>NW_016806877.1:478216-501866 GCF_001698545.2 Rhinopithecus bieti | reverse complement strand
AAAAAAAAAAGCTTTATCAATTCAGAGGTTAAACAACCTCAAATTAAATCAACTCATTTGTCAGAAGTATGAAGCCAAGAAATTCAATGTACTCAAGTGTTATTAAATGGTAACAGCTGCACCTAAACAAGCTAATTCTTAACTTATGAGTCAAGAGTAACTGACACCCAAAAAAGACATAACTGTAATTCTATTGTTGTTGTTTGTTTTGAGATGGAGTCTCGCTGTCACCCAGGCTGGAGTACAGTGATGCGATCTCGGCTCACTGCAACCTCTGCCTCCCAAGTTCAAGCAATTCTCCGGCCTCAGCCTTCCAAGTAACTGGGACCACAGGTGCGTGCTACTCCATCCAGAGGACATTTTCTTATCCGTGTCATCGATTCATACTGAATTAACCATGTAGGTCTCCTGGCCTTCGTCAGCCTGATAATGCTTTTTGCCAATAAACACATTTAGCCCCACCTCCGCCCAAAGTAGGAAGGTGAAATTAGTCAGACTTCTGCTGTTTGTTAGCAATATTATATTTAAAATCTTGTTCAGGAACAAAATTGTAAGTTTGGGAGTCCCAGGTAGATTTTCATCATCATGATATATTTGTCCTTAGCAGTCTCTGAAAAATGGAATTTGCTTTCTTGCTCTGGTAAAAACTGCAAGCCTTCACATTTCATATGTAAATCTTGCTTGCTACCTTTGGAGTGGACTATTTTTTGTCATGCTTCTGACAAAAGTTTTGAGCCTGGAACATTTTATAGAGTTGAAACAAAATGATTTAAATTGAAAACAGACCCCTTGTGGATTCTGGACTATAAATTCTCTAAGGATCAAAAATACACTTCTGATTTCGAAGACGACTAGAAGTGAGGTATTTTTGAATAAAATAGTTCACTCTACTGGAATTTCACTTAAGCCAAAATCTGTGGACAAAAAACGTCAGCATGATTTCAATCGTCAGCTCGGTCTCAATCATCATTCTGGTAAGCTGTATGCAGAAACACACAAGACAGACGCCAGCGGTTGGTGGACTGACCTTCATCCACAAGCTTCAGTCTGCTCTTATCTTTTCCTCGGTCATCTTTCAGGATAACTTCATAAATCCCAGCATCTTTCTTGGAAAACTAAGGGGGAATAGATATACCACATTGCACCTTTCATAGCCGCAGGGCATGGTATCTGTAATTATTTTCTTCTGCTTCTTTTTTTTTTTTTTTTTTTTTTTGAGACAAGGGTCTCACTCTGTCAGCCAGACTGGAGTGCAGAAGTATGATTATAGCTCACTGTATTCTTGAACTCCTGGCCTCAAGCCTTGGCCTACCAAAAGCCGTGGGATTACAGGTGTGAGCCACTGCACCTGACCTGGTATCTGCATTTTTAAAGGCCCTTGATTTACAGAACTGTGATCAAAACACTCTTTGAATAAGCATCTAACTGTGTGAGTGGTGAACCGTTCACAGATGCAGAGATGCACCTCTCTATAATAATTTGATCAGTGAGCTAGCAGTCCTGACTTTTTACCTTCTAAGGCTGTAATTGATATGAGGCTTAAAGTCCTTACCTTTTACTCTACCTTCATTTATTAAAAACCAGTGATCACTAGCTTTATAGTGATATATTTAAATGCTGTGCTCTTTTAAATAAGAAGTGATAAAAATCTATCCTTAAATGAACACCATGTCTGATGTCTCTGTACTTTTAGGACCAGGAGGCTTAAGTACAAATGAAGAAAGCTCCACTTCACTGCCCATATATGGATAAAAGCAACTCAGAAAAGCGAGTTGTGGCATTCAGCTAATATTGGTTTGCTGTCTACCAAATCCACACACGTCATAAGGCTAGAGAAGCTTTTGTGTTCCTACAGCAGTTGGAAGTAAGCTAATATAAATTCCCTGGTCATGAAAGGAATACAGAATCTAGTCACTGTTTTAGGGTAAGACAGAGGGTAGAGAGCTAATATATTACATTTTGCATTTATAATCACCTACCTCTGTTATAAGCAGGGTACATATACCATCCTTAAAGTCGTGCTTTTCATCCACTGATATCTCCCTCTCATCTTTGTACCACACAATATGAGTCTCCTTCTTAATATTTGCCACCTAGGAGCAAAACCATAATTACTTTTTTTAAAATAAGGAAATGTACTCTTGTGAAGTTAAATAGTTCTTAATGCAGCAAGATATAAAAGAAAAAGCACTGAACGTCGAGTGAGAAGACACAGATTTCTAAAGGAATCAATGGAAAGCTATTTTAATTGAGAAAAGAGTTTAGAATCAAGTGGACACCAATAGAATAAACCTAAATCAATAGCATCTCTATTTCCAGCAGTGAAAATTTGACTTTAACATCACGTGGTAGGAAAGAAAAGAGAGAACAGATACATTCATACTGATATACATACTTAAACGAAAATAGAAATCTCAAAACCAAAGGAAGACAAATCCCATCAGATTAAAATACAGGCTGTGTTAGAAAAACAAATGACTTTATTAAAGGAATGGAATGAGTAAGCCCCAATCTATATCTAAAAATTTAGTAAAACATAAATGAAGCATTGCAAATATATGTGGAGGGGAGGCATGGATTAATAAATTAATTACTTAGCAATTTTGAGGAGACTCACTGAGATACACATCTCCTCATCATGTCATCTGTTTCAAATGGACTAAACAACTGCATGTGGTTAAAGGGATCCTGACCTTTATCTACATTGCTTGATTTTTTTTTTTTTACAAAGGAGAATCTACTCATGTATTTCTTGTATAATTCAAATTCTATGAAAAGTAAAGACTTCCTACAAATCAAGAAAACTATCTCAAAACCCCACTGAATAACGGGTGAAAGGTACACACCATTTCCCAAAGAGAAAATACAACTATAAAACCAACAGACAAAGAAAATGTTGTCTCATTGTACATGAGAATATACAGGTTTTAAAATACGAAACAATTTCAGCTAATAAATAAACATAGGAACCACCCTGGTAACTGCAGTGAAACCACTACACACAACCACTCCGCAGCTTTGGGCTTTGCTGAGTACATTGCTCTTGAAATTTGGACATAACCCTTGTGTGGATCCCGGAAGTTCTGCTTAGATAGTTGTTACAAGAGACACTAGGTCCTTAGGGCATGAAGATTTTTAGGTGTTTTTTTTTTTTTTTTTTTGCCGTGGCCCCTTCCTGCACCTGCCCAAAGTGGATCTTGTCTCCTTGCATCTGAGCTTTCTGTTGTCTGGGATGGCAAAGGTCATAGCTCCACATGTGGACTCCTGAGGGAGAGGAAGGTCCCAGTGTGCAAGCTAGGGTTCCACCTATGTTCATTGTTTGTTTTTTTTTTTTTTTTTTTGAGACAGAGTCTCACTCCATCGCCCAGGCTGGAATGCAGTGGTGTCATCTTGGCTCACTGCAACCTCAGCCTCCCGTGTTCAAGCGATTCACCTGCCTCAGCCTCCCAAGTAGCTGGGACTACAGGTGTCCACCACCATGCCTGGCTAATTTTTGTATTTTTAGTAGAGACAGGGTTTCACCACATTGGCCAGGCTGGTCTCGAACTCCTGACCTCAAGTAATCTGCCTGCTTTGGGCTTCCAAAGTGCTGGGATTACAGGCGTGAGCCACCGTGCCGGCCCCTCCTACGTTTTTTTGAGTAGACTAGCGCCAAGCAAGGGCCACCATACTCTTGTGAGTCTGAATGATTAGGTGCGCATACTCCAGGAACTGTAATGCCACATGTGAGGGGCCAAATTTACAGGAATTCCACAATAATGGAACAAAGAGCTGTGGGGAGACAGAGGGAGCCAGAGGCCTTCTAGAGATGACTGTGCTGGGCCTGGAAAGGATTTTGTCAGAGAAGCTGAAAGAAGGTCATTCCAGGCATTGGAATGACAGCGTTAAGCACGAACTGTGTGAATATTCACAACCCATTTCCAGGCTGCCCTGGATTGCTCAGAATCTGGGAATGGGGCTGACTCTCCTGAGAAAGGCCATCACAGGACACCAGAGCTCCTCTGCAGGGGGCCACAGCAAGCGCAGAAGGCGAGGGATGTGTAGGCTTTTGAAAAGGGATGGTTTATAGGGAGGGGCCATGTGGATGAGGAAGTGAGTCGGGGACAGCACGACAGGGCAACTGGGATAAGAGAGAAGCTGAGGGCTTCAGCTGCTGCCTGAGAAAGAGTTTTTCAAGCAGCGTTGCCATTTCCTGTGAGGCTAAAACCTAGAATTGATTTTCCTTATATGTATTTCTGATAGACTGCTGTTTCTTTGAGTTTATCAGATCTAGTAGACACTGGGGCACTTGGGTTCTGGGTGTTATCATGACAATTGTGAAATCCACACCAAATGCCACACCTACGCTTCCACTTGTCCTTGTCAGCCAGCAGGACCTTTACGCTCCCGCTCCAACATCACCCACCAGTTCCTTACCCCAAACATTTCCGATGACTCACTCAGCTACACACCACAAGCTAAAGTACAAACTCGTTTAGAAAGCTATACAGAATTTTTTTTCCTGAATCTTTTCAAAGTCCTAATAAGACAATTGGTTGTGAGCTGCCAACTCTTTTCCACATCTCTCCTTCAAGACAGCACAGTGGCTTGGAGTCAGTGGCACAGCTGGGGAACACCCAGGGGTATTGTTGCGTCAGCCTCACAATTTACTTAGCAAGGTCCACGAAACACTGCAGCTAGAGTGATTCTGGAATAGGTCTATGACTTAGAACACAGATTTGGCTTAAGACAAAAACAATGTGAGAGTCTTTGGAGATTACTAATTAGATAAAGGTCTAGGGTCTTACTAACTAGGTCATTAGTGGAGACTAGGAGTGATCACCTTGCCTTCTCATATTTTATGCCATTTTATTTTAAATCTTTCTTATCAACACATGATTACAGTAACATTCAACAGTAAATATGTGTCCCACTTATCATTTTGGCTCAGATGGAAGAGATGAAAAACTGATCTTCCTCTTCTTTACATTCTATTTCCCTTGAATCAAATATTAAAAATTTATCTATCTCTTACCTTGCATTTCAATAGTACATTACATTCACCAGTCACTTCCCAGCTCAAATACTCAGCAAAGTGAGGACCTATAAAATTTTAATGACATTAGCAATTACTCTATTAATCACAAATGCAAAATCAAAGCTCATACTTAAGTCCTAAGGTGATTTACGTCTGAAGTCAAATTTTTAAAATTCTAGATTTAGCTTTTAAATATTTTAATGTCTACATATTTAACTGTAAATATTTTCAATTATTTTAATTTACTAGGCATTATTAACATAATAATATTCATTTTAATTTGTTATGGAAATAACCTTGGAATATTTTGTACAAAAAAAATTAAAATTTTTCTCTTTATCCACTGCCTATTTTTACCTTGTTTCCTGATCCATTCTTGCCGCTGGAATTCAGCTTCTTTCTGGAGCTTTTGAAAACTACAAATTGAAAACAAGGAAGTGTGAAATTGAGTTGGGTGGTATAAATGCACATGTCAGCCACTGCACTAAGTGATTTATATTCATTATTGTAACACTCATACATTGTGACAACCCTGCTCATTTTTTATCTTTACAGATGAAGAAATAGGCTTAGGAAGGTTGAATAAATTGTACAAGGTCATAAAGCGAGGAAACAGTGAAATAATATTGGATGTTGCAAATACAGAGCTCTGGCCAGCCTTTCCATTGCCTTTGTAACCGCCACATTTTAAATCTGGGTGGCAGTAAGTGAGCAGCTGATTTACTACAATCTAGTTACAATGTATGATTAGTAGATTCGCAACGCACTACTTTTGCATATTTTTATTCTCAATTTTAGTAATTTACAGTAAGTACACATGGCAAAACAGTATCATGGTTTATTTCTGAGACACATACAGTCTTTGTTGTATTACAATCTCCCTCACTGGAGAATTTGAGCAATAAACATTTGTTTTTATATGAAAGTATTTAAATGCAGTCTTGCCTGTGGGCTAGGGATAAATTTGGTGTTCTTTTAAATTAACTTTCATTTCTAAGAAATAAAATACCATGTAAAGTATTAACTGAAAACTGTATTTTTTTTTTTTTTGAGACAGAGTCTCACTCTGTCGCCCAGGCTGGAATGCAGTGGTGCGATCTTGGCTCACTGCAACCTCTGCCTCCCGGGTTCAAATGATTCTCATGCCTCAGCCTCCCAAGTAGCTGGGACCACAGAGGCATGCCACCACACCTGGCTAATTTTTGTATTTTTTGTAGAGGCGGGGTTTTACCACGTTGGCCAGGCTGGTCTTGAACTCCTGACCTCAGGTGATACGCCCGCCTGGGTCTCCCAAAGTGCTGGGATTATAGGCATAACCTACTGCGCCCAGCTGAAATTTGTATTTTGAACATTAGAATTCAATTAAGAAACAATTCTAATGACAACTTTTGTGCCATGAGGTATTTGGATTGAAGGGAGTAGCAAAGCCTGCTGGTTAATGTTCCACGGAATTCTTACCATCTCCAATGAGAACAACAGTAGAATGGTTAGTTGCTTTTCCATCTTGAAGCTGGAAAGTGTACGTTCCCTCATCCTCATCCTGTAGCTTCTCCATGAACATTTCAATGATGCCAGTGTTTCGGTCAATATGCATTTTATATTTCTTCAGTGTGAAAAGAAAATGACAGAGAAATCACTGAGGCAGATATTTTACTTGGATGACAATAAGCTTGATGAAATAAAAATAAACCCCAAAGAGTAATAATTTTAGGCTAGGTGCAGTGGTTCATGCCTGTAATCCCAGTACTTTGGGAGGCCGAGGTGAGGATTGCTTGAGGCCAGAAGTTTCAGAACAGCCTGGGCAACAAAGCGAGACCTTGTCCATATAAAAATAGAAAAATAGCTGGGCACAGTGGCTCACACCTGTAATCCCAGCACTTTGGGAGGCTGAGGCGGGCAGATCACCTGAGGTCAGGAGTTTGACACCAGCCTGACCAATATGATGAAACCCCATCTCTACTAAAAACACAAAAATTAGCCTGGTGTGGTGGGATGTGCCTGTAATCCCAGTTACTTGGGAGGCTGAGACAGGAGAATTGCTTGAACCCAGGAGGCGGAGGTTGCAGTGAGTCAAGATTGCACTATTGAACTCCAGCCTGGGCAATAAGAGCAAAACTCTGTTTAAAAAAAAAGAAAAAAAAAAAAAGGAAAAATTAGCCGGGCATGGTGGTGTGCAACTTTAATCCCAGGTACTCAGGAGGTTGAGATGGGAGGATCTCTTGAACCCAGGAGGTTGAGGCTACAGTGAGCCATGATTGTGCCACTGCACTGCAGCCTGAGCAACAGAAGGAGATGATGTCTAAAAAAAAATTAAACATTAAAAATTAGAGTAATAATTTAAATAAAATTTCTTCATAACTGAACAAGTTCTTCATATTCTTATACCCAGGAAAAGGGAAATATTATGTGGAGTTTTGATCTAGACCAGAATAGATTACTAAAAGTCTGAAATTCAGTTTCTTAAATCTAAATAAAGTTTGTTACCCCAAGTCACAAAATGTCAAAAAGTTGTCTTTAGACTCTCACATTACCTTCCAGATTACATTTTATCTATCTATCTATCTATCTATCTATCTATCTATCTATCTATCTAGAGATGGATTCTTGTTCTGCCGCCCAGGCTGGAGTGCAGTGGTGCCATCTTAGCTCACTGCAACCTCTGCCTCCCAGGTTTAAGTGATTCTGCTGCTTCAGCCTCCTGAGTAGCTGGGACTACAGGTGTGTGCCACCATACCCAGCTAATTTTTGTATTTTTAGTAAAGACGGAGTTTTACCACGATGGCCAGGCTGGTCTTGAAGTCCTGACCTCAAGTGATCTACCCACCTCAGCCTCCCAAACTGCTGGGATTACAGGCATAAGCCACTGCTCCTGGCCTACATTATTTTTAATAAGTAGAATAATGTAAAACTATAGGCAGCAGAAGCAGGTATCTTGCTCATTTATCGCTATCTCCTTGGCATCTTGCACATGCATGGTATATAGTAGTCAATTAATAAATATCTGCTGAATTAATACTTGAAAAAAAAGCTTTTAAATCTATTTACTCTCTCTTTTTTTCTCTTTTTAGAGACAGAGTCTCTGTTGCCCAGGCTGGAGTGCAGTGGTGCAATCATAGTTCACTGCAGCCTTGAACTCCTAGACTCAAGCCTCAGGCCTCAGGCTCTTGAGGCTAGGACTACAGGCACACACCACCATGCCTCACCAATTTTTAAAAATTTTTTGTAGAGATGATGCTTCACTATATTGCCTAAGCTGGTCTCAAACTCTGACCCTCAAGCAATTCCCCTGCCTCGGCCTCCCAAAGTGCTGGGATTACAGGTGTGAGCCACCATGCCTGGCCCTATTTGCTCTTAATGAATGGAAATAGCCCTATTAGACTATACTTATTTTATCATATTGTTTAGACAAATTTTTTTCCGCAGAATGTAAAGATAAGTTTTAGTCACTGGGCATGCAAGCACAAATTCCATGATAGATTTGAATTTGTTAACTTTTGCTATATATAAAATATCACAGAATGAAGGCTCAGGCTTGGGATGAACTCTGTGATGCAATTCATGCTCCTGAGCCTCCCCTGCAGGAAGTCAGTCTCCAACTGAGATCACATGTTTGCTTAGCATCCCCCATCCCATCCTGCTCCCCAACAATAAATCATTTGAACGAGAAACAACTTCAGACTCTCTTTCTAAGAAACTTGACTTAAGAGAGCAGGTGCATACTCTCAAGGCAACACATGTGCACGCTTGAACACGTGAAGGGGAGTAGTCTATATGCACATATGCATGAATGTTCACTCAATGACTGTGGGGTGATGGGTGAGGCCGACAACACTTTTCCTTCCTCTCCCCTGGCCAGGTGGTGATCACAGCAGTTGAGGGAACATTTTGAAAGTGGAGAGGAGATGGGTCGCAGTGGACACAGGAGTCAGGAGTGACTTGTTCTGCCCCAGAGCAAGTCACTCTACGCATTGGGAAGGACTGTACTGCATACTCTCCTAATATTCATGGTACTCGTTTCCCTCTAACAAGTCCTCAAATGTTTTAAAAATACATCTCAGTGAAAAGGGAAAGGGTTGCTAATAACAGTCACAAACCACACCTCCTCTGCCCTTTCAGTTTCCCATTTACACCCATGATAGCACAGGTGATGGTCAGAGCCCCTGAACCCCCAGTTCTTCGATACTACTGGGCACTGGCCTGATCTTGACTTGGCTGATGTCTGTGGGGAGGACAAATAAAGCTTAGATGTTGTAACTCTATAAAAACAATGTTTATGTTAAAAGGAAAGGAAAGAGTATGTTATATATATATATATAATTACCTATGTAAATATGACACAGATATACACATAGAGAAGCATAGAAAAATGTCTAAAAAAGTATATACCAATATGTACATCAAAAAGCCATTAGAAGTGTTACAGCTGTTTTAGAATTCATCTAGCAGGCTTTCCGGTTTGTGCTGGAAAGACCCCCCAGCACTGCCACCAAATTAACAAAAGCCCTAAGAATGTGCGATTAGTCCTTTCTGAGTCTTTAATGCTTTTTACAATAAGGATGTATTGTGTTTTTAACCAGAAAAGCAATGAAAGGTATTTTTATTGAATTTTTCAGAGCCATTAGGACAAGAGGCCTGTTCTTCATATAACGAATCAAGTCCGTGCTGAGGTGCCCAGTGTGAGTATGATGTGAATTCAGGTAAGGGTATGGGCTCCTCTGCCTCCCAGGACAACCTCTCTATTTTCATGGGTGATCATACATCTCGGTTTGCCTGAGACCGTTTTGGTTTATGACTGCTGTCCTTTCATTCTCAAAGCGTCCCAGTTGGCATAATATGATATAGTCAATCTGTACTTTCATTTCACAGTTTTCACTTGTGAGAAGGATTTAAACTCACCCACTCCACCACCCAGCGGTTTTTATAACAACATATCCACATCCACATAAGGCTTCCTCAGTGTATTCTACAATGATACGTTAAAAAGGCAAAAAAGTGTAAAACCTACCGGGCCTTCAAAAATTTCCTTCTCGTTAAATATGTAGTTGACTTTGGCATTGCCAGACAGCTTCTCAGCCTGCATCCAAAACCGGACCTGGCCCTTTTCCAAAATTTCAACTGCCAACTCTGATTTAACTGGGACAGCTATGAAAAGTAAAAATAAACACAGTGATTATATTGGTAACCAATTATATTGGTACTCATTTTCCAACAAGCGAAAAACAAAAAACAAAAAAAACCCGGGCAATGGAAATGACAATGTAGCACCTGCTTCTTGCAAAGCTCAGAGACAGTGAGAGTCGCAGGGAAAGGTTTAAAGACACAGGGACTCAGCTCTGATGCTGGGACTGTCATTAGAGCAAGTTGTTCATCCTCTTTGAATCATTAGTGTCTCAACTGTAAAAATGAGGAAAATGAACTTACCTCTAGGGGCATGGGGCACTTGTAGTCAATATCTGTAACTTTCTACCAAGGCTTTTGGTTGGCGTTTTTTCTTTTTTTTTCTTTTTTGTTTTTTTTTTTTGCAACAGGTTCTCGCTCTGTTGCCCAGGCTGGAATACAGTGACACGATCTCGGCTCACTGCAACCTCTGCCTCCTGGGTTCAGGCGATCCTCTCACCTCAGCCTCCTGAGTAGCTCACACAACAGTCACGCACCACCACACTCAGCTAGGTTTTTTTTTTTTTTTTTTTTTATTAGACAGGGACTCACTGTGTTGCCCAGGTTGGTCTTGAACTCCTAGCCTCAAGTGATCCTCCCTCCTTGGCCTCCCAAGGTGTTGGGATTACAGGTGTGAGCCACCTCATCTGGTTGGCAGGTGCTGTATTTTAAAATACCCTTTTCAAGTTTCAAGGGATGCTTTTCTTTGCATTATTCCATATTCACTAGCAAGTTCAGTGTGATAAATTCATTCCAATGCAGGACTGAGAGGGGGCTCAGATGTCATCTATCGAGGGGGTTTCAAGGCGGAGAGAAGGTGGGTTTTGGAGTCCCACCAAGATCTGGACCAGTTACTCTCCTCCTTTAGATCTTGTGTCCCTCACCTGCTAACATGGACGTGCTATGAAGAGTAAATATAAGGCCGGGCATGGTGGCTCACACCTGTCATCCTAACACTTTGGGAGGCCGAGGTGGGTGGATCACTTGAGGTCAGAAGTTTGAGATCAGCCTGGCCAACATGGTGAAACCCCGTGTCTATTAAAATTACAAAAATTAGCCAGGCATGGTGGTGGGCGCCTATATCCCAGCTACTCCGGAGGCTGAGGCAAGAGAATTGCTTGAGCCTGGGAGGCAGAGGTTGTAGTGAGCCAAGATCACATCACTGCACTCCAGCCTGGGCAACAGAGTGAGACTCTGTCTCTAAAAAACAAACAAACAAACAAACAAACATAAATATAGTAAGAGAACCATTAAGGTACTGTGAATAGTGGTCTGTGTTCAAGAAGGTTGGTTCTCTTCCTCCCCTCACTTTACTGATCTCTTTACACAATCTCAACTACACCCCAGGAGACAGTGGTAACACATCTGGGTGGCAGAGCTGAGAGCAGGGTCACTCCTCCATCTCTTCTGTATTCCTCTTGGTCCTGGTTGTCCACAAGATGGTTTTCCGGTGTGAGCAGGATGTCTGAGTGCACCAGGGCGGCAAGGGCAGAGGCTAAGTTTCTCCCTTACAGGACGTTCATGCTTGCTACAAGTAAGTCTTGAGGAGAGTAGAAAGTACAATTTCTTCTAAAAATATCTGGAGACCTCATTCTAGGGAACTTACTATGTGAGTGAAGAGGTTACCTAAGAGGCCCAGAGTGGTGAGGGAGGAGGAGGAACAGGCCCTCCTGGAAGCCTCCAGCTCCCTTAATGTTCACTGTCCTCCCTGAGTCCTGAGAACATCGCCTGGAGAATGCTGGCCGCCTTGAATGTCCACAGGGGGCACGGAGCAAAAGTGGCTGTGCATACCTAGAGACAGCCCATGTCACAGTCAGGGGAGCAGGCTCCAGAGGCAGACCACCTGGGTTTAACCAGCTGTGTGCAAATGATCTAATTACTTCACCTCTCCAGGCCTCATGTTCTTCCCCTCTAAAATCAAATCACCACAATACCAACCCTTTTAAGGTAATTGTGGAATTCAAATAATATATCATGCTTAACTACTCTATAGAAAGCCTGGCATATAATAAATGCTCTATTAATGTTGGCTGTTAATATTTTGGTATCTCTTTCCTCCTTTAGTTGCTTCTACAACACCCTGGAAACACCTTTTTTTTTTTGAGATGGAGTCTCACTCTGTCGTCTAGGCAGTGGCATGATCTCAGCTCACTGCAACCCCTACCTCCCGTGTTCAAGAGATTCTTGTGCCTTAGCCTTCAGAGTAGCTGGGATTACAGGGGAGAGCCACTACACCTGGTTAATTTTTACAACCACTAAATTTTAGAATATAATATGTTGACACCTAAGAGGACACACCAACATATCTATATTTATATATACATGCTTGTGCATGTCTCCCCACATACAGTGCATGTATACAAGAGGGGTAACAACTGGTGTCTGCAAATGAAGGGCTATTATGCAGCATGCTGAGAATACCAAAGTGTACCCTCCCCCCACACCCCCAAAATACCTTGAATTCTGGGTGTACGGATATATATTCAAATAAGCTATCTTTCCACACTGCAATTTAGTATCAATACTGGCAAGATAGACTAAGTCACTTTCTATTTTTAGCTTTGTGCATTTTTATTTTTTCCATTTACTCAGCTCTAAATTTCCTTAGGCTCTTTTCTCTGGCAGTTAATGTGCCTCAGTGAAATATGTTATTTGTAGGTTTAAGGCACATGTTTAGTGGTTTTCAAAATATTTTTGAAAACAGCTTAAAATAGGAGAATTTACTGTGCCAAAGGATAAAGGAATACCATACTCTTTATTACATTCTCTAAGAAATAAGACAGTTTAAAACTTTACCAGATCTCACGAAAACAACTTCATCAACATGCCAGCATTTACAAAGATGAAGTGGCTACGAATCAATAAATCGCATGTGCTACTTTGATCCTATCACCAGGCCTCTGAAAATATTCACGTGGTGACCTCATTGGTCTGAGAGTGGTAGGGGAAAGAAAACAGCGGGCGCTGTAGTATTGAAAAATGTTGCTTCCTTGGGTTAACCAAAACACCCCTGGGTTGGGGGCTTTGATACTTGCATGTCAGAGTTTGTTATTTTGTGATTTTTATATTTATTTTTTGTGACAGATTCTCACTCACCCAGGCTGAAGTGCAGTGGCATAATCACGGCTCACTGCCGCCTCCAACTGCTGGGCTCAAGTGATCCTCCCGCCTCAGCTTCCCGAGGAGCTGCTGCCACACCTGGCTAAGTTTTGTTTTTTTGTAGAGATGGGGTTTCACCATGTTGCCAAGGCTGTTCTTGAACTCCTGGGCTCAAGTGATCCTCCCACCTTGGCCTTCCTAAGTGCTGGGATTACAGGCATGAGCCACCTTGCCCAGCCACATGTCAGAGTTTTAATCAGTCTCGGGTTCCCCCTACCAAAATGTGACACTGGGTCTCTGATAAAAGGATACCTGAGTTTGCTGCTACCCTCTCTCTTAGCACCAATAATCAGAGTTCTTGGGCTTATGCAAGAGAAAATATCTCAGTATAAATGACAGTGACCTCAGGCAATGCCTACTGCCTGGATTAATTCTCTCTCCAAGTCCATATGAATACTGAATTCCAGGGAGGCCTGGGCATCTTGAGCTCAAAAGTGACACCCCATCTTCTCTCATCTCTACCCTTTAAGCTGAATGTAAATGTTGTTTGGATCAGTTGTTGTCTAGACACTTAACCAATGTTTATGATCTGACTAGGTTAGTAGGTGCTGCTGTTTCTCCCCATTTCTGTCAATGTTGGAGAGTAGAAAGTATAACCACCTTATGGAGCTTGGAGACTTCTGCTCTGGGCAGCAGGTTCAGGGATCACTGTTCTGTTTCAATTAATGTTTATATTTTTCCCGAATAGTTCATGGATCTATCAATACCATATTCGTTATCTCTTACAGTATTTATTTATTTATTTATTTATTTTGAGATGGAGTCTTGCTCTGTCACCCAGGCTGGAGTGCGATGGCATGATCTCGGCTCATTGCAACCTCTGCCTCCCAGGTTCAAGGGATTCTCCTGCCTCAGTCTCCTGAGTAGCTGGGGTTACAGGTGCCCGCCACCACACCCGGCTAATTTTTTGTATTTTTAGTAGAGATGGGGTTTCACCATGTTGGTCAGGCTGGTCTTGAACTCCTGACCTAGTGATCCACTCACTTCGGCCTCCCAAAGTGCTGGGATTACAGGCGTGAGCCACCGCACCCCACCCTCTTACAGCATTTCTATATAGTAGGTGCTATAAACCATTGTGACAGTCATTCCTGGAAAAGAAACCAAGGCACAGAGAAATAAAAGGGAGCTGCCCAGGCACACAGCTTGAGTCAAAAGTCCAGAACACAGAGTCCAGGCCAAACACTTTGGGATACACTTCAGTACTTTCCATAAACTTTTTCAAAATTAACATTTGAAACCTCACTCATGATGTTACTTTCCCAGTTTTATGGTGAGTAAGCATACAGATGAGAAATGGCTTGCCTAACGCCACATGGTGGCACGGAGGGTTCTTCCCTAGAATTTAGAAGTCTGCGCCCTACAGTCACGTCTCACGGGCACTCCACTCTGCTACTTTGCTGAACAAAGTTGGGTTCGTTTTTGTTTTTAGAGATACGGTCTCGCTCTGTTGCCCAGCGTGGAGTGCAGTAGCGTGATCATGGCTCACTGCAGCCTCGAACTCCTGGGCTCAAGTGATCCTCCCGCTCCATCCTCCGAAAGTACTGGAATTACAGGTGTAAACCACTGTGCCCAGCCCAAAATTGGTTTTCAGAACATTACAGCTGAGGCCAGTATCATCAGCACTCAGCCTCACTGTCAAACAAGTCACTCCTTACAGATGTAAGAGAAGATCGGCAATTCATTCTAGAGCAGTGTATGTGGTTTTTAAATTCCAGTCTCCACTGGGAATTTACTAAAAGTGAAAGATACACTTCCTAGAAAAATGCACATATACAAATCTACAAAGGCTGTTTGTCCACAGTGCGGAATAGGAATATAGTTTTCTGGATTCCTGAAACTCCTTTATGAGTAGAGGATTTCTATTTAAGTATTAAAATTGCTGATTTAAAAAGAATGAGTGTATACTATCACTTTCTACTTGTTTTCTCAAACTCCAGGGTGTAACTTTCCGGATGCTTCACTACCTTGGCCAGTGGGTACTAATTGCAAGAGATCCCCCTATCTGGACAGTGGAACCTTCCGAGGGTCATTTCCGACTTCCTTCTCTTTTCTTAGTGTCAAGTGTGGAATTTAATCTTTTATGTAGAAGGTACTTTATTGAAGGGTTGTGCATAGTTCAGAGGGATTCTTTTTCTGACAAAGGCATGTTTGCCCAATTTTCCAGGAGTTGAAAATGGTAGCTACTATCTTTATATTGTCTTTATTTAGAGGTATGATTCTTCTTTTAAGTGCCAATCTTACTTAGGAATAGATTGGTTTGCATAAAGACATATAAGTGAATATACCCAGAAAATACATATGTGATTCCAACATATGTGGGCAAAAAGTGAAGAACTTAATTACTCAGATGTTACACCTGTGTAGCCTGACACTTCGCCATGTAATGGAGCACGGGATTTATTTTCTATGTTAGTATCCTTTGTATCTCTGGAGAGCAACGGCAAAGGAAAAGGCATCGCTTCTAGAAAGCACATCTGTAGCTACTGATGTGTGTTCCACTAAATGTTCTCAAGAGTCTCTCTCTTAATCCCATCAGAGCTGTCATTGGATCTATTCCAGAAGTTGCTGCCTGGTGAGACTGCTCAAATCTGTGTATGCATTGTGGATACTTACTTGGGAACTTGTGGTCATGGCTGAGAGCAAGTAAACGTTTCAATTCTGTAGGGGGAAAAAGCAAGCAATTAAACCTTAAACTACTAAAATAAAAACCACTTAAGAATCATCGAGAAATCAAAGCAACATTCGACATGTGAATGCACTGATTTTAAACTTACCTTCTTCATCTATTAAGTAGCTTGATGCTATTCCATCAGTGTCTGTTACATCGCAAGAGTAAATACCCAAGTCGTCCATCCCAAGGTCTTTGAAGGTCATTTTCGTCCTTCGGAACAAAATATTTTTCTTAGAAATGAGGGTGTGTGGGATCTGTGGGCCTGTGTTTCCCCTGATTCTGAGCAGTTGTATATGCTGCTCCTTTCATCTGGATGCCTCCTCTCATCTCGCTGAGCTATAGCCTACGTGTTCTTGGTGTCTCAGGTTCAATGTCATTTACTCTGGGAGGACTTTCCTTACCTCCTTCCAGGGGGTGATGGTGACAGGGGAGTGGAACTGGCACAAATCCCACATGCCCAAGCTATGTTGCTTATCAGTGCACATCCTGCAGAAAAATATCCAGCTGAGCAGCCCCTGCTGGGAGCCAGACACTTCTCCCGCCAAGGGCAGAACCTGTTGTTGGTAACTCTGGGTGCCTCTCCTATGCCATCTCCTGCTCTCCCCTTTTCTGAACTTATTATAAGCATCTGTATTCTCCCCACTGTATAATTCCTCTGCCTTCAGAGACAGGAACTGCTTTGTTTACTGTGTTATCCCCAGCACCCAGTACCTTGTCTGGCACATAATATGTGTAATAAGTAAATGAATGGCTCAGTGGGCAAGTTCATTGCGTTTTCTAACTTTGGCAAGCTATATTGCTAGGCAGTGTCTAAGACCAACCAAACATTGAAATGTTAAGTGTACAAACTGGGAGAAAAATTTATCATTCAATTATCTTTTCGTGGGGCAACTGTGTTTCATGTCAAGAAATTTACAGCATAGGGGCAGAAAAAGTTCTTTAATTATATTCAGTATTTGCTTGTCATTCTACAACAAAATTGCCAGTTTTTTCTTTGATTTCTGAGATATACTGGGCTTCATTGTAATAGAAAAAAGTACTTAGAAGTACTGTGCTTTATCAAATACTTTGCTTTATCATATCAATCCAATGTGGTTGACACTATGAAAATATAAAGCTTCGTAAGCTTTTGCTATAAAGCAAAGTAAAAAGAACACTCAAAATCTTGGCGTTGAAAGGAAATGACAGATCACACAAGTCCTCCATTCTCCCCACTCTCATTTTATAGAAAAAGAAATCCGAGGTTCGTGAAAGTTAAATAGCTGCTCAAGGTTATACAGCCAGCTCCTGGTAGAGTTGGGCCTAGAGCTTTTCCATGTCGTACTTCCACACAGAGCTTTCTTCCCATGTACTACTGGCTCACTCATGAGTGATGGTGAAAAAAGCAGAAGAGATTATCCTCAAACCATTTAATTTACCATTAACTTGAAATAGCAGGTTCTTCCTAGCCCCTATAAGTATCCTCATTATTACTTTAAGATTTCAAAATTTCATAGATGATGAGAATCATCTTTAAAGCTGATCTTTATGTCAATCGAATGTTTATAATAGCATAAATGAGATAAATAAGAAAGCACTTTAAATGGAATAATGTAAAAAGTATTTTAGAAGGGTTATTATCATTATTTTATTTTATTAGAGACAGGGTCTCACTATGTTGCCCGGGTTGGTCTTGAACCCCTAGGCTCAAGTGATCTTTCTGCCTCAGTCTCCTGAGTGGCTAGGATTTCAGGTGTGAGTCAATGAGCCAGTCTAGGATGATTATTTTTAAGGTTTAAGTTGGTTATTATGTTCTACAATACCAGATATAAAATATATGTGATTTCATCCTCTTATTCCAAGCAATTTAAGTGGAAATCAAAGAGCTCACCTCATTCTCCTACAGTGAAAAGGAAAACCATGATTGTGATTGACATAGTCCTTACTTGTTGCCCTTGCTTTCGACTTCTAACCGTGGAGAGTCCTCAGTGGATACGTAATCTTTGGACCAGGTGAACTCGGACTTTGGAGTCATCTGATCACATTCGAAGTTCAATGAAATGACTCCATCATCATCCACATTTACAACAACCTCTTTGGTTCCTACAAGATCAAAAAGAAGGTACTGATACTTCGTGAGGAAAGCAACCAACTAAGAATTTGTTACCTTGAGATCCTTTACTTTAGCCCTAAAGCAGGGCCCTGAGCCCAGGTCAAGGAAAAGTTTCACTGCTCATGTGAAGGGACAGTCCTACTCTACAATTTGACTTTTATGCCATAACACGAAATTAGATGGTTGCACCACGTTTCTTAGGTAGAGTCAACACCATGGACAGTAGTGTTTGTTATGTGACTGATGGTATAGTTAAGGGAGTGGTTTGATTGCAGTAAGGAGACAAGGCAGCTTTGGGAAAAGGGAAAGTCAATTGATTTTGATCAGGCCCTAATTCATGACTTTTGCTTCAATAATATCCACATGCAATCAGTCACCAGGAAAGGGCAGAGATGAAGAACCCAAAAGGAAATTGAATGGGAGAAAGTAAAGAAACTAAGAATCGCCTATATTCACGTATTCAAAGTCTTCAAGTCATTTAAGAGTGGAGAAATATATGGATGCCTGTCTGTGGATCACATAACCATAAATCAATTTAAAGATGTCCCTCTAGACTAGAGTGATAGCAACTGAGAAATGACTATTATTGAACTGCATGGAAATTTAAATGGAAATGAGTTTCAAGAGATTCAGCTCTTTCAAGAAGATTGGTTTTTGGATTAAAAAAAACCAAAGCCAATTCAGTTAGTGTTTTGAGTTATTCTATTTTTGAGAGTTATAATAAATTGCACCTGCACCTAATAGAGAATTCTAGGAGAATTTGTACAGCATATGAAACATTCACATCTATTCCTAAATTCAGTTGAAAGGAGTAAAATGCTCTACTCAGATTTATACTCATTCAATTGCCAGTCTAAACTTCGTTTGTTTTAGTACATTAGGAAAATATATTAAAAAAATAAAATAATATACAGTTTGTTTCAGTACATTAGGAAAAATATATTATATTCAATTCCAGAAAAGTACAGCTATATTTTTTTAAAAAGCATAAAAAAACTTCCAAAAGAATTGAATGGGCCGGACGCGGTGGCTCAAGCCTGTAATCCCAGCACTTTGGGAGGCCGAGACGGGCGGATCACGAGGTCAGGAGATCGAGACCATCCTGGCTAACCCGGTGAAACCCCGTCTCTACTAAAATAAAAAAAAACTAGCCGGGCGAGGTGGCGGGTGCCTGTAGTCCCAGCTACTCGGGAGGCTGAGGCAGGAGAATGGCGTGAACCCGAGAGGCGGAGCTTGCAGTGAGCTGAGATCCAGCCACTGCACTCCAGCCTGGGCGACAGAGCGAGACTCCATCTCAAAAAAAAAAAAAAAAAAAAAAATTGAATGTTTTCTCTCTAGATTGTATCATAAGAGGCCAACATCCTGGCCTACTGTCCAATAAAACTTGTTAGTGGAAAAAAATTTGCAAACGTTTTCCCAAGGGAAGGCCAAGAGGAAACCAGTGCCTAAATGGTGCCTGGCAGGATGATCTTGGTTCCTGAGCCTGACAGTTGATTTAACTTATGTCCGTACAAATGGCAGTGTATGCTTCAACTATACATTTCCAAAAAGTGATTGTTAGCACATGCAAAGCTTAAAGAAGACTGGTTCTAGAAAATTTTTTAAAATTCCTTTTTCTTAAACAAAGGGCTACTTTCATATTTGGTTACATAGATAAACTGAAATAACAATTAATTAAAGAAGGCTTAAGGATTCCTTAATTGTCTGCCATATGTTACTTTTAAAGGGCTATATGTATTCCATTGCAAGTTGCAGCCCACATTTTATTTCTGTTCCTGATGACACGTGACTAATCCTCACACTCTAGTTTCGTATAATATTGAACAAATGCTCTTATTAAAACTTAAGAAAAGGCTAACACTGAAGAATGTTGAGGTTTAGACTGTGTTATAATATACAGTTTGTGTGACTGAGTAACAGAAAGAATGCAAACAGAAATTTTTGTATATCTGTGTTGTTACAGAGAGAAAAGAAGTGAGGTAATCTTGCTTTTTGCATAATCTCTACTTTGGAAGCATGACAGATTGTTCATATTAATCATTCATTGTTCTATCTGTAATCCCTTTTTTATTTTTTTATTTTTTTAAATTTTTTTTGAGACGGAGTCTTGCTCTGTCACCCAGGCTGGAGTGCAATGGCCGGATCTCGGCTCGCTGCAAGCTCCGCCTTCCAGGTTCACGCCATTCTCCTGCCTCAGCCTCCCGAGCAGCTGGGACTACAGGCGCCCGCCACCTCGCCCGGCTAGTTTTTTTGTATTTTTTAGTAGAGACGGGGTTTCACCGTGTTAGCCAGGATGGTCTCGATCTCCTGACCTCGTGATCCGCCCGTCTCGGCCTCCCAAAGTGCTGGGATTACAGGCTTGAGCCACCGCGCCCAGCTAATCCCTTTTTTAAAAGGAAGTGAATCATCCATATGCTTGCTGTTTATTACATTAGAGGTATGACAAGTTTACAACAAAAACATTGCTTATTGATTGTGAAAGATTTGACTTTTCTGAAAACAAAATAACCACAAAACAGAAAGAATATGAACAATTTAATCAGCTTCGCCATTCTCTCAATGTTGTAGATAACTTTTGTACTGTAACACCTTACCCATTTGGAACACTGCCCAAAACCAAGAAATAAGGAAAATAAGCCTCTAATAACAGTTCTGATGTGACAAAGTCCACATGCTCGTATGCTGCACACTCACCAGAGAAGTGGAATCCTTTTTTTTTTTTTTTTTTTTTTTTTTTTTTGAGACAGGGTCTCACTCTGTCACCCAGGCTGGAGTGCAGTGGTGTGATCTTGCCTCACTGTGGCCTTGGCCTCCCAGGTGATCCTCCCACCTCTGCCTCCCAAGTAGCTGGGATCACATGCACATGCCACCACACTCGGCCAATTTTTTTGCATTTTGTGTAGAGACAGGGTTTCGCCATGTTGGCCAGGCTGGTCTCAAACTCCTGAGCTCAAGTGATCCACCCACTCTGGCCTCCCAAAGTGCTGGGATTACAGACATGAGCCACTGTGCCCAGCCTTGGAGTCTTTCTATACTTTGCTTGAGACAATTCTAACAAACCTAGTTGGTTGGTTTCCCTCAGTAGATTAAAAAAAAAGAGGGAGGTAAGAAGCTACTATGAGCAGGAGCATTGAGAATAAAGAAAATGACAGCAAGAGAAGAAGGAGAAAACTAAAAGTAGGCACAAAACATTATTTACTATAGAGGCACATAGCTTCTCACCCCATAACAACATTGCTGTGTCACAACACCGTGTATTAAATAAAGGTGATACTTAAACGGCTCTAAGTCACAGAAAAAGGTAAATAAGATTCAGTATACTGCATCCAAGAAGGATGAAAAGCACTTATTAAATTGCATAATTTATTTTGAAAGGATTTTTATCGGAAAGTCTTGAAATTTTAAAGTATTAATGCTTTAGCGGTAAACTCTCAGGCAAATGGAACAAATGGTCATCTAAAACAATAATTTGTTCAGGTTTTTGAATGGCCAAATTTGGTCCCAAACCCATGAAACTTGGAGAATAAGAAAATCCTGGCCAGGCATAGTGGCTCATGTCTGTAATCACAGCACTTTGGGAGGCAGAGGCAGGAGGATCTCATGAGGCCAGGAGTTTGAAACCAGCCTGGCCAACAAGGTGAAACCCCATCTCTATTAAAAATATAAAAATTAGCCAGGCGTGGTGGCGCGTGTCTGTATTCCCAGCTACTTGGGAGGCTGAGGCACAAGAATCACTTGAACCTGAGAGGCGGAGGGTGCAGTGAGCTGAGATCATACCACTGCACTCCAGCCTGGGCAACAGAGCAAGACTCTGTCTCAAAAAAAAAGAAAGAAAGAAAATCCTGTTTAGTTTTTGTCTCAATTGCCTCAGTAGTAACTGAGCAAAGAATATATTCAGCAAAGAATATAGAGCTGAATCACTGAAGTGCAGTTGGTCCTTCATATCTATGGGTTCTGCAACCGTGGATTCAACCAACTGTGGATCGAAAATACTTGGGGAGAAAACAATAAAAATAAAAACGCATCAATAAAAACAATGCAAATTAAAAAACAATACAGTATCCCAACTCTTTACATAGCATTTACATCCTATCAGGTATTATAAGCAAGCTAGAGATGATTTAAAGTATAAAGGAAGATATCTGTAGGTTATATGCATACACTATGCCATTTTATAAAGGGACTTGAGTGTTCCTGGATTTTGGTATCCACAGGGGTCCTGGAACCAATCCCCAGGATAAAGAGGTATAACTGTATTCTGAAAATAAACTTTGTAAAGCATTTCAAAATCTTTTGTGAAAATATGAAATGAAACAAAAGATGTTGCTTATTTGCCTTTTTAAATAAGAGATATTATTTTTAGGTTCCAAGCTACATCTGTGTTTCAACTTCAACCTATGAGTCGTACATCATTACCTTATAGTTGAGTTGTAACGTAAGAAATGGGATCATTTACACTTTTAGAAAAGAATGTGGAAATTTTTTCAAAGTCTTACATTAAAAATTATAATTTAAAATTAGGTAATTGGCTGGGCTCACTGGCTCACACCTGTAATCTCAACATTTTGGGAGGCCAAGGTAGAAGGATTACTTGAGCTCAGGAGTTTGAGACCAGCCTGGGCAACAAAATGAGACTTTTTATCTACAAAAAAAAAAAAAAAAAAAATTTAAATTAGTAGGGTGTGATGGCTAACACCTGTAGTACCAGCTACTAGGGAAGCTGAGGTAGGAGGATCACTTGAGCCTGGGAGATGGAGGCTGTGGTGAGAAATGATCATGCCACTGCACTCCAGCCTGGGTGACAAAATGAGACCCTGTTGCAAAACAAAAACCAAAACAGACAAACAAACAAACTTAAGTAATTGCTAGGAGAGAGCCAAATAGGTAAGGATTAGCTATAATATCAATCAGTAACTGAGAGTTTCCCTTATCTGTGACGCTTTTCTTGATTAACTATGTCAAATCAGTATATCATAAGCAATATTTGTAATGGGTAGAAAAGAGAGGCATGAGCATTTCTTCAACTTATGCACACATAATTGTGGGTGCTACTGGTGGATTTATTAAATAAATGAACAATAAAGGAAACAAAGAGTGTTTAAACTATATTTGGCACTTAAGATTTAAAACTTTCTTTTCTTTTTTTTACTTTTTTTTTCTTTTTGAGACAGAGTCTCACTCTGTTGCCTAGGCTGGAGTGTGTAGTGACGCGATCTAGGCTCACTGCAACCTCTGCCTCGGGTTCAAGTGATTCTCCTGCCTCAGCCTCCGGAGTAGCTGGGACTATAGGCGCATGCCACCACGCTGGGCTAATGTTTTTGTATTTTTGGTAGAGACGGGGTTTCACCGTGTTAGCCAGGATGGTCTCGATCTTCTGATCTCATGATCCGCCCACCTCAGCCTCCCAAAGTGCTGGGATTACAGGCGTAAGCCACCGCACCGGCCAGATTTAAAAATTAAAACTGGCCGGGCGCGGTGGCTCAAGCCTGTAATCCCAGCACTTTGGGAGGCCGAGACGGGCGGATCACGAGGTCAGGAGATCAAGACCATCCTG
>NW_016806877.1:464696-477944 GCF_001698545.2 Rhinopithecus bieti | reverse complement strand
GGGAGACCCCTTCTCAAAAAAAAAAAAAAAAAATTAAAACTGGTTAAGAGGATTATTTTATTGGATTTTCATTTTTCAAAAACTTGCACTGGTCGTTTAGTTTATTGAGAATAGGGTTAAATTCTACAAATGTCTTTTATATTTCCTTTACATATTTACACAGGCCAGGGACTGGATTGAGATTAAAAAAACAGCTTTAAAAGATAAATGCCAGTTTAAGATTATGACATTTATTTTATCGGACACTGTCTTGTTAAAGCTAAAGTATAACACCAACATTTTGATAAAGAGGTGAGAGGAAACCAAATTACCAATGAAACAGCCTTTGCAAAATTATGACATAGTTGACTTCATCTTGTTTCTGACCTCCAAGCTGCCCTTGGTCATTCCTGAGCATAGGCTAACTTTGGGAGAAGGTTCGTTTATAGTTTAACTTGAAAGCAAGAATGATAATAGTCCTCCTGTCTGTTCAGGGACTGAAACCACTAATGAGAGGTTACAAGACAGGTGTAGTTTCTATTATCCTTTACTGTTTAGATGCCATGTAGCCAGAGGTCACAAGATCTGTAAGCTTCCCAGTTGCTCCCATAGATAACATCAGTATTGCAGAACCTAAGATTGTTTTCTTTTA
Organism: Rhinopithecus bieti; assembly: GCF_001698545.2. Classification (NCBI taxonomy): domain Eukaryota; kingdom Metazoa; phylum Chordata; class Mammalia; order Primates; family Cercopithecidae; genus Rhinopithecus; species Rhinopithecus bieti. The sequence goes on along the minus strand of NW_016806877.1, from coordinate 477,313 downwards.
GATGTTTTTAAGACTGACCCCACCCAGACTCCTGACTTGGGACTCAATTTACTTCCCCATTATAGGCATCTTGGTCTTCTAAGTCACTCTTAAAAAAATGACCTTATTCAAAGAAGCTCTGAGCCTTCAGGGAGACTGACTTGACTGACAACTCTAGGTCTCCCACTTCAGCTGGCCTCATGTCAATTAAACTCTTTCTCAGCTGCAGTGCTGCAGTCGCAGTGGACTGATTTTGTCTACGCAGTGGGAAGGGATAACCTAACGGGCGATTACACTAACAAAGAAAATATTCTAGTGGCAGTGGGTTTCCTACTTATTTTATACTCAGAGTTTGAAGCTGGATCTCCTCCTTGACAATTTTTTTGAGGAATTAAAGAATTAATTAAATAAGGGTCCTGTACATAGTAGACAAAAATTCTATTGCAATTTAACAAAAGATACATGACACTCAAATGGATGATTCTCTTTATAGATGCCCTAGCAAAACCAAAGCTGATGTATTAGCCTATAAAGCAATGACAGCATTTTTTTTTTTTTTCGAAATGGAGTCTTGCTGTGTCACCCAGTCTGGAGTGCAGTGGTGTGATCTCAGCTCACTGCAACCTCCACCTCCTGGGTTCAAGCAATTCTCCTGTCTCAGTCTCCCAAGTAGCTGGGATTACAGGTGTGCACCACCACACCCAGCTAATTTTTGTATTTTTAGTAGAAACAGGGTTTCACCATGTTGGCCAGGCTGGTCTCGAACTCCTGACCTCATGATCCGCCTGCCTCGGCCTCCCAAAGTGCTGGGATTATAGGCGTGAGGCACCACACCCAGCCAATGACAGCATTTCAGAATTTCTAACATGCCCCAGGCTAACCCACCAGATAGTGCCTTGTAGAGATTAACTTGGTACAATATCACAGAAGAAGCCTGAGAGAAAAGTCTACCCATAATGTCCTCCTCAAATTTTCCTTTCTTTTCCTTTTCTTTTCTAAGATAGAGTCTTGCTCTGTTGCCCAGGCTGGAGTGCAGTGACGTGATCTTGGCTCACTGTGACCTCTGCCTCCCAGGTTCAAGTGATTCTCCTGCCTTATCCTCCTGAGGAGCTGGGATTACAGATGCCTGCCACACACCCAACTAATTTTTTTGTATTTTTAGTAGAGATGGGGTTTCCCCATGTTGGCCAGGCTGGTCTCAAATCCCTGACCTCAGGTAATCTGCCTGCCTTGGCGTCCCAAAGTGCTGGGATTACAGGCGTGAATCACCGTACCTAGCCAAATTTTCTCTTTGGAATATCCCACAACTTAGCTGAGGTTTTTCTAAGAGCTGAGCTCCTGTCAATTAATTAATGGTTGAACTCTGAGAAATGCCTAAAGAGGCATATTCTCTCAAGTTGATTGAGGGATGTGGTTCTGATAATTAATGGGCAGGAAGCAAGTCTGGTGTTCTGTTGTCAAATTATAGCAGTCCTTGTAGTTATTCTTATCCAGATGAGAGGCCATCCCACTTTTCCACAAAGTTGGGTTGGAAAAGTGGACCAAAATTTGGCATAACTTAGATTTTCTCAGAAACAACCTTTTAACCTGTTCATGAATATGAAGAACTTAATTAAGATCTCAGGAGATTGAGGTATGGAACGTGAGAGAGCTGTTGTGTTGTTGCCTAAAAAGGATTTAAGAAGAGTTGTCACTAGTCAGCTCCTCAACCTAAGCAAATCCTTAATATAGACACAGAGATCATTGATTGTAACAGATCTCATTATTATTATTTTTTCTTTCCTATTCTTTTCTAGTAGAGACAGGTCCCACTATGTTGCTCAGGATGGTCTCCAACTCCTGGGCTCAAGTGACCCTCCTATCTGGACTCCCTGTTGGGATTACAGGGCCAAGACAGCACTCCCATGGTCCCTCCAAGGCTTGCCCAGAACTCCCAGTATCCTAATGGGTTCAAGTGTGGCTCAGGACTAAAATGAACTATTTGGAAATTAACTCATTTCATCCCACTTTTCTTTCTCTTCCCTGCAAAAAATGATAATAAAGGATAAAATTTAAAAGCTTAAATAAAATCACAGTAGACTGTTAACCTTCCTATACATTTTGTAATCTGATATAATTCTTTCTCATATAAAGTGTTTTACATGAGCATGAATATATCACTTTTATAAGCTTTAATTATTTGTTCTCCATGGTGTGTGTGTGTGATGATGTTTAAAAAACTGAAGAGCGGGACAGAATAGAAGAAGAGGAAAGTGAGTTAATGTAATTGGTCACGTATAGTACTGAGCTGCCCTGGGTTTCAGACGAGGACCAGAGTCTGACCACTCAGCCTCATGCCCACATCGCGGCCTCCACCAGACATTTCTTTCCCAGCTCACCCATCATAACCAGGGCAGACAGAATAAGATGGTTAGGGTGAAGTGCACACACTGAGGCTTCAAGACAGAGTCACACTCACTGGCAAACATGCTACTTGTTCATTATTTTTTCATTTAATAAATCAGCTACTATATACCTGGTGCTATGTTAGACTCTCAGCACATGTAGAGAAAAGATGCAGTTCCTATGTTGAGGAGCTATGGTCTAATGTATAGTTCACAAGCCTGTTTTCACACTGGAATTACCCAAATTGCTAAGTAAATGAACAAACAGCAATAAGTCTATGTTCAGGTACCCAGCCTAAAAGATTCTTTTTTTTTTTTTTTTTTTTTTTTAAGAATATCTGATCTTCTGTCATCATCCCATCAGCCCTAAAGATCCTGATTTAATTGGGCTGGAGTTGAGTCTGGATAGCAGTATTTTGAAAACGTTCCTCATATGATTCTAATGTACAAGCAAGGTTGAGAACTATGGTCCTAGCAGATGAAAGAGATCAGTTAGTGAGCAAATACAAGTGCAGTTTTCTTTTTTTAATCTTCCTTCTTTCCTTCTTTCTTTCTCTTTCTTTCTTTCTTTCTTTCTTTCTTTCTCTCTCTCTCTCTCTCTCTCTCTCTCTCTCTCTCTCTCTTTCTCTCACTTTCTCTCTCTCTTTCTTTTCCTTCCTTCCTTCCTTCCTTCCTTCCTTCTTTTTTTGAGATGGGGTCTCACACTGTCGCCTGGGATGGAGTGCAATGGCATAATCTCAGCTTACTACAACCTCTGCCTCCTGGATTCACACGATTTTCCTGCCTCAGCCTCCCGAGTAGCTAGGATGACAGGTACGCACCACCACACCCCGCTATTTTGTTTTGTATTTTTAGTAGAGACGGGGTTTCACCATCTCGGCCAGGCTGGTCTTGAACTCCTGACCTCATGATCGACCCACCTTGGGCTCCCAAAGTGTTGGGATTACAGGTGTGAGCCAACGCACCTGGCCAAGCGCAGTTCTCCAAATGAGCCAGCTGAGCTCATCTTTTAAAGTTAGTCTGGCTTCCTCCTTTAGAATCCTTCACTTCATGATGCCACCACTGGGCCACTGAGCACACATTTGCCTTCTCATTCCTGCCAGGCTCTGGAACCAACCAGTGTTTAGACACTGGGATTGTAACAAGCTCTTGCTTAGTAGGTTATCAACTCAATCTCAACTCATCATTCCTTCTGGTAATGCTTTCTCCTAACCTGCCTTGCTCCTTGTGACCAAGCTAACTTCCATCACCCAGTTTTTGCTTGGGACCCAGCCCACCACCTGATTCTCCTGCCCGCTGCTCGGTTTCTCTGGTAAGAATACCTGCGGTCTGTACTGCCAGCGATGGTGCCCTCCAGATCACCTTCCAGGCTTTGGCAGGTCTCTCTCTTGTCTTCCATCTGATCTGGCTCACTTGGCCTTCACCTCCACCCCAGGCCTGATGCAATCAGCCACAGCTGCTGTTTTTAAAATATCTAATATCAAGGAGAGACCATCCTTTTTTATGTGCCAACTCATCCACATTATGTTTTATTCCATTCTTTTACAGACTTTTTAGCTAATGGATTTCTTCGTAAAGCATGACACACTTAGTTCATTATCTGGATTCTTACTCCCAGCACAAATAGACAAGAACACATCCACTTGCAACGTATTCTTTGACTTCAAAGGGAGACCGGTGATCCTACCAACCCAGGAGATTAAGTTAACTTTTAAAGTGGAATTCAAATTACACTTGAAGTATCTTGTTAGATGTATTTGTGGTTTGCTATTACGAGATAAGTTTTGTTTTCTAACTGAAATTTTAACAATGCATCCCCCTAAAAGTTGTTCTTCTGAAATAGCAATCCAAGTTTCACATCCCAAATCCTGAAGTTGATAACATGCTCCCCTGCCATGTATTCTAACATAAAAGAAATAAAGTGGGTAAAAGTAATATGCTGATATCTAATAGAATGAATACATACAGAAAATTTTAGGCTACATATAAAGCTTTTATAGGGACTTATAAAACTTTGCTACCTAGTTTATAGCCTATTCGGCTATAGAAATCTTTTATGAGCACCTCTCCTAGCTCTCATCATCCTGTGCTGTAAATGCTGTCTTTTCCATTAGATTGCAAGCCCAGTGTGCAGTGATGATGTCATATTATTCCTGGGGCCCAAATGGCACCTGACACAGTAGGAGCTCAAGAAATACATATGGCAATAATGAGTATGTGCCTACTGCATATAAACAGGCTCAGATGTCACGGGATTCCATCTGGCCTTTGTATATCCAGCGTTCTTCTCCAGGCTGTGAGCCCGTGGTTTGTCCAGGGGGTTAACAGGGTGCTGCTTAGCGTATCAGTGTTGCAGCTGTCTGTAGTTCGAGTCTGGGAATGGAATGGCATGCAAATGACTTTCGGTTCCTTAATCCAAGTCAGTGAAACAAACTCTCACCCAGGAGATTACCAGCAGATCCTTTTCTGGTGGCAAAATTTCCCTAGTGATGGCTCTGTTAATGTCATGCCCATCGCCTGCCTTTCTGAGGCTACAGATGAGAAAATAAGAAATTGATTTAAATTCTTTTAACAATCATATTTGGAACCCATGGCTTCCAGGGTGCTTTTGATGTAGCCCTGACTAGATTAAGAGTTTACTTGTGTAGCAATCTACGTTGTTCTGAGAGCAAACTCTGCCCTTGGGTCCTTGAGATGTCCATTTGGCACCTTTACCATCCACACAATTGTCAGCTGAAGGGTTGGATTTGTATGGGAATATGTGTTCTGGTGTCTTTGTGTGTTACGTTTTACCTGTGTATACATTCCTAGCATTTTTCTGTTTTCTCATGAAACTTTGCAAAGGTTATTTACACGCAGTGTGGTACTTCTTACAGACACCCACCACGCTTTTGTCTAAGAAGGCCACTTTTGTCAGACCCACGTCCAGAGAGTAGTTCTAAGACTAGCTGAAAACAGCTTATGAAGAAATAGGATGAAAGGGAAAGATATTTTCTCAAAGGGATCATTTTTTATTCTTTTGAAGTAACATACCGTGAAAGTAGTTTTCTCTATTTACATTCTTTTCTCATCGGAAAATAAATATTACATTCTAGATCTGTTCTGTGTTTATCTCAGCCTGAAAACAGGGACAGATTAANTTTTTTTTTTTTTTTTTTTTTTTTTTTTAAGAATATCTGATCTTCTGTCATCATCCCATCAGCCCTAAAGATCCTGATTTAATTGGGCTGGAGTTGAGTCTGGATAGCAGTATTTTGAAAACGTTCCTCATATGATTCTAATGTACAAGCAAGGTTGAGAACTATGGTCCTAGCAGATGAAAGAGATCAGTTAGTGAGCAAATACAAGTGCAGTTTTCTTTTTTTAATCTTCCTTCTTTCCTTCTTTCTTTCTCTTTCTTTCTTTCTTTCTTTCTTTCTTTCTCTCTCTCTCTCTCTCTCTCTTTCTCTCGCTTTCTCTCTCTCTTTCTTTTCCTTCCTTCCTTCCTTCCTTCCTTCCTTCTTTTTTTGAGATGGGGTCTCACACTGTCGCCTGGGATGGAGTGCAATGGCATAATCTCAGCTTACTACAACCTCTGCCTCCTGGATTCACACGATTTTCCTGCCTCAGCCTCCCGAGTAGCTAGGATGACAGGTACGCACCACCACACCCCGCTATTTTGTTTTGTATTTTAGTAGAGACGGGGTTTCACCATCTCGGCCAGGCTGGTCTTGAACTCCTGACCTCATGATCGACCCACCTTGGGCTCCCAAAGTGTTGGGATTACAGGTGTGAGCCAACGCACCTGGCCAAGCGCAGTTCTCCAAATGAGCCAGCTGAGCTCATCTTTTAAAGTTAGTCTGGCTTCCTCCTTTAGAATCCTTCACTTCATGATGCCACCACTGGGCCACTGAGCACACATTTGCCTTCTCATTCCTGCCAGGCTCTGGAACCAACCAGTGTTTAGACACTGGGATTGTAACAAGCTCTTGCTTAGTAGGTTATCAACTCAATCTCAACTCATCATTCCTTCTGGTAATGCTTTCTCCTAACCTGCCTTGCTCCTTGTGACCAAGCTAACTTCCATCACCCAGTTTTGCTTGGGACCCAGCCCACCACCTGATTCTCCTGCCCGCTGCTCGGTTTCTCTGGTAAGAATACCTGCGGTCTGTACTGCCAGCGATGGTGCCCTCCAGATCACCTTCCAGGCTTTGGCAGGTCTCTCTCTTGTCTTCCATCTGATCTGGCTCACTTGGCCTTCACCTCCACCCCAGGCCTGATGCAATCAGCCACAGCTGCTGTTTTAAAATATCTAATATCAAGGAGAGACCATCCTTTTTTATGTGCCAACTCATCCACATTATGTTTTATTCCATTCTTTTACAGACTTTTAGCTAATGGATTTCTTCGTAAAGCATGACACACTTAGTTCATTATCTGGATTCTTACTCCCAGCACAAATAGACAAGAACACATCCACTTGCAACGTATTCTTTGACTTCAAAGGGAGACCGGTGATCCTACCAACCCAGGAGATTAAGTTAACTTTTAAAGTGGAATTCAAATTACACTTGAAGTATCTTGTTAGATGTATTTGTGGTTTGCTATTACGAGATAAGTTTTGTTTTCTAACTGAAATTTTAACAATGCATCCCCTAAAAGTTGTTCTTCTGAAATAGCAATCCAAGTTTCACATCCCAAATCCTGAAGTTGATAACATGCTCCCCTGCCATGTATTCTAACATAAAAGAAATAAAGTGGGTAAAAGTAATATGCTGATATCTAATAGAATGAATACATACAGAAAATTTTAGGCTACATATAAAGCTTTTATAGGGACTTATAAAACTTTGCTACCTAGTTTATAGCCTATTCGGCTATAGAAATCTTTTATGAGCACCTCTCCTAGCTCTCATCATCCTGTGCTGTAAATGCTGTCTTTTCCATTAGATTGCAAGCCCAGTGTGCAGTGATGATGTCATATTATTCCTGGGGCCCAAATGGCACCTGACACAGTAGGAGCTCAAGAAATACATATGGCAATAATGAGTATGTGCCTACTGCATATAAACAGGCTCAGATGTCACGGGATTCCATCTGGCCTTTGTATATCCAGCGTTCTTCTCCAGGCTGTGAGCCCGTGGTTTGTCCAGGGGTTAACAGGGTGCTGCTTAGCGTATCAGTGTTGCAGCTGTCTGTAGTTCGAGTCTGGGAATGGAATGGCATGCAAATGACTTTCGGTTCCTTAATCCAAGTCAGTGAAACAAACTCTCACCCAGGAGATTACCAGCAGATCCTTTTCTGGTGGCAAAATTTCCCTAGTGATGGCTCTGTTAATGTCATGCCCATCGCCTGCCTTTCTGAGGCTACAGATGAGAAAATAAGAAATTGATTTAAATTCTTTTAACAATCATATTTGGAACCCATGGCTTCCAGGGTGCTTTTGATGTAGCCCTGACTAGATTAAGAGTTTACTTGTGTAGCAATCTACGTTGTTCTGAGAGCAAACTCTGCCCTTGGGTCCTTGAGATGTCCATTTGGCACCTTTACCATCCACACAATTGTCAGCTGAAGGGTTGGATTTGTATGGGAATATGTGTTCTGGTGTCTTTGTGTGTTACGTTTTACCTGTGTATACATTCCTAGCATTTTCTGTTTTCTCATGAAACTTTGCAAAGGTTATTTACACGCAGTGTGGTACTTCTTACAGACACCCACCACGCTTTTGTCTAAGAAGGCCACTTTTGTCAGACCCACGTCCAGAGAGTAGTTCTAAGACTAGCTGAAAACAGCTTATGAAGAAATAGGATGAAAGGGAAAGATATTTTCTCAAAGGGATAATTTTTTATTCTTTTGAAGTAACATACCGTGAAAGTAGTTTTCTCTATTTACATTCTTTTCTCATCGGAAAATAAATATTACATTCTAGATCTGTTCTGTGTTTATCTCAGCCTGAAAACAGGGACAGATTAAAGCAAAAGTGCTTGTACTAGAATGAATATAAATTTAATATAATTGGGTGATTTTAAAAACTTGTACAAATTTATAGGGCACATATGCAATTCCATTACATGCCCAGATAGAATAGCGGTTAAGTCATGGCTTTTAGGGTATCCATCACCCCCCAAAAATGCACATGGTACCCAGTATGTAATTTTTCATCATCCACACCACCCTCAGCCCTCACCCTTCTAAGTCTTCAAAGTGATATACTTTTTTATCTCTCATTTCCAGTACTGTTTTCTGTTTGTTTGTTTGTTTGTTTTGAGACAGCGTCTCACTCTGTCGCCCATGCTAGAATGCAGTGGTGAAAACATGACTCCCTGCAGTCTTGACCTCCTAGGTCCAAGTGATCCTCCCACCTCAGCCTCCCCTGTAGCTGGGACTACAGGCACTCACCACCACATCTAGCTAATTTAAAAATTTTGTAGAGGTGGGGTTTTGCCAAGTTGCCCAGGCTGGTCTCGAACTCCTAGGTTCCTCTTGCCTCAGCTGCCCAAAGTGTTGGGATTACAGACGTGAGCCACAGTGCCTGGCCTCTGGTGCTTTCCTTTACGTAATTTTAATGAACTGAAATATATGATAGCTTATAGGTTAAATGATAAAAAAAATCATTATGTAACGATCTGAAACTAGTTGGACAATGAACACAGCAAACTTTGTTCTCATAAGAAAGGGCAAGACTGTCTTCTCTAGTAATCATGGCATCTTTGAAACTGGGAAATGAGGGCTGCCTCGAATCTATAAGCCATTCAGTTGGGACCACTGTTAGCCCAGGGATCAGCAAACTATGGCTCGTGGGCTGAACCTGGCCCATTACCTCTTTTTGTAAGGGCTGCAAGCTAAGAATGGTTTTTATATTTTAAATAGTTGGAAAAGTTGAAAGAAGATTACTATTTTAAAACACAGGAAAATTATACAAGATTGAAATTTTAGAATGCATATAGCGCGTCATATTATATAATGCATATAAGAGCATGATAAAGTTTTATTAGAACACAGTCATGCTCATTTGTTTATGTGTCCTCAATGGCTTCTTTTGTGTCATGGCAGAGTTAAGAAGTTGTAACAGAGACCACAGGGCTTTTGAGTGAGAAATATTACCTGGCCCTCCACAGAAAAAGTTTGCTGACCTCTGGTTTAAACATAATAGCCACAATTACATAAATCCTACTTCTGTTTAAGGATTGTGCCCACTAACTGGGCTACTCTAGCTTCCCCTATGATTGGGAAAATATTCTTAAGAGACTTAATGGCCAGGGTGTAATAGGAATAACATTCCAGGAATGAATGTCTGGGACAGTTGGTCCAGGAAGCCTAACTTGATCAAGAACTTCCGTGTTTTTAGATTTGCATCAGAACAGCCCCTAGACCACATCAAACCTGGCTCAACCCTGTCTCGAGGTGCCTGTGAAGGGACCAATGACTGTCATGTTCTAAGATCACTACTTATCAATTACGTTCAGATAGTACACATTGATGATTTTGAAAATTAGGGGAAAGCACAGAAAGGCCAAACCTTAGTTTGGTATCTCACACAAATAGGATTAGTTTTAAGGAAAAGGTGAAAGCCCACCTGTACGGGTCTCTGCCACAACAGGGCCAGCAAGGTCAGACGGCTTCCCAACTCCCACCTGGTTTATGGCTCGAACACGGAACACGTAGCTGACGCCCTCCTTGAGACCTCGAACCTAGTAGAAGCAGGTGTAGAAGCAATGGGTGTTTGATGAAGCAGTGGCTGTTTTATGTCATTTAAACAGATGGGGCTCTTCCTCTGTAGTAACGATTTAGTGACCTAGCACCAGGTATACAAGACTTGTGGTCTAGACTTGATTCTGTCACACACTAAGCAGGTGACTTTAACGGCAGATGATCTTCTCTCTGGACCATCTGTAGATAGAGACGAGTTTCCAATATCCATTCTCAGGCTGATGTTTCTCCTTTTTAGTTAATTTAGTGGCTACCAACATCAGAAACAGACTAGTGTACGTAGGCGTCACATGCGTTAGCCACTGCATTCTTTGGTCAAAAGGACAAAATACAAAGTGCGCATTATAGCATATGTCACCTTATCCCCCGATCCTTTTGAGATATTCCATGAATAATTTCAGATGAAATTCTTGGCAAAAGAGGATAATTAAAAGCATGAATCACGAACACTTTCCATTTGTTTAAAAGCATGTTAAACTAGTAGAACCAAAACAAACAATAATTGTTCCTGTATATTTAATATAGTTATTTCTTACTAAATAGACACGAAATTAACACAATTGTGAGTTTGAATAATTTGTGAATAATCAAAGTGTACTAAAATTCTAAATCCTCAAGTTTTTAATAATCAAGACGGGTGCTGAGAATCCACTACATATGTGCCACTAAGCTAGAGTTATAAAGAGCTGTAAAAAAAAAAAAAAAGCATTTATAATTTATTTTTGTATGACAGTCCCACTTCGTGTATATATATACACACACACACACATATATATACACACACAGAAACATTTCCTTGTAATAAAAATAGAGCAATCGTCAGGTACCTGACACATCTGCACCTGCCACCTAGGTGATGATATACGGCTGTGAGTCAGATATATATATATACACACATATGTATGTGTGTATATATGTGTGTGTGTGTATACATATGTATTTTTGAGACAGAGTTTCACTCTGTTGCTCAGGCTAGAGTACAGTGGCACAATCTCAGCTCACTGTAGCATGGACCTCCTGGGATCAAGCAGTCCTCCGGCCTCAGCCTCCTGAGTAGTTGGGACCACAGGCATGTGCCAGTACACCAGGCTAACTAAAAAAAAAAAATTTAATAGATACGGGATTTCACCATGTTGCCCAGGCTGGTCTCAAACTCCTGGGCTCAAGCAATTCTCCCACCTCAGCCTCCCACAGTGTTGGGATCACGGGAGTGAGCCACCATGCCTGGTTTCCCACTTAATTTTTTGTAACTTTCTTTGGGTTTTGAACAATCTCATTACTATTATCAATACTGTTAATGTTTTATCAACATCTTAAAATTAAAAACATGTGACTTTTAAAAGCTATGTTATGTTTTAAGAAGGAATTTATTATACACAGAGGGCATAATTTTCCCCAAAATGTTGTGATAGAGACCAATATCCAAAATGTGATTTAAATCAAGCAATGTTAGAATAAAGTTATTCAATTAGGTGAAGTGTTTGTGATCATGTATTTAAATGAGGTATGTATTAAATTATTAGGTTTTTAATCTAACTAATTGTATTGTGTTTACAACAGAATGTCACTATTCATGTAGTAATAGCCTTCACTGGCACTAACGGATTTTTGAAATGGATTTTATTCTGTAAATGAACTTTAACTTAAATGCATAGAGTCTGACATATTTAGATTCTATGTTTAGAAATAATGTCAGGAAACTGTAGATTTCCAGAAGGACACAGAAACATTTCCTTGTAATAAAAATAGAGTAATCGCCAGGTACCTGACACATCCACACCTGCCACCTAGGTGATGCTATATGGCTGTGAGTCAGATTTCTGTAACATGTACAGGCAGTATATTCACATTCCAGTGTCTGGTCCCTGGGGTGACAGGGGCACTCTCCACTCTTCCATGACCACAGGCCTCAACAGCACCACAAATATGTAATCAATATCATCGATGCAGATCTATTTTCCTTTTTTTTTTTTTTTGAGACAGAGTCTCGCTCTGTTGCCCAGGCTATAGTGCAGTGGTGCAATCACAGTTCACTGCAGCTTTTGCCTCCCTGGTTCAAGCAATCCTCCCACCTCAGCCTCCTGAGTAGCTGGGACTACAGGCACATGCCACCACGGCCAGTTAATTTTTTGTATTTTTTTCATAGACAGGGTTTTGCCATGTTTCCCAGGCTGGTCTTGAACTCCTGGGCTCAAGCCCAGATTTGCCTGCCTTGGCCTCCAAAGCCCTGGGATCATAGGCGTGAGTCACTGTGCCTGGCCTACTTTCTTCTTTGTGCTTCTTATGTTTGAATGTTTCATTCAAATTGTTAGTTTTATAATCAGAAAAATAAAAAAGATGATTTTCACTTTAGAAAAAGTGTTGATAAAGTGTAAGAACTCCCCTTACGGAAGTTCGCTTCCAGGTTTGTTAGGCATAGTCGATCTCAGTCTCTCTTTCTCTCTCTCTCTTAAAATTGCCTTTATTCTTTTCTTTTAAAATGAGTGACATGAACCATTCTTTGACACATTTAAACTCTACTTCTTTTTTTTTTTTTTTTTTTTTTTTTTTTTTTTTTTTTTTTTT
>NW_016806877.1:452582-464284 GCF_001698545.2 Rhinopithecus bieti | reverse complement strand
TTGCTTTTTCACCTTTGCTTTGCTTCACCTGAGTCAGTTCAAACCTCAGGCCTTTGGCCTCCTCTATGGTGGCAGATTGAAGACTTGGAAATTTCCATTCCAGCCATACACACCTACCACCATCATCTAGGATGTTCCCGACCTTTATTTTACACTGTACTTTGGGGGTTTCTTGGAATCCAGGGGCCTCTGGACTCATCTTGACAGCAAAAGCATCATAGGCTCCAGTCCTTCCTTGAGCTTTTCTCTTCCTCATGAAAAGATGACCTGTCTTATTTCTTCAGAGTTTTGCAAGAAGCTGGAGAGCTGATTGGCATATGCTAAGTTGAGTTAATGGCATGTTGAGTGTAATCGTTTATGGGCTCTATCTCCTGGAGGATATATTTACATAGTTTAGAGTGGCTGGAAATACCTTAACTCTGGAGAGTGGCTGGCAGCTGGAAGGGACTTAGTTCATGAAGCAGGTCAGGGAGAGATCTTTTTGGCCAGGTATACTTTGAATATCTTCCAAAGCTCACCTTATAGGCAATGACCTCTGCTGCCAAAAGATAGGACTGTGCAAATGCAGTGTGTGATGTCCTGGTGACTGTGGTGAAGTCAGTCACATTTCATTCTAAGCAGTAAGTAATGCAATCATATTTCCTACAGTTTCTGAGGCCCTGTTGGGGAGTCAGGGTCTCCAGGTGCCACTGCTAACACTAGGGGGAAACGTTCTTTCAAAATTTCCTTTCGGTACAAATGAGAGATTCGGTGGCTGTGGCAGAACAGTATTTGGTCGACAGTTAGGAAATGGTTCAGTGAGCACACTAGAGGAACCTGAAAGGCAGTGACATGGATAAGGGGGTTGAGCGAACCTGTTCCACTAATCTCCGAGAGCTCATGTGAGAACCAACCTGAGGGAGGAACTAACGTGAGACGGGAGTGACTTGGGAGGACCAGTAGTCACAGGCTTCCTGGTGTGAACTTTTTAAAAACAGCACCCTCAAATCAACCATCCCCGCAGAAAAAAGAGGCATGAAAAAATCACCTTTTGGGGATGGTAAGCAGTAAGGCTTTAAGACTGTGAGTAACAAAAATATGTAGTGGGTAAGTTGAGGCAAACAGAGAAAGGAGAGAGGAAGGAGCTGTTGGGTACGTTTCAAAGCTGTGCTAAGGAATTCAAGTTAAATATAACCAAACTGTTTCAAGCATCAGAAACTTCTCCCAGCCCCAACCTCTGCCAATGGAATCTTACCAGGAGCCTAGTATATGAAACAGATCAAAGTAGAGATATTCTGTTTTATCTTGCTAACTTTCAAGTTAATATTAGTAGAGCAATTTTCCCTTTTTTTTTTTAGGGAAGCTCTAGAACTGAGCATCCTCTTACCTTCAGGTATACGTTTTTAATAGCCGCCTCATTGAGCCCTCGCCACTGGTCCTCTTTGGCCTTGGCCTCCTTTACATCCACGAAGTAACCAGTGACTGGAGTCCGCCCAGAGTGAACTGGGGGCTTCCACTGGAGAACCAGGGAGTCTTTCCTGACTTCACTACACTTGAGACTGTGCGGTGGTCCTGAGAGAGAGAGAAGCCAATAAGGAGAAATCATAACATAGAAAACTCAAGTCTCCACACATTTAGAACTACTTGTAAGTCTTAAAGCTAATCTAACACTGGTGTTCTTTTTTCAAAATTTAGCATTCCCAAGAAAATAAGTATTCTGTGGTCATTTCCTGTCATTTCCACACTGCTCTACATCAGCCCACCAAGTCCCTTTAAGGGTAGTAGGCAGGTAAGGCCACTCTGAGGTGCCTCTCAAAGGGTGGACCCAAAACTTCCCTTCAGGCCATTCTCAGGCCTGCATTAGTCTTAAAGACCTTTTATTGGAACAGTTTGATTTAGCTGCAGGTTCATATTTTTTAATTTTTATTTTTAGAGACAGGGTTTTGCCCTGTTACCCAGGCTGGAGTGCAGTGGTGTGATGGTAGCTCACTGTAACCTCGAGCTCCTGGGCTCAAGGGATCCTCTCACCTTAGCCTCCTGAGCAGCTGGACCTACAAGTGTGCACCACTACATCCGGCTAATTTTTTAAGTTTTTGTAGAGATAGGGTCTCGCTGTGTTGACCAGGCTGGTCTTGAACTCTTGGGTTCAAGTGGTCCTTCTGCCTCAGCCTCCCAAAGTGTTGGGATTACAGGTGGGAGCCGCCACATCTGGCCCCCAGTTTCAGACAATTTTTGAGTGACAGCCTAAAATTTCCCCTTAATCTCAAATAGTATAAAGAAAGCAGCTCTATTTGATGGCATATGAATATAGAGAGTAATGACTCTTTCAAAGAAAAAAGCATCACTCCCAATTGGAGGGAAATCTTCCCCCTAAAGAGTCTGTGCAGCCCGCAAATGGGTAAAAACAAATGATAGGTTATGGTTTACAAAATCCTTTTACCAAAGTAAATACAATCAATCCTATGGGCCCTGCATCTGCACTAAATACTGCCAGGTACCTTACATTCATTTATCTCTCTCTTCCTTAAGACAATTAACAGAAAGCTCAGAGAGGCCAAGTCACCTGATAACCCTCTGTAGGGAGAAAGCCAGAATGTGGCCTGTATGAACGCTAGTCACATTCTTGGCAAATCAGAACTACTAAGTGATTGCCTGTATCCTTGCATGACCACCAGCTGCTATGCCGGTGAAAAATTTATTTATTTTTTCCTTTCTCTTTTTTTTTAAAAAAATAATGACTGACATCTAGCCAACCAATCAAAAATCACCTGAAGTGACTCACAGTGGCCTGAAAGCCAACCTGTAGAAGGACATACTCTGTTATGCCATGCTTTGGTGTTTTGTAATTGATAGTTCAATATTTGTTTGTCCCTTTACCTTGGTTTCACGGCCACAAATATGCGTCATGCTTGCCTTCCGATGTTTTGTATAAAGCTATATTTAAATATTAATGTCAAATACCTCACACGAATGTGGCATGTTCTGTTTTGTGAAGGGCTTTTATAAACATGATCTTGTGTCATCCTTAGAACCCAGGGAGGCATCTAGATTGGGAGCAGTATCCCTGCCTTACAGACGAGGAACTATGCTCTGTTGTTTCCTAGCAGCTATAGTCTAGGGACAAGCAGACCTAGTTTCCTACCCTAATTATGCTACTTGTTACCTCTGTCACCCTCTGGGCATCACTGAACCTGAGTGTCAGTTTTTTCATCTGTAAGACAGGATGACAAAACATTCTTACTGTTTTCTTCCGTAGGGGCTTTCTTGAAGTGAGACTTGCCTAACACGACTCAGTAAGTCAAGGATGGGACTGAGAAGCCAGGATGTCAGGATGGTGGGGAGCTGCCCCCTTTATTTTTTTCTCTAAGTTGAGAGTGCTTACCTGCAACCTTTTTTTGTCAACTGCATCACTTTTTTTTTTTTTAAAGAGAGACAGAGCCTCACTTTTATCCAGGCTGGAACACAGTGGTGTGATCACAGCTCACTGCAGCCTTGACCTCGTGAGCTCAAGCAATCCTCCTGCCTCAGCCTCCTGAGTAGCTGGGACTACAGGCATGCACTAACATGCCCAGCTAATTAAAAAACATTTTGTAAGAGATGAGGCCTCACTATGTTGCCCAGCCTGGTCTTGAACCCCTGGGCCCAGGCAATCCCCCTGCCTCCTCAGCCTCCCAAAGCACTGAGATTACAGGAATGAGCCACCGCACCCAGCCAACGACATCACTTTCGATAAAAAAAAATTGCTACAGGCCTGCTTGGAATTTCTTAGTCTCTAGTCAATTGCATTTCACTTTACTCAGGAATTGCAACAATCTGAAAACAGACCCACTTTTACGCAGGTGGCAGAAAGGACTTAAGAAATACCACCTGGCCTCAAGGAACTGCAAGGAAAGAGCAAAGTGTTTCTCTATTTGCAGAAGTCGGGAGAGCACTTGAACTGCTCTTGAGTTTCTCTTGGAATCTTGTTATTCACATCTGACAGAGGAGTTCAGCAAAGGCAACGTGATGGTCTTCAAGGGCAAAGGGTTTCAAACAGAGGAAGGGGGTGGCACCAGGGACATAAAATCACCCACCACATACCTTACTATTGCTAGTTTAAATCTTAATGGCTTAGTAAATTTGCATTCAATTTTTATTTTGTCTTTATAGCTCTGTAAGAGTTATAAGCAAGGTAAGACACCCTCGCCCCCATCCTCGCACCACTTCCCACTTTCTTCCCTGCCCACCCAACCACTCCCTATGATGACCTCTGAAGGACAGTATCTGCCAGGTTCCAGGAACTTTCTTTCGGTTCAGCGTCTGGAAAACGTGTAGAGAGAAAGGGCTGGAAAAGTCAGTGCCGAGAGGCAAGCGGAGAGAGGTCAGCCTTAAACCCTCGACAGGTGTATGAAATCTATCCGTGTGATATGGTGAAGAGCTGGGAGGAGGGAGGAGAGCCTAAGAAGCCATGTAGCTTGGCTATGGAGGGATTGATTTTGGGGAGCTAATAAATGAGAACCTTCCCAGCAGCGTGACAATATATGAGAACAAATAAGTGCAGGGAGACGTGTTTGAGACATTTTGCTGTGGGATATAAATTAGATGACCTTTAAGTGGCCTTTCAGAAGCAAAAGCAAAGATTGGAATTCCTTTTAAACATTCATTTGCACTCAATCCGGCTGCTTCTGTTAATCCTACTCCTCACACAGGATGAGCGGTGAGGGCTCTAGGATTTACTTGGAACACCAGCACAAAGAATTTATACTCAGTTTTACATTGCTATCTATTATTTAATATTATCATTAAAATATTTTAGGTAAACACGAGGGGCCAAGAGAATTCTTTTCCCTTAAATGTTGACCATATAGTTCTTTGAATTTCGTTCCAGGTTGTAGGTTCTCTTGGAGGAAATTCTGAGGTGCAGTGTGGAAGCACGGTGTCTGTGGTTTACCTGGGACGGCGATGGTCCACTCTTCACACTTGAAGCATTCGCTCACTGCAGAGGGCGCGCCCAGCCCAGCCATGTTCATGGCTGCCACTTGGAACTGATACACCATATTTTCCTTCAAGTTGCTAATCTGCAACATTGACAACATCACAGATAGTGAATGTTCCAGGTTTGTTTTTTTCTACTTGTTGAACATTTTATTTATTTACCTTCCATGTCAGACACATCTTAGGGTGACCATCAATGAGTCACAGCACTTTTGTAATCTCCTGGGTGTGGATGAAACCATGACCTCCTTGTAGCCTACAATAGAATGTGGCAAAGGGATTGGGAGATCAAGTCCTGTGATTGTGTCACCCCATATGGCAAAGGAGAAAAGATAGTATAGATGAGAGTCCCTAGTCAGCTGATTTGAGGTTAATCAAAAGGGAAATTGTCCTGGATGGGCCTGATGTCATCAGACAAGAACTCTTACCATGGGGTTTGAACAAAAATGTTCATAGCTACCTTGCTTGATGTAGCTAAAAATGCAAAAATACCCAAATAGCAATAAGAATTGAATGAAAGACTACATTGTGATATGACCACATAATGGAATACCATACCATACAGTAATGAAAAAGAATGAGTTATAGCCACATGCACTAACAGGGAAGAATCTTAAAAATACAATTTTGTATAAGCGCAGTGGCTGATGCTTGTAATCCCAGCATTTTGGGAGGCCGAGGTGGGTAGATCACTTGAGGCCAGGAGCGAAACTCCATCTCAAAAAAAAAAAATGCAATTTTGTTTTATGCATTCTCAGCATGTGTGTGATATTTCATAATTTTCAAATGTTAAATTAAAAGAGCATGGTGTTGAGTTGGTGCAAGTGTCATCCGTGGCCTCACCCTGCTCTGAACCCTCATGGCACTGGATTCTGTGAGTGTTAAGAGGTGATAGCTTGGATGTAGCTGATGAAGCTCTAGAGAAGAAAGTCATCAGCTAAAGCAACAGTAGACTGTTCTGGTTCCCTTATGTGACCTGAGCAGTGGAGGCCCCCATGTAGAGGAGAACACATGTGAGGCCACCCTTTGTGGCCATCAAGTGACTATAACAAGGGCCTCTTCACAGGTGGTGAGCTGAGTATGGCCATCAAGCCCATATCCCTTCATCCTCTGTAATTTGGACACTGAAAGTTAAAAACCCAGCTGGCCACGGTGGCTCATGCCTGCAATCCCAGCACTTTGGGAGGCTGAGGTGAGTGGATCACTTGAGGCCAGGAGTTTGAGACCAGCCTGGCCAACATGGTGAAACCCTGTCTCTACTAAAAATAGAAAAATTAGCTGAGCATGGTGGCTTTCACTTGTAATCCCAGCATTTGGCAGGCTGAGGCAGGAGAATCGCTTGAACCTCGGAGGTGGAGGTTGCAATGAGTTGAGATCACACTCCTGCATTCCAGCCTGGGTGACAGAGCAAGACTCCATCTCAAAAAAAAAAAAAGAAAGAAAGAAATAAAAAAAAGAAAGAAAGTTAAAAATCCAGAGTGTCATTAAATCCTGAGACTCTTTTTTTTTTTTTTCCTCAACTTGAGGGCTTTGGAAGGATCCTGGGACTCTTGAGGCTAGTGGCATATTAATTGTAGATATTTCGTAAGTTTTGAAAAAAAAATTAGTTCGTACAGTAAGTGCACATTTCATAGTAAATATTCTAGGAAATTATTATGCTTATGTGTATGAATCAGGAAATATAAATCCTGCCTGGTTAGCCAAACTACTTGTATTCACCACAGTGTATTTTTCACAAAACTCATGTCACTGCAGACAGTGGACTCTGGAGAAATGACATGACTCTCTTACAAGGTGCTGGGTGTGTGCGTGCCTGGGCGTGCAAGCATAGCGTCATACATAGGACACGCCACACTACAGAGAGTCGCGTGCTTACCTTGTATGCCTCCTCACTGACAGCCTTGACATTGGCTTCTCTCCATTTTCCTGGTACCCCATCAATGACCTCACGATAGTTCACGTAATAGCCAGTAATTTCTGCCCCTCCAATCTTATCTGGTTGCTTCCATCCAAGAACCATTGAGTCACGAAAACTTTCAAGACAGGTGATATCATGGGGTGGAGATGGTGGTGCTGTGGCAATATGAATAGCTTGTGAGTAGGCAGAAATGCACCTATGATTCTATATATAAACATTTCCGTTGATGCCACATAGGAGGGCACTAGACCTTGCAGTATAAAACTAAAATGCGAGGCTGATCATTAACTTGGCATTCGACTTGGTGTATGCAATGGACACAGTAAAAAGTACACTACAATGATTATTCCAAGGATAAAATGAACCTGTCCTAGCAAAAGGGTACAATACCCTGAAAGAAAATGATTCTTTTCCTCATAAGTAGAAATATTTTTCCCAAGGTTTAATTTTTGTTTCTGTATGTGGTTTAGTTTTCATTTGTTCCCTGAGGAAAATGGAATGTATATATCAATTTCTGCTGCAATTTGCTTATTCAGAATTTTTTTTTTTTGAGATGGGGTTAACACTCTTGTCACCCAGGCTGGGGTACAATGGCACCATCTTGGCTCACTGCAACTTCCATCTCCCGGGTTCAAGTGATTCTCCTGCCTCAGCCTCCCGAGTAGCTGGGATTATAGGTGTGCACTACCATGCCCGGCTAATTTTTGTACTATTAGTAGAGGCAGGGTTTCACCATGTTGGCTAGGCTGGTCTCAAACTCCTGACCTTAGGTGTTCCACCCACCTCAGCCTCCCAAAGTGCTGGGATTACAGGCGTGAGCCACCACACCTGGCCCAGAATTTCCATGTATTTCTCAAATGGTTAGCATTTCACCATTCAGGTACGCTTACCCTTGTGAGACCTTACAACTACACAGCTCTGTCTGCACACAAGAAAAATTGGCTCTAGAGCTCAGCTAAATGACACCTTTGGAAAACATTTTAAAAAAACAGGCACAATCTCCTATGTGACTTTCTCTTAGTGTATAATACTTTTGTCACATTATTTTTAATCTGATGTTGGAGTATTTCTTATGTTGTACAATGCTATACAGCTGTCACCATGTTTATCAGTGCTTAGCTAGAAAAATATTTGGAGGATATTTCAAAAGTCCTCCTTCATTTATGTGGCTTTGCTGATCAGTTTTTCACTCAACTACTGAAATTACAGTTTCCGTGAAGAGAAGGGGTGAAGTGGTGGAAAGAAATCCATCTAGAAATGCAATAACATCAAAGAGAATTTTCTGAATATTTATTTGGATTACAGGAGATAAAGGAACTATCTCATTATTATTCAAAAGACTATCAGAAGAATGAAGGCTTTTAAAATAAAATACATTTATCTCATCTCCACTTACCAGCCTCCTTCTAGTCTTTACATTTAAGAAAAGCTTTCTCTCTCTCCCTCTATTTCAGAGCACTGTTGAATATGTGCTCTCGAATGAATACCTCCTCTTGAGTTGAGGGACAAAGAAAGGTGTCATAAAATAGAGGAGGTTATAGAAGTTGGGGTGGGGTAGAAAAAAGAAATGGATGAGAAGCATTTAAAAATTTATCACCACATGCTCATCAGTTCATTTTATTTGATAGGAAAACAATGTCTTCTAGGATATATTAGTCACAGGTACCAAATATCCTCATCAGATCATTCTTAGCCTACTGATTGTCTCCAATAAATCACTTCTGGGACTGAGGATCATATATCAAACAATATAGCTATATGTGATTATAATTTTAACTTTCAAAATTTTCATGGTCACTCAAAGATATATTTATAGCTATGTTTTTCTTTTCTTTTTTCATTTCAAAAGTAGCAAGTAGCTATTTAAATTATTATTATTTTAGAATTTTAACTCTTTTATATACTTTTTTACTTAAAAAATTAGTTTTCCAGTATCGATTTTTCTCGCAAACTATTTAAGTTAAATGCGAATAATCGCTTAATAATCTGAGGATGAGCAAGAAGGTAACAACTATGAGCCTGGTACGATGTCACCTTCTTTGTGAGATCTTTCTCCTCTACGTGTTCCAAACATGACTATTTCAAAGGACCTCACACAGGCCAGCAGTACCAAGAACTTCCTGTTCTCATATCTCATTCTCTTAGCAAAATGAGGCCAGAGGTATATCTGCCTGACAAACCAAGAAAGGCTCTATAACCAAATTACTTGAAACATTCTAGCATCATTAAGCACCCAAAATGATGTGTAAAAGCCAAACCCATAGACAATTACTTTTCCCAGTCATCAGATGAAAGTACGCATTTCAGATGGCTAGCTGAAAACACATACAATAAGAATGGACACTGATGAAAGCAAACATGGATGAAGGATGTGATGCAGACGATGAGAGGTGAGGACATTGATGGAGACGGATGGAACAGCTTCACTTTCTCAACTCTCACCTCTGTCTGTCTTCTTTTTCAGGGGGTCAGACTTACTTTTCCCCTGAGGAGCCGCTTTCTGTGGTGGTGGGGTAAGCTCTTCCTGAACTGTTTCACTTACTTTACTCACTTCTGTTTGGCCCAGGTTTTGAGAGCTACTGGGTAGTGAAGGTTTGTTAGGTTTGCTACCAAGCAAAGCATCTTTCTGGAAGGTTGGCGGGGAGGCTTCATGCACGCGCCCCCTGGAGGCGGTTAGTCCACCAGGCTCATCGCTCAGTGCGGGACACACATCTGGAGACACTCCTCCCCCTACAATTGCCAGACAACAACAGAAACGCATTGAGCCGGACAGAGTTATCAGTTGCTCTTATGGGATAGAACAAAGAAAAGAAACATTAGGACCACAAGCAGAACAAAAACAATCTTGGCTTAAAGAAAATCGCTTGCATTTGCAAGAAATATGAAAGACTACATTTCACAGAATGTACACCAAAGAACATTTCAACTTCTCCATATTCTGGAAAAAGAAGAAAGGAGAACAAAATAGGAACCATTTCAATTTGCACAACCCAAAGGGTTTTTAGTATATATAAGGAAAAGCAAATCTTAAGACATTTCTTGAGAGATATAAGCCCTATTATTCAACAGAATGAAAAAAGGACGATAAAGTGCACAAGAGACATAATATTAAAGATCCTGATTTTATAACACTTCGAATTATGTGCAGTACTACAGTAGCAATGGTCTGTACCTCCCAACCTCAAAGAGACATGTTTACAATGGTTCACATTATAAGGAATCTTCCTTCCTTCCTTTTCTTTCTTCTTTTTTTTTTTTTTTTTTTTTTTTTTTTTTTTTTTTTTTTTTTTTTTGATGGAGTCTCACTCTGTCCCCCAGGCCGGAGTGCACTGGCGCAATCTTGGCTCACTGCAACCTCCACCTTCTGGGTTCAAGAAATTCTCATGCCTCAGCCTCCTAAGTAGCTGGGATTATAGGCATGCACCACCATACCTGGCTAATTTTTGTATTTTCAGTAGAGACAGGGTTTCACCATGTTGGCCAGGTTGGTCTCAAACTCCTGACCTCAAGTGATCCACCCACCTCAGCCTCCCAAAATGCTGGGATTACAGGCGTGAGCCACTGTGCCCGACCCCTATGTTATAAGGAATATGAAAAAGTAATATGAGATGTTAACTGAAGACAATCAATATTAAATCATCTTTTTAAAAAAACATGTGTTACTATACAAACATTTTATTTTATTTATTTAGTTCAGACACAGGATCTTGCTTTGTTGTCCAGGGCGGGGTGCAGTGGTGAGATCATAGTTCACTGCTGCCTTGAACTCTGGGACTCAAGTGATCCAACTGCCTCAGCCTTCTGAATAGCTGGGACTACAGACATGCATCACCATGCTTGGCTAATTTATTTTATTTTATTTTAGAAACGGGATCTCACTATGTTGCCCAGGCTGGTCTCAAACTCCTAGACTCAAGCGATCTGCCTGCCTCTTCCTCCCAAAGTGCTGGGATTACAGGTGTAAGCCCCTGTGCTCAGCCCACAAATATTATTTT
This sequence comes from Rhinopithecus bieti, assembly GCF_001698545.2. Lineage (NCBI taxonomy): Eukaryota > Metazoa > Chordata > Mammalia > Primates > Cercopithecidae > Rhinopithecus > Rhinopithecus bieti. The sequence continues at coordinate 453,418 of NW_016806877.1, read as the reverse complement.
TTTTGTTTCTAATCACCTGGGTCCCTTTTCTATTTTATCCAAGATTGGGAGGTACATCACATACACACATATAATTACTTTAGTACTGGTTTTATTCCGTTGGTTACTTTGCAAGCAGAGATGAAACATATGATTAAGCAATTACATGTGCCTTGCATGAATTTCAGAGGGGTTTATAAGAAGCATGTTAATGTTCTGTTAGCAAAAACAAGCCAGGCTCTGGCATAGACCAAATGGCTTTTAGGGACAAGATGATCTGTGTTATGGGTGATATACCACTTCATGGAATTGGGATGACCTTTCACAGTCCCAGGATGAGCACGAAGTTAGAATGGAGTTTCACACAATGGGAAATATCTGAGGAAACTTGGGCTCATGAAGATGAAAAGGCTACGGATGCACAGAATCTGGATAAGTGACGAAGGTCTGTAAAATGACAGCTATGGAAGGTTAGACATCACTTAGAGTCAGAGAAAATGATCATCTAAGGATGCAATCATCCAGCAATATTGGAAGCTAAATAATTTCTGGAGATGATAGTATCCTCCTTTCTAACAGAAAAATCAATTTTTCCCCCATACAGTTATGCATAAGGAACTTACCAATAGCAGCTTTGACTTCAATAGCTTCTGAATCCTGGGAATATTCACTAAGTCCAGCTGCATTGACTGCTCTGACCCGGAAAATATAACTCTGACCAGTCACCAATCCATGACAAGTAAATCTAAAAGGAAAAAAGTTTTAAAATATTTTCCTAGGAGGAAGATTAGGGAAGATGATTGTTAGCTTAATGGAGTGGATCTGGCTTTATGAAAACAATTCTTTTTTTTTTTTTT
>NW_016806877.1:433894-451591 GCF_001698545.2 Rhinopithecus bieti | reverse complement strand
TATTTTTTAACTTTTATTTTAGGCTCAGGGATACGTGTGAAGGTTTGTTATATTGGTAAACTCGTGTCACAGGGGTTTGTTGACAGATTATTTCATCACCCAGGTATTAAGCCTAATACCCAATTAATAATATGATTAATGACTATTTCAGGTACATAACTATGGCTGTAAGGCATTGGTAGCTCCTTGTCATAGAGGCCTAGTCACTGTCTCCCTGCATGACAAGGAAGGTACTTACTTGGGAAATTACTATAGAATCTGAAGACAAAGTGAACAATGAATTCTAGAATTACCATTTAGATATGAAGACCCAATAATGAGGCGTGAATCCATGGGCAGCTTCATCCGTAAAACAGCCTCACTCTTTTCATAGCTGTTATGGCTATAAATAGCTGTTTTATGAATCACTGTAACATTTGAATCCATCCTAAGGACTGCAGCCAGAGGAAATAACAGGTCTGCTAACGAATCTGTGACTATTAGCATGTTCAAGTATTTAACCAAGGAGCCACAATCTAGGCCAGTCCTTTAGTCCTTAGAGTCAGCTTGCTTCAGCAAATATTTATTGAGGTCTCGGTGTTCCAGACACTGAGCTAGGTACTGTGGACAAAAGATGAACAAAAAATGGTGCCTGCCCTCCAACAGCTCCTGCCTACACACCACCAGCATTTCTAAATAGTCCCAGGAAAATGCTAGATAACTCCGAGGAAAAATGAAATGCACCAATAGGCTAAAAGAATCTCTTACAAAACATATTGCCTTCCCTAATTAATCTGTTTACCTCTATTATCTCACGTTCTGCAAAACCAACTCATTCTATGGGGGTCCTCGGACTGAGAAGCGGTCCAAGCCAGAAGGTGCCGAACAAGTCTATTTGACAGTTTCTGGGAGGGCGGCATCCCCCTCTCAGATTGGTCTCTGGTCTGGGTGCAGACCAGAATTCACCATCAATGTGCAAAGTTGATTGATAAAACAGTTGAAAGCAAGAAAAAAAAACAAGCCTCCCCCCATTAGAAACAGATACAAAGAGGCAGCAAATTATTCTGAATGTCTTTGTTTTGGTGTTACTATGTCTACTTAGCACTGGGTTTAATCATGTTGATGTCCAGAATTTGTAAAATGTTGATACTTTTTTCTCTTCATTTAAAATTCCTGGGTAATTTATGTTAAGTAGAGCATATTAGATCCTCAGAATCTAATATCACATTGCATATTAGATATAAAATCAGAGTGGTAAAAAAGGAAGAAGCAGCAAAAGCACTATGAAATGAACTCTTAAAATAGTTGGCATTATGTGTTGCTAAGTGTTTAACATCACAAGTAAACCTTTTTAAAAAAGATGTATTGCATCTAATATGATCAATTTTAAATTCATTTAAATAACTAAAGTGTAATTGTTTTGCTTTGCTTGTTTGTTTTTTGAGACAGGGTCTTGCTCTGTTGCCCAGGCTAGAGTATGGTGGTGTGATCATAGCTCACTGCAGCCTTGACCTCCCAGGCTCCAGCAATTCTCCCATTTCAACCTCTGGAATAGCTGGGACTATAGCACACCACCATGCTGGGCTGATTTTTGTACTTTTTGCAGAGGCAGGTTTTCGCCAGGTTGCCCAGGCTGGTCTCAAACTCCTGGGCTCAAGCAGTCAGCCCACATTGGCCTCCCAAAGTGTTGAGATTAGAGGCATGGGCCACTACATCCAGCCTTGATCTGTTTTGTTTTTTAGAGATGGGGTCTCCCTATGTTGCCCAGGCTGGCAGTGGCTATTTATAGGCCTGGTCGTCATATACTACAGCTTCGAACTCAAGCTATAGTTTAACTCAAGTTGAACTCAAGCTCAAGGGACCCTCCCACCTCAGCCTCTTGAGTAGCTGGGACTACAGGCCTGCCACTGCATTGGTTTATTTAAAGTATAATGTTTTCTTGTGTTTTTGTTTGTTTGTTTGTAGAGACAGGGTCTCATTATGTTGGCCAGGTTGGTCTTGAACTTCTGGCTTCAAGCAATCTTCCCACCTTGGCCTCCCAAAGTGCTAGGATTACAGGTGTAAGCTACCACTTCCAGCCAAAAAGTGTAATGTTTTTTTTAAAAAATCTCCCTCACTGGATGTCTGTGTGCTGTGTGTGTCTACGGCAGCCCCAGAGGCCGTTGCCCGCCCTGCACGCCCGGTTGAGTTACCGTGAGCCCTTCACGGGGTTGTTGTTACAGGGCTCCCACTTGCCAGAGCCAGCAACGCTCGCCTCTATGTAGTACCCGACCAGCTCTTTGGCATCTGTGGACTCCTCCCACGAAACTACCACCGAGGTGTCTGTGTTTCTACTCGGGACGATTTTGCCAGGAGCCTTGGGGATATCTGAGAAACAGGAACATGGTGATCAAACTCAGGAGGTTTTAAAAATTCATCCTTATTATCTATGCACAAACACACACCTAGGTATTTTACATACTGCGTCATGTCAAAGGGACAGCTGCTTTATTTTATGATTTTTTTTGAGACTGAGTTGCGCACTCTGTCGCCCAGGCTGGAGAGCAGTGGCGGGATCTTGGCTCACTGCAGCCCCTGCCTCCCGGGTTCAGGTAATTTTCCCACCTCAGCCTCCTGAGTAGCTGGGACTACAGGCATGCGCCACAACGCCTGGCTGATTTTTGTATTTTTGGTACAGACAGGGTTTCACCATGTTGGCCAGGCTGGTCTCAAACTCTTGGACTCAGGTGATCTGCCTGCCTCGACCTCCCAAAGTGCTCAGATTACAGGCATGAGCCAACGCGCCTGGCCTACATGGTATTTTTTAAAGCAAAAAATTTAAAAACAGTTAGGGAGCATGGATAAACTAAATGTCCATGAACTTCAGAAAAAACACATTATCAATATTGTTGAAACTCCCAAAGAAGTTTACTTTTCATAAACAAAAACAATGAATTTTTGTTTAATGCATAGGTTAAGTACAGCCATCAAGTAAATGTATAATATGAAAGAAGTATGTCACCATTTTTACTCCTGGCCAAATATACACATACTAGTTAGATTCTTGCTTTGAAATTTTCTCTTGAAGTAAAAGAAGTTCACAGTTGCTTACCAAGTTTGTCCCCCACCACAGTCACCTCCGTTGCATCCGAGGGCTCGCCAACTCCTGCAGAATTAGAACAGCGGACGCGGAAACAGTAGGATTTCCCCTCGGCCAGGTCAAACAGAGCAAAGCGGGGAGACTTCACGGGGAGTTCCGTGTTCACTCGCTGCCAGTTTTCTGTTCCTGCCTCACACTGCAGCAAGAACAGGAAAACTCATTGAAAGCACAGCAAGCACAAGTGAGAATCCAGGCCAGGCATCTCCAAGTTTCATTCATCTACAACAAACCACTCCCTGTAATGCAAGCTGGACTGGAGGAGAGATTTGGAGGGAATGGGGGATGAGGCAGCTGAAGTTTGTAGGATTCTCTAAATCAAACATGGCTTTTGATATGGTTTGGCTGTGTCCCTGCCCAAATCTCATCTAGAATTGTAGCTCCCATAATTCCCATGTGTGTGGGAGGGACCTGGTGGGAGATAATTGAATCATGGGCGGCAGTTTCCCCCATACTGTTCTCGTGGTAGTGAGTAAGTCTCACGAGAGCTGATGGTTTTAGAAGGAGAAACCTCTTTCACTTGGTTCTTATTCTGTCTCTTCCCTGCCACCATGTAAGACATGCCTTTCACCTTCCACCTTGATTGTGAGACCTCCCCAGCCACACGGAACTGTGAGTCCATTAATCCTCTTTTTCTTTATAGATTACCCAGTTTCTGGTATGTCGTTATCAACGGCATGAAAATGGACTAATATAGCATTGTATTGTTTGAAAAATATGCTACTTAAATACTCCACTTCTTTTGTTAACTAAATACAATAATCTGCTTACAAAAGTCTTATTTTGAGGATAGTTTGAGGTCAGGTAATTTTCTAATTAAATTTTATTTTATTTTATTTTATTTTTGAGACAGGGTCTTACCCTGTCACCCAGGCTAGAGTACAGTGGCACAATCACGGCTCACTGCAGCCTTGACCTCTTTGGGTTCAAGTGATCCTCCCACCTCAGCCTCCCAAGTAGTTGGAACTACAGGCACATGCCACCACACCTGGTTAACTTTTGTATTTTTCTGTAGAGATGAGGTTTCCCCATTTTGTCCAGGCTGGTCTCTAACTCTTGGGTTCAAGTGATCCACCCACTTCAGCCTCCCACAGGCATGAGCCACTGCACCTGGCCTGCCCATTACCTATTTAAAAGAATTCTTGGTCCTTTTCTTATCACTCTCTGTTTCTTAGCCTGCTTTATTCTTCTTCAGTCATGTATCACTGTTTGAAATCAAGTTATTTATTTGTTGTCTCCTCCACTGAAGAGCAAATCACATAAGCTCAGGGAGCTTTGTTCACTGCTTTATGGCAGAGCACAGAATTCCATCTGGCAAATAGTACATAATCAACTACAGTATTTTTTTTTCTAAATGAATGAAAGATGAAGATGTTCTTCTACTATATGATCCAGCAATCCCATTGCTGGGTATATATCCAAAAGAAAGAAAATCAGTATGTCAAAGAGATGTCTGCACTCCCATGTTTATTGCTGCACTACTCACAGTGGCCAAAATATGGAATCAACCCAGGTACCCACCAGTGGATGAATAGGATAAAGAAACTGTGGTAAATATGCACAACGGAATACTATTTAGCCATAAAAAAGAATGAACTCCTGTCATCTGCAGCAATATGAATAGAATTGGAGGTCATTATGTTAAGTAAAATAAGTCAGGCACATAAAGACAAATATCTCACGTTCTCACTCATATGTGGGAGCTAAAAAATTTGATCTCATGGAGGTAGAGAGTAGAACGGTGGTTACCAGAGGCTGAGAAGGGTTGGGGGCAGTGGTGAAGAGAAGTTGGTTAATGGGCACAAAAATACAATTAGAAGAAATAAGTTCTAGTGTTCAATAGCACAGTAGGGTGACTACAGTTATCAATAATTTATTATATATTTCAAAATACCTAAAAGATAAGATTTGGAATTTTCTCAACACAAATAATAAATGTTTGAGGTGATGGGTACCCCAATTACTCTGATTTGATCATTACATATTGCAAGGATGTATCAAAATATTCAGTGTACCCTGTAAATATATGCATTGATTATGTATCAATAAAATCCAGATTTAAAAAAGATGTTCTCTTTTTTTGCCCAAGTCTTAGAATAATTAATGGGAAAACTAATTTAATGAGACTCTATTCTTAAAATGAAAATGATGTAGAGTGACTTGGAAATCCTCGAATGAAGGACCTGGTGTATATTTAAGCTCTGGTAGAAGATACTGTAAGAAAACTGTCAGAAGCCTTTGGTAATCCTTTTTCCCTCCTATTTTGATTTCCAACTTTGCCCATGGTTGGTAAGAGAAGAACTTTAGAAACTCTTGCCTGATTTTGCTAGAGAAATTTTTAATGGTTTCAAAAGACTTTTCTGAAATCCAGATCTCGTGACAGATTGACCAGCTGTCAGGATGGTACATTTTTGGGACTTTAAGTTTATTAGTCCATCACACAGCATGATCTTCCTTGACTTGATAAGGAGGTAACATGGCATGGCATAGAGGAGTCAAAGGGATGGGATCTGGTCCCTCTGTGTTAATAACAAGCCACGTGACCTTGGAAAGCCACACACACGCTCTCGGCCTCAGTTTCATCTTCTATAAAATGAGCCAATTTGACAAGGTAACCGCTCAAGTTCCTTGCAGTGTTTTTTATGATAACGTATCTTTTGTGTGTCTGCTGTCTCCTGAGGGACGAAACTCTCTCAGACCTTTAATCTTTTTGTTTATAGCTTTAATTTCTTTTGACATATTCCGCCCCGGCAAATTCTTAAGCCATTGTCAGTTGTTTATACTCTCATAAAAAAATAGCTGCCTTTCACTGTGCCGAAAACTTTATAAGCCATTATAACTCTTTACACCTCTCAACTATGCCATGGAGTAGGTATTGTGGAGGTAGTATTGTATGATTGTCAACATTTTCCAGAGGAGAAGACAAGCCTGGGAAGATTGAAAGGCGACCCAGTGTAATTGTTGGATTTATGCACCTGAACCAGACTGCTGGGGTTCAAATCTCAGTTCTGTTTTGTACCAGCTCTGTGACCTCGGGCAAATTATATACCTTTCTATGCGTCAGTTTCCTCACCTACAAAATAGGCATGATCTGTTATGCCTTTCTCTGTTCCCCACTCCCTTCTAGCCTCACGATGTTCATGCCCTACTACAGAAGGAGGAGTGGTACAGAAGGCACAGTGGCTCACAACTGTAATCCCAGCACTTTAGGAGGCTAACGGGAGGATCACTTGACCTCAGGAGTTTGAGATCAGCCTGGGCAACATAAGGAGACCCCATCTCTACAAAACATTTAAAAATATACAGGCATGATGAAAACAAAGGTATTTACCACATAGGGCTACTCTAAGAATTAAGTGGGTTAATTAATGTAAGGTGCTTAGAACAGTGCAAATCTTAGCCATGTTCATTCCTGCTGTTAACGAGTGATACAGTCCTTGTCTCTGACACAATCAGATTTTTGATAGGGGAGTGAGAGAAAGAGCTCAGGACGTAAAACACCTGAGGAAAATGTTTGGGACTAAAAAGAACACAGTAGGACGGGGAGGCTGGAAGTCCGAGGACTGATTCATCTGAGTCCCTTGCTAATAAACCCTTCAATTTCACCCGTTCTGGGGATCAAGGACATGCCGTGAAGAAGAACAAGCACAGGGGTGGCCCAAGAGGCAGCATGCCGGGTGCAGGGCATCCTGGAACAGACACAGCAGGGACAGGAGCGCACAAACCTTTTCCCTTTAGAAAGGTCAGCATATCAGAAGAGCTGCATCAGAAATAATTTTAGTCTCAGCTCAGAACAGTTTGACATTTGGATGGTTCTGCAAATGTACCCCAGGTCCCTGGATGTGTTCTGTGTCCTCAATACCCAACATCCTGGGTGTTCTGTGTTCCGTGCCCTGTGCAGGCCTCTCTACATAGTACTGTGTTCATAAACGCCCCCTTCTGTTCCATGCCAATAGGTGTGCTGGAGGAAGAATATTTAAATTTTTAATCACAAATTCATAGGTATTTAGGTCTAAGGAAGTTATAGGCTTTCACAGAGAAATTAGAGTTTATATGACCAGAGGAAAGGTTCAGCAGCAGCCAAAGCTGACTCATCTGCAGAAAACGCCTCTGAATAGTTGTTATGTGTCCTTATTATAGGAAAGACGGCAATTACTGTCACCGAGGTTATTCAGAACCTTCTTCCTGTGGAGTGTTTCAAAGAGATTCAGTGGGGGTGTGTATTAAACACACTAGGAAATGAACATCGATCCACCACTCTATTTTTGCCATCTATTTTCTTTTAAAAAGCTTACAATGCAGCCAGGCATGGTGGCTCATGCCTGTAATCCCAGCACTTCGGGAGGCTGAGGCAGGAGGATTACTTGAGGTCAGGAGTTCGAGACCACCCTGGCCAACATGGTGAAACCCTGTCTCTACTAAAAATACAAAATTTAGCTGGGCGTGGTGGCTCACGCCTGTAATCCCAGCTACTCAGGAGGCTGAAGCAGGAGAATTGCTTAGACTGGGGAGGCGGAGTTTGCAGTGAGCTAAGATTGTGTCACTGCACTCCAGCCTGGGTAACAGAGAGACTCCATCTCAAAAAAAAAAAAAAAAAAAGCTTAGAATACTACTCAAGTTATATTACATTTGAAGTTGATATCTAGAAAGTATATAAAAATTTAGTATTATTTCTGTAAAACAAGACTCTCTTGGAAGATATCCATATTGCATGCAGAGGAGATAAGGCATCCATTGTTACCAATTTGCTAGGAATAAAAAGGAAGTGAAGAATGCAGCTCAAAGATATTTGCGTATTGTCTTTATGTTGTTACCTAATTTGCGGGAAATGTTTGCATACACCTATATACCTTATGAACATATTATCTTGCAATAATTTATCAGGAAGGTGGACCTAATAGATGTTACAAAATTGAATGGACCAAAACAGTATTAAGGATGAAAAGAGAAAGGACCTTTAGGAAATATTAACTGGATGCACCATATTTTTATTAAAAAAATTTCTATGATTTTGCATATGGAAGTAAAATGCAAAGTAAATGATACCTTTTCATGCTATCACACAATTTTATTTAAAAAAATTTAAAAGTACAAACACTTGTTTCATTTATTGTTCTAAAAAATGGTGCCTCACTACCAATAAAAATATAAATGTTCTTACATATGGGATAAAATAAACTTATTTTCTTTCATTTTCTCAATTATATCCTAATCAGAACCTTTTTAACAAATGGATTTTGAACCTCGTTTTAAGCAAATTCTCTTTAAATGTCGTTTTCCAGTAGCCATGATCCTGTTAGCCAAGGACTTCTTGCCCCCCTAAGACCTGTGCCTTGCCTGGCCGCTCTCCTGTTTCTACACTTGTGGCAGAGTCAGTTCCCCCAAAATAATGTCCTGTACAGGTCTTGGCTCTTCTGCATTTGTTGGGCATAAATCCTTATCAGAACTCCCCTCAAATACGGATGTGTGGTTGATTCACATGCCGTTCTCATTCGTTCCACCCATTCTGGGCCTTCACTGCATGCTGCCTTCTCTAATGTTCTCATTCCCAACATAATTGTAAGCTATCTGGGGAAAGAACTTGCCAATATTTACTGTTTTGTGATCCCTGACCTCATTCCGCTACCTGTGCTCAGAGTGGAGCTAGCCAAGTACAGCGGCGTGAGGTTGCTGTCTTCCACACTGCCGGCCATTTGAGAGTATTGCCCCTTCTCTGTTTCCCCTCCCTTCTAGCCTCACGATGTTCATGCCCTGCTACAGAAGGAGGAGTGATAGAGAGATGAAAAGCCATTACCAAGCAAGGGAGACAGGAAGGTCCCTAGAAAACATGGTCATACAGGCAATCTACCATTTCAGGAACATTTCTCTTCTTGTAGGGGCTATGATATTGGGTCTGGATCTCTCATGAGTCTATGGGTGAGTCTTGGGGATCCATAAACCCCTAGATTTTCAGGCACAGTTCTGTGTTATACACTTTGTTCTATGGAGAAAGTTAACAGTTTATAAAGATCTAGTGAGTTCAGGAAATGTTCCCTCCTCCTCCCTCACTCCATTGTCCCTGGGAATTTAGCCTCTACTTTTCTAAAGAAATCGTTAGGAGGTAGTATGAGGTCACGTTGATTCTAGAGTCTTACCTTTTCCACAAAGTACATAATGCCCTCATGACCACGCTGACGAGGGGGCTTCCAGCTGAGCACCACGTAGCTCCGGGTGGCCTCAGTGACAGAGAGGTCTGTCGGGGGGCCAGGCACAATACCCTCTGAAAAACAACAAGCACACATGAGAAGCACACATTCTGGGTAGCCCAGGATACTCCGAGAGCCACAGATGCTGCTCTCCTTGTGGAGGAAGACTTCATTACGGCTCCGCAGTATAAAGAAATACCTTGTCTCTAAAATTCCCCCAACACATCATTCATTCATTCATTCTTCAAATGCCATTGAGCAGTTGTTGTTGTTTTGGTTTTTTTGTGGGGGAAAGGGTCTCACTCTACCGCGTGGTGGCGTGCAGTGGTGCAATTATGTCTCACTGCTGCCCTGACCTCCTGGGCCCAAGTGATCCTCCCACCTCAGCCTTCCAAATAGCTGGGACCACAGGTGCACACCACCACACCTACATAATTCAATTTTTTTTTTTTTTTTTTTTTGTAGAGACGAGGTCTCCCTATGTTGCCCAGGCTAGTCTTGGACTCCTGAGCTAAAGTGATCCTCCTGCCTTGGCCTCCCAAATTGCTGGGATCACAGGCGTGAGCCACAGCGGCCAGCCCCATTGCTCATTTAGAATATAGAGCTAAGGAATCTAGGATACTCTTCTTATCTTTAGTTCTGAGGCCAGGTCAGGAGTGTTAGGGTGAAAGCAAGGACAAATTTCCAGAAGCACCCTGATCCCAGAAGTCCCAGAGCATCTAGAGTTTTGAGCCACACGAACCCCCCACAAGCAGGATTTACCCTGGCTCAGATATGAAAATACGTGGCGCACTGAATCCTATAAGCAGATAGGCAGGAGCCAAGGACCCAGTGGAGCTGAGTTTATAGTTTTAGTAAAGTTTAGGACAGTTCCAGTTTACAGTTACAGTAAAGTTGGTCTTATCAGGCAGGGGGGAAGGAGACTAGACATACATAGACTCCAGAGGTCAAGAAAAATAATGGGGTACAGAAAAAATATTTAAAGAAATAATGATGAAAAATTTCCAAATCTGATGAAAACTACAAACTCACAGATTAGAGAAACTTGCAAACCCTAGGCACAAGATATATGAAGAAAACTACGCAATGCATATCATAATCAAATGCCAAAAACTAGTGATAAAGAGAATATATTAAAAGCAGATAGAGAAGACACATTATATATTAAGGAACAAAAATAAGAATAAAAGCAATCATTCTTGTAGTGTAGATCTGCGTTATGCTGAACAAAGCTCTTAAAGTACTGAGAGAAAAAACTGTCAACCTAGAATTCTATACTTAGTGAAGATATAGTTCAAGAATGAAGGTAAAACAGAGGTTTTTTTTCATATAACAAAGGATAAAATACCAGCACTACAAGAAACATTCAAGGAAGTGCATCGGGTAAAAACAAAATCATATCAGATGGAAATCTGGATTTATACAAAGAAATGAAAAGTAACAGAAATGATAAAAATGTGAGTGAATAAAACCTTTTTTCTTACATTTTATATCTCTGAAAGATAACTGACTACAGTCAAAATAGTAATATTGTATTATGTAATTTACAATAAATATGCAAATAAAATGTATGACAATAACAGCACCAAGGCTAAGAGTGGGCAATGGAATAATACTGTTGCAGGCCAGGCACGATGTATCATGCCTGTAGTCCAGACACTTTGAGAGGCCAAGGCAAATGAATTGCTTGAGCTCAGGAGTTTGAGACCAGCCTGGGCAACTTGGTGAAACCCCAACTCTACAAAAAATACAAAAATTAGCCAGGTATGGTGGTGTGTACCTACAACTCCAGCTACCTGGGAGGCTGAGGTGGGAGAATTGCTTGAGCCCAAGAGGTTGAGGCTGCAGTGAGCCATCATCATGCCACTGCACTCCAGCCTGGGCAACAGAGAGAGACCCTGTCTGGGGGAAAAAAAAAAAAAAAAAAAAAAAAAAAAAAAAGCACTGTTGTAAATTCTTACACTACATGTGAAGTAATATAATATTACTGGAAGGTAGACTATGAAAAGTCAGTCAGGACAAAGGAGGTAAAACATGAATATCAGGAATGAAAGAGGTGACACCACTACAAATTCTGCAGATATTAAAAGGATAATAAGAAAATATGAACAATTTTATGAATGAATAAGTTTCTTGAAAGATGAAAACTATTAAATTTTACTCAAGAAAAAGTAAATAACCTGAATAGTCCTAAGTTTATTTTAAAAATTGAATTTGCAGTATAAAATCTTCCCACAACAAAACAAAACAAACAAACCAAAAAACAAACCTCCAGGCCTAGATGGCTCTACTGGTAAATTATACTAAATGTTCAATAAAAAAATAATAAAAGTTCACACACGCTCTTTCAAAAAAATTAAATAATGGGAACACTTTCCACTCATTACCCTAATACCAAAACCAAACCAAGACTTTACCAGGAAAAACCACAGACCAATATCTTTTATGAATATAGATACAAGAATTCCTTTAAAAAATTTTAGCAAATAAACTCCAGCAATGTATAAAAAAGATAACACAGCATAACATAGTGACATTCAACCCAAGACTGTGAGGTTTAGTTTGCGTCACTTACTTTATTTAGGTTTAATAATCTAAAATTAATTAATGTAATTCAACATGTTAGTGGAAAAATAAGAATCATATGATCATCTCAATAGAAACAGGAAAAGCATTTGACAAAATCCAACACTTTTCCCTAATATAAACTCTCAGAAAACCAGGAGTAGAAGAAATTTTCCTCAACTGGATAAAGGATATCTATACAAAACCTACACTTAATGTTAGACTTAATGGTGACAGCCTGAATGCTTTCCCCCTGAGATCAGGAAAAGGCAAAGATGACCACTTCTATTCAACATTGTACTAAAGGTTCTAGATGGAGCAATAAGGAAAGAAAAAGAAATAAAAGGTATCCAGATTGAAAAGAAAGATGTTAATTTATCTTTATTTACAGATAGCATAATCCTGTAATAGAAAATCCATAAAAAATTTCATAAAAAACCCTAATGTTTGTGAGAATTAATAAATTAGTTCAGCAAGGATGCAGGACACAAAATCAATATACAAAGATCAATTGTGTTTCTTTCTAATAGAATCAATAACAAATTAAAGTAAAAAGCAATACCATTTACAGCATCATCAGAAATCTGAAATACTTGAGATTAAATCTATAAAAATGTGCAGGACCTGCACACTAAAACTACTAAGGTGGGAGAAATGAAAGCAAAGCTGAATGAATGGAGATACAGGCTATGTTCATAAATCAAAGGACTCAATACTGTTCGGCTGAAATCCCAGCATGTGTTTTGTAGAAGTTGATAAGCTGATTTTAAAATTTATATAGAAACGTAAAGACAGAATAGCTGAAACAACTTTGGGAGGAAAAAAACCAACACAAGATTAGAGGACTTACAGTGATTTTAAGATTCTAAAATTTATATGTGAAATAAAATGAAACTCAGAAAAGCTGTAGTAATAAAGACAGCATGGTACTGATGGAGGGGAAAGAAAACTGACCAATAGAGATTCCAGAAATTGATCCGCAAATACGTAATAAATTGAATTTGACAATGGTGCCAAGACAAATTGTTGGGTAAAGAATAATCTTTTCAATAGATATTGCTGAAATAATTTAATAGCCATATGCAAGTATGAATGATAGGAATAACTGAGACCCTTACTTCTTGTAACACAGAAAAAATTAATTTTAAATGCGTCACCGAGTGAAACGTAAAAACGAACGCTATAACATTTCCAGAGGGGAAAAAACACGAAGAATACCTGGATTTGACAAAGATGCCCAATGTCACAAAAACTGGCAAATTAACACATGAAAAGATGCTCGACATTATGAATGAAACGCAAATCAAAGCCACAAAGAAATACCACTATGAACCTACTAGAATGGCTAAAATTAGAAAGACTGGCCACACTAAGTCCTAGTGACAAGGTGGGAGCAACTGGAACTCTCATGTGGCGCTGGTGGGAATGCAACATGGTACGATCATTTCGGAAAACAGTTGGCAGTTCCTTTAAAAATTAAGCATACACTTACCACATAACACATCCATTCAACTCCTAGGTATTTACACAAGATACAAATGAAAGCATATGTCCAGAGAAACAGTTAAGAATGTTCATAGAAGCTTTCAACAGTGAATGGATAAATACATTGGAATGAATTGATATACACACCAACGTAGATAAATCTCAAAATAATTATGCTGAGTAAAGAAAAACAGACAAAAATGAACACGATTCAATTGATCTACAATTGTGGACAATGTAAACTACAGTGACAGAAACCAGATCAGTGATGGCTGGAGATGGGGAGACATGAAAGGGAGGAATTATGAAGGGGAAGGGGAAATTTTAGGGGTGATAAATATGTTCATTATTTTGAAAATGATGATGGTTTCATGGGTACATACACGTGTAAAATTTATCAAATTGTACATGTTACATATTTGCAGTATATTGTATGACAATTACACCTTAATAAAGCTTTAAAAATAAAATGGGATTCTCTGACTTAAGTTACTTACAATCTCCATATATTTTAGAATGTTCTTCCCAAAACATCTTAAGCAATACACACGACACCCTCTACAACAAAAGCCAAACTGCTTAGCAAAACATCAGCAATAGTATCTGGGGCAACTAGACTTCTTACCTGAAGGTTCTTCTTCAGTAACAATGATCTGTCCAGTCCAGGGTGCTGAGGGGCGACCTGAACAAAGACAAATATAAGAATCACAAACGTTCACAAGTGTGCAATTTATCAGCTGCACTGATGAGTTGGGAAAGTGGCCAGATTAGTCACAACTGGGGTTGTTACTAGTAGACTTCTGTGTTTTCCCATGAATGGTATCAATCATGTAGAGGGCATCGTGGGAAGCACAGCCCCTGTCCTCAAGGTACTCATAATCTCCTGGAGCCTGGAATCTGCCTGGACTGGCTGAGTAGACGTTTCTGGAACTGTACTGGCACAAGCTAGGTAAGTAACCTGTGTTCATTTAACTGTCCAGTATGAATCTCCTGGAACAGGTAGGCTTGCCCATCCCCTCTGAAGAGATAGCATGCGTTTGGGAGAAACATTTCCAGAACAATTGTAAGTCCAGTAGTTATTTATCTGTCACAATAAGATGAAAGAGGAGAGGGAGTGCTGATCCTGCAGTAAAGCTCAGCAAAGCAAATCTTTCCCATTACATTTTGAAAAACATTATCTCCAAAGGAAATCAGTTGAGATCCTGAGCAAGGAAAATGAATGATACGGGTACAAAGTTAAAGAGGAGATTTTACTTGTATGATCCCATAAACATCAGAAAGAGAGAGTGGTTCTACTCTTGCCTTAACCAGGGAACTTTCTATCAGTTTGTGCAAAAACGGAAAGGCGGTGAAGAAGATAACTTATTTTCAATTCAAGCAGATCTTATTTTGATTTGAATTGATAAAAGAGGAGAAAATGAATGTATGAGATGGAATTTGCAAGTTTAGAAAAGAAGGCAGGAAGTCGGAGGGTTGGTGAAAAGTGACTGAAGAGCAATCAAGGCGCCTGATGGGACACGGTTGCTGGGGAAACGGTAACATTATCATTATCATTTTGAGATGGAGTCTCGCTGTCGCCCAGGCTGGAGTGCAGTGGCGTGACCTTGGCTCACTGCAACCTCTGCCTCCCGGGTTCAAATGATTCTTCTGCCTTAGCCTTCCGAGTAGCTGGCATTACAGGTGCCTGCCACCATGCCTGGATAATTTTTTGTATTTTCAGTAGAGACAGGGTTTCGCCATGTTGGCCAGGCTGGTCACGAACTGCGGACCTCAGGTGATCCACCCACCTCGGCCTCAGAGTGCTGGAGCAGACGTTTCTGGAACCGTACTAGCACAAGCTAGGTAAGTAACCTGTGTTCATTTAACTGTCCAGTATGAATCTCCTGGAGTGATTCCAGGTGTGAGCCACCACACCCAGTCAGTGACTTTATTTTAATTAGACTTTTATGATGCCACTACATGTACTGAAGGTAAAGAATAACACTGTGAATGTAGCATAGACCAGCAGTCCTCTACAAAGGTGATTTTGCACCTCAGGTGACATTTGGTAGTGTCTCCATGACACTGCTGGTATCTAGTGGGTAGAGACAAGAGATGTTGCTCAGCCTCTGGCAATGAACAGGACACCCCCAGCCACCTCCCGCAACAACAAAGAATTACTGGTCTAAAATGCCAGTAGGGCCAAGGTTGAGAAGCCTGGCATAAGACTGAAATGTTACTATCCAACACTTCTCGTAATGTCATTTTACGTTCCCTGTTGTTGGAGATGCCATATGGGTTTCCATGAAACAAATGTAGGGCATGATTCATGTACCATGGTTTTGACATTAAGACTTGGAGACTAAACTTATTAAAAGATTATTATTATTGTTATTATTGAGACAGGGTCTCACTCTGTTGCCCAGGCTGGAGTGCAATGGTGTGATCACAGCTCACTGCAGCCTTGACCTCCTGGGCTCTAGCAATCCTCCCACCTCAGCCTCCTAAGTAGCTGGGACTTACAGGTATGTGCTACCACACCTGGATTTTTTTTTTTTTTTTAAAGATGGGGTCTTTCTATGTTGCCAGGGCTGGACTCAGAACTCCTAGGCTCAAGCAATCCTCCCACCTTTGCCTCCCCAAGTGCTGGGATTACAGGCGTGAGCCTCTGCGCCTGGCCTGAAAAGATGATTTTTGACAGTCTAATATGAGAACTCAAACCTAGATTAGATATAGTGTTGTCTATCTATTTTTCCTTTGATATAGAGAGACGCACTGTGCTGAGATATTAATGCTCTAAGGGTGGACTCCAAGGTAAAGAAATAGACCTAGAGGCAGAAAGAAAATTATCTTTGGAATGTATAATAATGGGAATAAAAATGTTCTCCAGGCTCTTTGCTTTCATACTTCATTCCACACACAATGCCTGGAACTCAGTTTAACAACATAAATGTTTCTGACTAAAATAAAATAAAATAAGTAAAATAAAATAAAATAAAATAAAACCCTTAAGAGAATGACTAAGGCAAAGTTTTCGGGGATTTTTCCCCCTCGGATTTTCTGAAGAAAGGATTTCTTGTTCTTGTCTCCCTCTAGTGGAAGGGAGAGGAACAACCTTGCAATGAAGCTGATTCTTGCAGTCATTTTAAAAAGGTTTAGGGAAGGTCCTGAAAAATGAAAAGTGCTTACTTTTAAGTCTGGCTTTCTCAGCTGGATCCAGAGCAGCCACAGGCTCGGAAACTCGAGATGGGAAACCTATTCCCGTTTTATTCACAGCTCGAACTCGGAAGATATAGGAACGACCTTCGATCAATCCAGTGACAGGAAAACGAGCAAACTTCACAGGTGTGTCATTGCACTGCGACCAGCTATCTGTGCCCACCTCACACCTAAAGGAATGAGCGTGATTGACAAAAACAGTAAAAGAAGTATGGCTTAATGAATATCTCCAGAGCTGCCAAACCAACCAGTTGTTTCAGATCTCCCAGTAAAATATCCAAGTCAGGCGTGGCTCGCTAGCTGGTGAACTGCAGGCACCCAGTTTCACTCAAATGCACTGTGTCTTCTTTACCAAGAGGAGAGAAGCCTCGGGTCCTTCGTGAACGCATAAAAGGCAGGTGTCTGAGGGGCCTTGTGTACAAAGCAGACGGGTTTGGAGGCTGCTGGGCTAAGCAGATAAATATATCCAATCTTAGCACTGGAAAGGACCCCCAAACGTCTCCCCGGCAGATGCCTTAAATTCTACCATTAGTGACTTCTCTGTCTTCCTTAGGTATTTCCTTTGAAAAACAGAGATATGATTGAGAAAATGGGCATCGTAAAAGATAGCTATTTGGACTGTAGTTTGGAGAATAGTTCACCATATTTTCTCACTTGATGGTCATTACATCCTGTATAGAGGGTAAGGAGGTTATTGTGGAGATGTTTCTTTAACCGAAGAGACTGATGAGAGGTGGGGAGATGCCCAGGCCTGGCAGGGGCAGATTGAGTAGGTACTTGGAAACACTGATTTCTAATTGAGTGCTTTTACAGCAGTTGGCACCTGGGGATGGAGTGGGTCACTCCCAGCAGACAAATGTGACAGCTCGTATCATGCTGTTGGCCTGATCAACAAAGCTTTAGGGGCTCAACATGTGATTAAATTTTACAGCATTAGGATTAAGCAACTCTTACTTTTTTTATGAGCAGAGTGCTGCACTTTTAGTTCATATCATTTCCCCAACATGGGCTCTATGTCCAAAATGTATAATTCCCAAATGATTCTCAGGGGCCTGGGGGTTGCCAGTGGCAGGACAGAGGTGGCTGGTGTGGGAAGTTTATCTCCCCTCCTCACAATCACCTTCCTCTCTTTTTTTTTTTTTTTTTTTT
>NW_016806877.1:420850-433549 GCF_001698545.2 Rhinopithecus bieti | reverse complement strand
GGATGGTCTCGATCTCCTGACCTCGTGATCCGCCCGTCTCGGCCTCCCAAAGTGCTGGGATTACAGGCTTGAGCCACGGCGCCCGGCCCACCTTCCTCTCTTTGATATAGACAATAGACAACTTCCTTATGTAAAGTGGAATAGACAACTTCCTCACTTTCCTTACGTAAAGTGCTGTCAAATGTGGCTTCGATCCCTGCCTTCCATCCATTTCCCCTAATCCTCCTTGGTAGAAATTCTGGAGCTGCTAGGAGTACGGGGAGGTGGGGCGGTGGCAGAAGCCGATAGGGCCAGGACAATTCTTCAAACTACACCTGTCTCCAGAGATTCTGCCAGGACTCAGCTTCTTCTCTGTGCAGATACTGTGGTGACCCAGTGACACTAAAGCATCCTTCCTAACCTCAGGTGGGCAGAAAGAAAGGCAGAACTCACGGCTCCTGACAATTTCCACAGCACGTTGGAGCAGAAAGAACACAAACCTACAGCCAGGCTCACATCTGAATTCTAGTTCTACTTATTACCCGCGTGATCTTAGGCGAGTTAGTGCTTCCTCACTGATATGTGGTCTTGGGCCTCATTTCCTACTTGAAATAAAAGCAACGACCTCACAGGGTGGTTATGGGTTAGTGGTTAATATATGCAAAGTGTTTAGGACAATGCCATGCACACAGTAAATGCCTAATAAATCATAGCCACAAGGTGGGTATTTTCATTACGACTAAGGCCAGAGGAGAACAAAATGTACTGATTGTCCCTAGCTTTTCACTGGTCAAAGTGTAAAAATCCCTTGGAAATGTGCCAAAGACAATAAAGCACAAAAAAGAATATATCTAAACCTTCACAATTCATCACTACTAAATGATGAAATGCTGTGGAAGCATTATTTCACATGGATGGTTAAATAGTATATAATTTATTAGAAATATTTCTTACAAATAGTTCTGAGCACAATCGCCTGTATTTATATACTACAAGGTTCAACACACCCTTGGTGCAAACCCACTGTGCTAATACGACACAGATTATCCGTCTCTAGTGATTTCTACAATGAGGTTTCATTACTCAAAAATGAAAAGAGAATTGGAGCAATGATCTGAATAGAAACCAAGTCAGAGAACAGTGTTATTTAGGCCAATAATCTAAATTTGCTGTCTGTATTGTCCAAACTCATGTCATAATTAATGTGTAAAGCCCAATTACTATAAATATCAGAGCCCTTAAAGTTTTGGAGAATGTAGACAACAACTTGTAGATAGTGCATAATTTGCTACTATTGATTTTTTGTTGTTACTTCTTTGTATAACTTGGAAACACATCCTGAGGTAGAAATAAGACTTTGGTAGTATTACCAAAGTAAATATTCTTAAATTAGTGACATATTAGGAATATGGACATTAACTATGCTGAATTCCAATTATTTCATTTCCAAGGTGGCCTCTATGAGGTCTACAAATTCGTAACATTCTTGCCAAATTAGTGACGTGAGCTGGTAGCCAAATTAAAAAAAAATCATCTTTGGAATTTAGGTAAATAATTAATTCATTTTTGGAACTTTTACCTAAATTCCAAAGAAGAATTTTTTGAATTTGACTACCAGCTCATGTCACTAATTTGGCAAGAATGCTATGAATTTGTAGACCTAATAGAGACCTAACAGAGGCCATCTTGGAAATGAAATATATATATATGTGTGTGTGTGTATATATATATACATATATATATACAACTATTTACCTAAGTTCCAAAGATGAATTTTGTGATACTATGATATGAGCTGTCACGTTTGTCTGCTGGGAAATGACCCACTCTATCTGCAGGTACTAACTGCCGTAAAAGTACTCAATTAGAAATCGGTGTTTCCAAGTACCTACTCAACACACACACACACACACACACGTACTTATAATGGGTATATATACCCATTTTATATATATATATATGTAGGTACCATTATATGTATGTGTGTCTATGTATGTGTATGTGTGTGTACATCTATACACACACAGAGAAAGAGAGAGTGAGAGACTGAGACAGAGACAAATAGAGAAAAAGAAAGATGAAGAGAGACACAGAAATAGAAACAGAGAGGAAGGCCAGAAAAGAAAATATTTCCCCTAGAAATGATGGGAGAAATCAAGAATGCACCTCTATGACCAAATAACTGTAACTGATATTAGCCCAAGCACTAACTTGTCAATAAAATATCCGAGAATAGGACTCCCTCCATCGACAGCTGGCTGTTTCCAAGAGACGATGATATAATCTTTGTTGGCCTCCAAGCACTTGACATCCAAGGGAGCAGCTGGGGCTCCTTCAATCTCTGCATCAGCATCTGTGGAGAGAGAAGGATCCCATTAACCCTCTCAGACATGCTGTCAGCTCGGCAGGCGGAGGTCTCAGTGCACACGCTTCTTACCACATCATCACAGTGGCTCCATCTTTGGCCCCAACACAGCAAGCATCAAATCTTGCTATTTGTTGACCAACATGTGTGTTTTTCACCTTCGGCAGGAAGAACATTGTGTCAGAAAACAGAAAGTGCTCTGAAAAGAACCCATGACCTTTGTCTCATGGTCCTTCCGGCCCAAAATGTTCCAAAAGAAAATTAATATAGAGATGCTGAAGATTGCATTCAGACAAGTCAGTTGTGCCAGAAAGTCAGTTCTCATGACATTGATTGTGCAATGTTGCTAAGAAAAAGCTAAGAAAGGCTCCCAAGAGGGACAAATGCCCCTTCTGGAGGCATCCGCAAGAAAATACGAGTCACAGAGCTTCACCAGTCCCTAGGCAAGACACCACCATTTTGAAAGAGAAAACATTTGTTTGAATCAAATGATTGTCACCAAACTGAAGACATTTAGGGAAAGAACTCCAATGCAATACTCACATCTGAGCTTAGTTTATCTGAGTTTAGTAAAAGTCCAGGATAATACAAGCAACAGTACAATCCCTTTTTATGAAATGGGATCCCCTGACCACGCAGCCCCTCAGGCACAGCTAAATTAGTGAATCAGGGCTGTTTATAGGAGGGAGAAAAGGGGGAATGAAAATATTCAGTTAGCAACCTTTTAAGTGAGAATCATTAAGACAAGAGGCAGGGTCCCTGGGGGCGGAGGCCCATGTTTGCCAATTCCTCCTGGCATTTGACCAATGCTTTCATAAGCAGAGTTAGTAGAAGAGGCCGAGACATGCAGGAGCCACTCACTCAAGGGAAAGCACCCATGTCAACCAAACAAACACTTTCTTTTCCTGTGATCTACATTCTGTAACTCTTATGAGTTACAAGGACATTTGATAACATAGCAGAAATATTTGTCTACTTCTGCATTTAACAGGTTTGCATTACCTATGAAGAGCTCAAGCCACTTGAGTTTTGAACATTCTGTCTCTTGCTCTGTGAACCAGCAGGAAAGCGTCTAGGCAAATATCTCCTGCAGACACGCTATAGGAGAATGTAACTAAACCACTGTGCCTAAAACTTAATGCAGAATCTCTGTGTGCCACTCAACAGGAAACGAGCATTTTGATGAGGAGACACTTCTTTCCTTCCAGACTTTCAGAGCACTAGATGGCGGAGAGTGGTGCTGCTGATGGCAAGGCAGAGTAGAGCTGCAGAGGAGGTGGAGATGCTGAGGCTGACATGCTTGGGCTGCAAAAAAGGCATTGCTAGAAAGCCACTCAGCTACAAGGGGGACAGCTGGCAACCTCTAGCCATGTCCTTTGCTAATGGCCTATAGCACAACAACCAGCAGCCCCTGAATTGATAGAGCAGAGTTTAGTGAGCTGGGCATCCATGGCTTAGATGCACGATGGCAAGAATATGCTGTTGTGGAGCCTGGCAGACAGCGGGCATGCAGGGAGCCATTGTTCAGCATTTGTATAGCATTGCTTGGAACTGAGGTGGACTTGATAATCTTCCAAGTTACTCAGGCATTCATTCGCTCATTCATTCATTCATTCATTCAGTGCTCTTCTAGGTGTTAACTGCAAAAGCTAAAAAATAAGGATCCTAGCTGGGTGCAGCGAGTCATGCCTGTAATCCTAGCACTTTGGGAGGCTGAGGCAGGTAGATCACTTGAGCCTAGGAATTCAAGACCAGCCTGGGCAACATGGTGAGATCCTGTTTCTATGCATTTAAACAAAAATAGCCAGGTGTGGAAGTGCAGGCCTGTGTTTCCAGTTACTTGAGAGGCTGACGGAAGAAGATTGTTTGAGTCTGGGAGGTAGAGGCTGCAGTGAGCTATGATCGCACCACTACACTCCAGCCTGGGTGACAGAGTAAGACCTTATCTCCTAATAATAATAATAATAACCTTCTTTTTCTCAAGAAGCTACGATATAGTGTGAGAAGCAAAACATACTTGGGATGACAAGTGGCAACTGTGAAGCAAGGAATCATAGTATTTGGCTTCCAGCGGCTGCTACACAGTGTGGGGCCCACAGCACCCTTCAGACAACATTAATCCTCTTCTATGCCTCTGCCCTTCCCTCTCCCAGCCCTCCAAATAGCCAAACTTTTTGTAAGTTTGATTATTAGGTCAAAGATTAGCCTACTACTCTTTATATTTTGACCTCTGACACAGACTATTAAAAACTTTTTGCAAAATGTAAGTAATTCTATTGTCTTTATTGTAAAAGTATTATATATATTTTATGTGAACTGTATGATAATCAAAAAAATGTTAAAATCCCTTTTTTATAATCCAGAGATAACTACTATTAACATATTGGCCTAAATCTTTCTAGACTTTCTTCTATATTTATAAACTCAGAAATAATTATATTTGAAACGAAGTGATTTTACTATATAGTTTCATGTAAGCTGTTTTTTCTTGATATATTTCCATATCAATACATGCGGGTAGACACTGGTTTTCATTGCTGTGTGGTATGTCATTGTTTCATGGAGCATCTATTATACTTTATTCTACAACTTGCATATTGATGAATATCTATATTTCTTCCAATTTTCCCCCAAACGTTTTTTTCACCTCTGTCCACTTAGTTCTTAGAACTAGAATTGTTGGAAATGTGTGTTTTTGATATTTAGTGGCAAAGACCCTGAGAAAAGTTAAACCAATTTATACTCACCAGCCACTGTAGCAGCGTTGTTTCTCCATTCCTTTACCCCAGTGGATTTCAAAAAACTTTAAATCTTTTCAATATGACAGGAAAAATAATCTCATTTCCATTTTCTTTTTTTTTTTGAGATAGGGTCTCAGTGTGTTGCCCAGGCTGGAGTGCAGTGAGGCAATCATAGTTCACTGTGGCTTTGACCTCCCAGACTCAAGCTCTCCTACCTCTTCAAGTAGCTAGGGCTATAGGCATACTCCACTATGCCCAACTAATTTTTTAATTTTTTGTAGAGACAGGGTCTCACTATGTTGCCCGGGCTGGTCTTGAACTCCTGGGCTCAAGTGATCCTCCCACCTGGGCCTCCCAAAGTGCTGGGATTACAGGCATGAGCCACTGTGCCCAGCCTCATTTCAATTTTCATTGATTTGATTACTAATGAAAATTTTTTCATATACCTATTTGCCATTTTCAATTCTTCTTTCATGACATTTTAATGACGCCCTTTATCACTTTATTATTTCTCTGTCTCTTTCTCTCTGCGTGAGAGAGAGCGAGAGAGAGACTGTGTGAAAAAATAAAGAGAAAGAGAAGGAAAGAATACATCAAAACCTCAAGGAATACGTAATAAAATGATAACACTGCATACCTGTGGGTGGTAGACTTATGGATGGCTTCACTTTTTATTTGTTAAATTTATATTATCTATTTTTTCACAATGAACACATATTATCTGTGTAATAAAATCTTGGCCAAATGTGTACAGCTCTTTACAATGTGTTTCTGCAGACATATGGTGCTTTATACACTGATCATTCTGGTGTGGAAGCTATTTTCTAAGCTGCAAGAATATCAGAGCTCCAAAACAATGCCCTGAAGTGACCTCACGCAGCTCAACGAATGCAAAGTTTAAAAAAAATATATATATTATTTAAACAATGGCAGTTTCTTACAAAGTTAAACACAAATTTACCATATGACCTAGCAATTCCACTTGTAGGTAGGTACCCAAGAGAAATGAAGATATAGGCCTATAAATATGAACACAAATGTTTATAATAACCAAAGAGTAAAAACAATCACACTGTCCATCAGCAGGTGAACGTACAGGCAAAAGGATGCATATCCATGTATTGGAATGCAATTTAATAAGAAAAAGGAATAATATGTGTTACAACATGAATGAACCTCAAAACACGTAAAGCCAAAGAAGGCCGACATAAAAAAACCATAGAGACCCAGAAATGTTCAGAAAGACAAATCTATAGAGATAGAAAGTGAATTAGTAGTTGCAGGAGGCTAGACTGGGTATGGAAGAGGGAAATAGGGAGGAGAAATCTTTTTGGGTTGATGTAAATTTTCTTTCTTTTCCTTCCTTCCCTTCCTTCTCTTCTTCCCTCCTTCCTTCCCTACCTGCCTGCCTTCCTTCCCTTTCTCCTTCTCTTCTTCTTCCCTTCTTCTTCCCTTCTTCTCCTCTTCTTCTTCTTCTTTTTCCTCCTCTCCTCCTCCTCCTCCTCCTCCTTCTTCTTCTTCTCCTCCTCCTCCTCCTCCTCCTCCTTCTTCCTTTCCCTTCCTTTCCCTTCCCTGCCTTCTTTTCTTCTTCTCTCTCACTTTCTTTTCTTTTCTCTTTTTTTTTAAGACAGGGTCTCATTCTGCCACCCAGGCTGGAGTGCAGTGGTGCAATCACCACTCATCACAGCCTCGACCTCCTGGACTCAAGCAATCCTCCCACCTCAGCCTCCTGAGTAGCCGGGACCACAGGAATGCACCACGCCCAGCTAATTGTTTTCAGTTTTTGTAGAGATGGGGTCTTGCTATGTTGCCCAGGCTGTTCCCAAACTCCTGGACTCAAGAGAGCCTCCTTTCTTGGCCTCCCAAAGTGCTGGGATTACAGGCGTGAGCCATTGTACCTGGTCAAAATTTTCTAAAAGTGGAGTGTGGGTAATGGTTGCCCAACTCTGTAAATAAACTAAAAAACACCAAATTGTAACTTAGCATGAGTGAACTTTATGGCATGTAAATTATATCTCAAAATACGTTTTAAAACCTAATATATATCATTTAAAATAAATTTATAAGTGAAATCTTTTTCTAAAGATTGTAAAATTCACAATGCAATTCTGAAATTTACCTTTCCAATTTTGTCTTTTCCATTTACCTTTTCAATTCTCTCACATCAACCTCTGACAACCTGAGAATCTTTCTATTTCCTGAATTTGTGGATTTGAAAGCTGGCTTAAGTGTAAATTTTAAATTGGAACACCTTCGCCTCGTCCATAGTTAGTAACATGAAGTCTGGCCTAAACCTGGCAAAGAGGCACCTTTCTGGGTGTGGGCACTGAGAAATGCTGAGGAACCCTAGACTAGGTCAGAGTTCCCAGAAAAAGTTCACGAAGGAAGGAGCATGACAAAGATTTTTGGAATAGCCAGCGATGTTCTCTGGCCCTGGTAAAACAACGGAAAGCGGAAGCAAAGACTTTGCTTAGTTCATCCTCATCTAGCCAGGTTTATCCTGGTGATTTGGCTAAATGAACACACTTGCTAATGGCAGTATGTTGGTTCTTACCGCAATTTTCCCAGAAGGCCAGCTCCTGTCTTCCCTGACGATATAGACTTTTTCATGATGCTTCTGTGGCGGAGAACGCCTGACACGCTTTTCAGATGTAATAGATATTCAGATATCTGTACCAGTTGCCGGTCTGGGACAGAATTCAATGATCATTTGTATTGTTCAATGCTGATGTGGTATGGCCTGCTAACTGTCCCCAGTAATCAGTCTTCCGGTTTCCTTTTAGTACTAGGACCCCTGAGCATTAGCAGAAAACATGGCTGGCTAACAAGAGACTGTACATCCTAGCTCCCCTTACTGTGAAGTGTCTGCATGTACTAAGTGTGCACCAAGCAGAAGTGATGAGTGCAATTCGGCCTCTGCCCCTCCACTCCCTTTCTTTCCCCTCCCCATAGGCTGGGATGGGAACCTGGGACAGTACCCCAGGCACAGTGCAATAACAACATAGAGGGGACCTGGGAAGAGGCATCAGGATCATACCCAACTTTCACATAGAGGAGAGAAACAAACCCTTTGTTATTTCATTTCAGCAGCTTAGTCTAGATCCTAATTAAAATCCTGGGTTAGCCATCGGAAGACCTACAACCTAGTTCCACTTCTGCTTCTAATTAACTGAAGTTTTTGGTAAATTACTGTACTTTTTTGTACCTCTGTTTCTGCATCTTAAAATTAAGGGGTTGTACTAGGATAAGAAGCCTAACATTTTTTGAATCATCAACCCCTTTGACAAGCCGGTAAAGCCTAGAGGTCCTTCTGAGAGTAATGCATTTAAACACATAAAATAAAATGTTTGTGATTACCAAAAAAACTAATTATATTGAAATACAGTTCTAGTCACAGACCCTTTGGAAGTCTGTGGATCCCAGCTGAGTACTCGAAATGTTTATGAGTTTATGATGCTATTTAGCACATGACAGATAAAAATGAGCTAGTCTACCTGCATTGTTTATATTTTAAATTTTCTCTACATTATGATGCTTTTTTTTTTTTTTTTTTGAGACAGAGTCTCGCTCTTTTTCCCAGGCTGGAGTGCAGTGACCGGATCTTGGCTCACTGCAAGCTCCGCCTCCCAGGTTTATGCCATTCTCCTGCCTCAGCCTCCCCAGTAGCTGGGACTACAGGCGCCCGCCCCTCGCCCGGCTAGTTTTTTTTTTTTTTGTATTTTTTAGTAGAGACGGGATTTCACCGGGTTAGCCAGGATGGTCTCGATCTCCTGACCTCGTGGTCCGCCCGTCTCGGCCTCCCAAAGTGCTGGGATTACAGGCTTGAGCCACCGCGCCCGGCCCATTATGATGCTTTAACATCTTAGACACCTTTCTGACTAAGGAAGGCCTGCCTTCCTGAGGCGAGCCAATTCTTAGGGCCCAGAGGGGAGCATGACTGATATGCAAACTAACCACTCCAGCCACAGCTCCTTTATCTGGCCTGTAGAACCCAGGAAGCAATACTGCTCTGCCTTAATCATCCCTGGGGCCAGGTACCAGGCAGGTAGGGACCACACCTGTAACTTACAACCTACTGAAATTATTTGAACTAGCCAATCCTAACTTGCTAATTGCCTTACTTTCCTTTCCCAAGGAAACTCCAATAAAGGCCTTGGTCTAGGCCCTCCTTTGCTCCTCCTGCCCCTTCTGACTCATGACTGACACTGGCACTTTCCCATGTGGCCCTGCTGTTCCTGTTCTAGGACCTGTGAGTATCATACACGTTGTTTTCTTGTGCCTCTCCTGGATCTCTTCTTACGACTGCATCTGACTAATCATCCCGTAAAAAAACACAGAACACTACCTGGTCGCCTAAAAGTGCTAATGGTCTTCCAAAGTGCTAGGATCCCATGGAGGAATCATATTCCATGTGTACATATCCAATCCATTTAAGACACCACTGAAAAGGCTGGGCGCAGTAGCTCAGGCCTATAAACCCAGCACTCTGGGAGACCGAGACAGGTAGATCATGAGGTCAGGAGATTGAGACCATCCTGGCTAACACGGTGAAACCCCGTCTCTACTAAAAATACAAAAATTAGCCGGGCGTGGTGGTGGGCACCTGTAGTCCCAGCTACTCGGGAGGCTGAGGCAGGAGAATGGCGTGAACCTGGGAGGCAGAGCTTGCAGTGAGCCGAGATCGCACCACTGTACTCCAGTCTGGGTGACTGAGGGAGACTCCCTCTCAAACAAACAAACAAACAAACAAACACTGAAAAAATAGAAAGACTCCTAAAGTCAACAATTATGGTTTGTCTCAAGAATTAAGCTGAAACTCCTTGCTTCCTACTTCACCAAAACAGAGGCTATAAAGTTCAGTTATGGGCCAAGGGACCTGAAATGAAATAATAAACTTACTCTCTGAAATACATCTTAAAGACTTATACCCAAAATAACAGATCCCTCTTTTGCAGCAGCTTCTTTTAACTGAGATGGCGGGTATCATTAGGATTTAGCATCTCCACCTGAACAGTCATAGGGAACTGTACTAGTGGCTCCCTAAAGATGAAGAAAGTCCTGATATTAATGATGGAAACATGGTCTGGAAAATGGTGACTTTTGAGTTGGTGCCCTCAGAGCTCACCTTTTAACTAGGTCTACCTTTTTTTTGCTTTTGTTTTGAGACAGGGTCTCACTCTGTCACCCAGGCTGGAGCACAGTGGCACAATCTCAGCCACCTGGAACTTCTGCCTGCCAGGCTCAAGCCATCCTCCCACTCCAGCCTCCCAAGTAGCTGAGACTACAAGCGTGCACCACCATGCCCAGCTAATTTTTTGTGGAGATGAGATTTTACCATGTTGCCCAGGCTGGTCTCGAACTCCTGAGCTCAAGTGATCCACCCATCTCAGCTTCCCAAAGTGCCAGGATTACAGGCATCAGACATTGCACCCGGCCAGAATTTTGAAAT
This sequence comes from Rhinopithecus bieti, assembly GCF_001698545.2. Lineage (NCBI taxonomy): Eukaryota > Metazoa > Chordata > Mammalia > Primates > Cercopithecidae > Rhinopithecus > Rhinopithecus bieti. The sequence continues at coordinate 423,015 of NW_016806877.1, read as the reverse complement.
GACTCTTCCATCATTATGAAACATGTTTGAACTGTTTTGTAATCAAAAACGGCTTTGGCTTCGGTGTACTAAATATTGTTAGGTGTTTGGTTTTTTGCTAGGACTTACCTCGAACAAACACATAAGCACTATATTGTTCATAATATTCTCCCATCCGTACACGGATTGTATAGAGGCCTTCATCTTCTTTGTTGAGATGGGAAAATGTCAGTGTTGCCCGCTCTCCACTCCAAAGTGTTTGCACCCATTTCGATGGAGAAAGAGGTACTCCTAGAAATATTTTAAAAGTAAGCAAATTAACTTATTTTTGTTTTATTACTTCCTTCTTGTCTCCCCTCCATTCCTCTTCTTAGCCTTTTCTATACTGAAAGTGATTTAACTACTACAGGAAGTCTCTAGGACTCCGAGCCGTTCTGATATGTTTACATTGGTAAAAATACTGGACCAAAAGTAAGGGGATCGGGGCAGACACATAATCTGCAGGCGCCTGGTGTAAAATTACCTTACAAGGGCCCTTGTTCAAAAGCAGAGAAAAAGTGCAATTAAAGGTGCTAAAATATGTCTTATTCCTTTAAAAATATTTTATTACTTACAAGAATATAATAGGGGTAATACAAGTTGAAAAAAATCATACTTTTGTGCCATAATTGTATATGCAATCAATAATAATACGTTACTAGTAGGGAGACCTTGATTGATAATAAGATATTGCTGGTCCGCTTTTCTGCAAATTCATTTATTAGTCATCAAAATTCATACTTTTAGCAACTTTATTTTAAATCAACATAATCAAAAGCAGTATCAGTCACTCTTTATAAATGCAAGCTCACAAATGAGTTTCCATGATTTTTTTAGAAGGACCTTTCTGCTGATGTAACTGTTACTGGAGCTGTTAAGGAAGTTATATAGGCTATGACAACATTGGGTTAACTTTCTGAGAAACTATTTCAAAATACAAATTTTAGTAATCTAGAACTGATGACTCCAGATTCTAGAATCTAGAATAAAGGGACAATCTAGAATCTAGAACAAAAGCGTAATTATTCCAAGAAGATTTAATTCTTCATACAAATCAGTTTCACGTAAATCTCAATTTAATTTTAAGTGTGAATTTATACAGTTTCCTTTTAATGCTTTGTCTAATATGGCTTTAACTTGTGGAGGTAATACTACAAGCCAAACATGATTTCATGATTTGTATAAAATTCAGGATGTCTGTTTATGTATTCCATTACTGTATCTTCAATTATAAGTGGTAATTTTAAAACTGTCTTCCTTGTTAATAGGCTCATCCAAAGTTTCATATGAAAATGTTCTTTTCCATCAAATGCTACCATCTTTAAATTTAACTTCTAATTCTAAGCCTCAAAACCAGAGATTCGAACTTCCTTGAAGAATTCTAATAACTGCCTTACGTGCCTTATTGCAGTGTCTACATGTACACTTTTATTTTATAATATTTGACTGACAAAGTTTACTGTCCTATCGCCAGCAGTTCCTGTCCCCATGCTCAGGCTAGGAGTTAATATTCGTGCAGATCCCACAGACCTGAGTTCTGGGGAAGGCCGGGCAAGCTGGCCCCACACTGTGTGTCCCTGTGCTGCCTCCACACCGAGCCCCTTCTCTCCTCTGCAGCCATGGGACCCATCACCACTGCTGCTGCTGCTGCTGGGGCCACCACCATTGCTAATTCCAGTCTGCCCTAGGTCCTGGTCTCTGTCATCACCTTGGAATGCCATGGTGCCACAGACTGCCCCAAGTGCTCATGTGCACACCTGAAGACCACGCCTGCTGCCCAGTGCTCACACTGTCCACTACCCACTGCTTACTGTGCCCAGGATCCCGTATCTACACGGGTCTGAACTGCCATTGCCATATTTCCTCCTATCATGTGCATATGCCATAGTCCCATTGGACTCCATGTATAAAACACAAGGTCAAAGATAAAGTGATTGGCCGGGCGCGGTGGCTCAAGCCTGTAATCCCAGCACTTTGGGAGGCCGAGATGGGCGGATCACGAGGTCAGGAGATCGAGACCATCCTGGCTAACATGGTGAAACCCCGTCTCTACTAAAAAATACAAAAAACTACCGGGCGAGGTGGCTCAAGCCTGTAATCCCAGCACTTTGGGAGGCCGAGACGGGCGGATCACGAGGTCAGGAGAT
>NW_016806877.1:418020-420190 GCF_001698545.2 Rhinopithecus bieti | reverse complement strand
AAAAAAAAAAAAAAAAAAAGATAAAGTGATTATGAACTTCAAGAGGGTGCCAGCAGAGCATTAAACGAAGCCCAGGTCTCTTGGTCCTGTAAGACGGCACTGTTCACAGGCCCAAAAAGTCAGCTCCGGAGAGGACCTGTATTTCAGTCTGATCTCTTTCTATCTAAAGTCTTTTTTTTTTAACTTTTATTTGAGGCAGCGTCTCGCTCTGTCACCCAGGCTAGAGTGCAGTGGTGTGAGCTCAGTTCATTGCAACCTCCGCATCCCAGGTTCAAGCGATTATCATGCCTCAGCCTCCTGAGTAGTTGGGATTACAGGCATGCACCACCACGCCTGGCTAATTACTTCTTTCTTTCTTTCTCTTTTTTTTTTTTTTTTTTACTAGAGATGGGATTTTACCAGGTTGGCCAGGCTGGTCTGAAACTCCAGACCTCAAGTGATCTGCCCACCTCGGCCTCCCAAAGTGCTGGGATCACAGGCCTGAGCCACCATGCCCAGCTCAGTCTGATCTCTTTCACTAACTAATTATGTAACTTTCAGGCAAATTACTTAACCTCTCTGTGCCTTTGTTTTTTTACCTGAACAAAATGGACTTTGAATAATAAATAGTAATACCAATAATAATAATAAAGTACCTTATAGGATAATACTGCAAAGCATTATCATTAACTATTTTTTCTTTCATTTTCCTGTATTTTTCCAAAATTTATTTTCTAAAACAATTAAACAGAAAAATTATATGATAATCTTACTAGTATCCTACTATATGTGTCTGGACTTTTACAGTTTTTTAAGAGCTTTAAAATATAATCCTCTCTATAAATAAACATAGTGAAAACTTTAAGATAAATTAAAAGGGATGATGAAAGTCCCTATGCCTTATTCATTGCTCTCTCCACGACACATTTTCTATTAGCTAGGAGCTAGCATAGGCCTCATAGATAACTATATATGTAGGGGCAAATTCAGTTTCTTAAATTTCAATGCTTTTTTCAATACCCAGGCATAAAGGGAGGCAGACAGGTCAGAGAAAGTACAAATTTTCGCATGAGGCTTTTTGTCTATATTAGACCTAATACAGACAATACAAAAAGAAGCACATGGTAGTGAAAAGATCTCCAGGCTTAGAGTAAACACCAGCAGGTCTGGAGGTCTCCCGTGGCAAGAATTTGACTGTGTGATTTGGAGCAATCCCTTATTCTCTTCAAACAGTTTCTATATCTTGGTCTATTCTATGAGATACTCTAGTATGGAAACTTAGTGTATTTGGACCTAAGATTTACTGTTATTTTATTTTATGTTTTTTATTTTGTTTGTTTTGTTTTGAGATGGAGTCCCGCTCTGTCACCCAGGCTGGAGTGCAATGGCGCAATCTTGGCTCAATGCAACATCTGCCTTCTGAGTTCAAGCGATTCCCCTGCCTCAGCCACCCAAGTAGCTGGGACTACAGTTGTGCACCACCACACCTGGCTAATTTTTGTAGTTTTTGGTAGAGACAGGGTTTCACCATGTTGGCCAGGCTGGTCTCAAACTCCTGACCTCAGGTCATCTGCCCACCTCCGCCTCCCAAAGTGCTTAATTAAATCCTTATTTCTTTCTCACACCAAAGTATCATGGCTCTAGGCCTGTTTGAAGCAAAGTGAGATCAAATTGTGATTTAAAGCCAGAGTCAGAGGAACTGACAATGGAAGGAATTTCTTTCTGTTCTACCAGCCTGTTATAATATGATGTAAAACAAAAGGATCATTTTATCTATTTTTGTGTCCTTAAGGGACATCAGTATAACTTGGATATATTGCATGCAGAATATTCTTATCAAAAATTTCAAAATTATAAAAAGCCTTTAATACATTAAAACAAAAGTGCCGGCCGGGCGCGGTGGCTCAAGCCTGTAATCCCAGCACTTTGGGAGGCTGAGACAGGCGGATCACGAGGTCAGGAGATCGAGATCATCCTGGCTAACACGGTGAAACCCGTCTCTACTAAAAAAAATACAAAAAGCTAGGCGGGCGAGGTGGCGGGCGTCTGTAGTCCCAGCTACTCGGGAGGCTGAGGCAGGAGAATGGCGAAAACCCGGAAGGCGGAGCGTGCAGTGAGCTGAGATCCGGCCACTGCACTCCAGCCCGGGTGACAGAGTGAGACTCCGTCTCAAAAACAAAAAAACTCTCAA
>NW_016806877.1:407917-416811 GCF_001698545.2 Rhinopithecus bieti | reverse complement strand
AAAAAAAAAAAAAAAAAAAAAAAAAAAAAAAAAAAAAGTGCCAGAGTCTGAAATTTTTCTGAATGTACTCTTCTGGTTAATTAATAATAATGTCAGGATTTTATTATTTCATAAGGTTATGTTTTTTAAAGTTACGTACCATTTTTGTGGTATAAATAAGTCTATGACGATGGGTATTTTACCAAATGGATTAACTTACAAAATGAATATACCTTTTTTTTTTTTTTGAGACAGTCGCTCTGTCGCCCAGGTACAACGGCACCATCTCCACTCATTGCAACCTCTGCCTCCCGGGTTCAAGTGATTCTCCTGCCTCAGCCTCCTGAGTAACTGGGATTACAGGTGGGTACCACCACGCCTGGCTAATTTTTGTATAGTAGAGATGGGGTTTCATCATGTTGGCCAGGCTGGTGTCAAACGTCTGACCTCAGGTGATCCACCCGCCTCAGCCTCCCAAAGTGCTGGGATTACAGGCATGAGCCACCATGCCCAGTATAATATACATTCTTTATGATTCTTTCCACATTTTACCTGTTAAAAGGAAAATATCATCTCCATAAATAGGAAAGTGTTGCTACTTTGCTATATATGTAAAAACCTTTTAATCGTGTTAAAGGTAGTCCCTTCTAACTTCCAGATTCCGTCAGCTCTGATAAACAGATCTGCAATCTGGTCTACAACCTTCTTCGAATAAGAACCTAAGTGAGCATTCATTGTAAAGACTCACCATTTCTGTACCACTGGATCTCTGGCTGGAAATGTTTAATTTCAGGAGTGATGACTACGCGACAGCCCAGACTCATTGTCTCTCCCTCTCTCCCAAAAGACACATCAAATTTGTCATCAAAGTGGATCTCAAATTTGGATGCATAACCATATGGGGTCACAGCAACTGGGTACAAAAATAACAAATATCCGTAATTTTTTTCTTCATCAAAGAGACACAAGCAGTTTAATAAGCACAGGCAGAAAGCAGTCACAGCGAAAAAAAAAAAAAAAAAAAAAATGAACAAATGAGCAAATGATTTATCTGGGTCAAAATGAAACTCTATATAAGAAGTATTTAGAACATATGCATATATCATTTGTATGGAAATTCTTGCTTCATTGGTTATAAAAGCTAAACGCTTATTTTTATTATCATAATGAATAGAATTTAAAGGGTCAGGTTTAATGTCTTAAATGCAAATTAATACCACTTTTAACCTAGACTTAAATCTTTAGCTGCAACATATGCACTTTGTAATTTTAGATGTTGAGTTAATTTAAACTCTACTGCTCGTACTCTTGGGACAAAATAGCCATATCCATTATTCATAAAATGGAGTTTTCATCTGACAAGGGATTAATAACCAGAATATACAAGAAGCTCAAAGTACTCAATAGCAAAAAATTCAAGTAATCCAATTTAAAATGAGCAAAAGATCTGAATGGACATTTCTAAAAAGAAGACACACAAATGGCCAACTGGTATATGGAAAAAGGCTCAACATCACTAATCATCAGAGAAATGCAAATCAAAAGTGCAATGAGAGATCATCTCACCCCAATTGAAATGTATCCAAAAGATAGGCAATAACGCTGACGAAGATGTGGAGAAAAGGAAACCCTCTTGAGCTGTTGCTGGGAATGTGAATTACTACAACCACTATGGAGAACAGTATGGAGGTTCCTCAGAAAACTAAAAAAATTACCGTAGAATCCAGCAATCCCATTGCTGGGTTTATACCTTAAAGAAAAGAAATCAGTATATAGCAGAGACATCTGCACGCCGATGTTTATTGCAGCCCTTTTCACAATAGGCCAGGACGTGAAATTAACCTAAGTGTTCATCCATGGCAGAATGAATGAAGAAAACGTGGTACTTATATTCAATGGAATGTTATTCAGCAAAAAAAAAAAAAAAATTGAAATCTGTCATTTGCAACAACATGGATGGATCTAGAGGACATTATGTTAAGGGAAGTAAGCCAGGCACAGAAGAACCGATATCATGTGTTCTCACTCACATGTGAGAGCTAAAAAGAATTGAACTCATGGAGATAGAGAGTAGAATGATGGTTACCAGAGGCTGGGAAGCTTAGTGCAAGGGGGAATAAAGACGGGTTAGTTAATGGGTACAAAAATACAATTAGATGCAAGGAATGAGATCTAGTGTGTGGTAGCACAATAGTGCAACTACAGTTAATTTATTGCATATTTTCAAACAACAGAAAGAGTGGAATTGGAACGTCCATAATACAAAGAAATAAGACATGTTTGAGATGATGGATGCTCCAATTATGGTGATTTGATCATTACACATTGTATGCTTGTATCAAAATATCACATGTACCCCATCAATATATACAACTACTCTGTATCCATAAAATAACAATAATTTTAATTAAATAATTTTAATGGAGTTTTAAAATAAGTTGCTTCATTTTCTTTAATGATCTGAGTAATAAATATTGTAAGAAATGTCCACGGGAGAAAATGGAAAAGTTTAAAATATTCTAACTTTTAAAAATATTGTTCTCAGAAATATCTTATTTATAGATTGAGTAAATGCAGCCTGCATAATCAACTCTCCCAGGTTTTATTTCCTCTTTTCACCAAAGAAAGAACTTGGGAAAGAAATGACTATTTGTTGATGGATTATTACATGCCAGACACTTTCACATTTGACATATCATCAATTCCTTGCAACAACTCTATGCCATATATATTATTGTCTTCCTCTCTTTCAGGTGGGGATATGGAAGTTCACAAAAGTAACACACACCTAATGCCAGAATTTCACAGGTAGTGTGTGTGAAATTGAAATTCACACCCATAACTTCTTGACCCCAAAACTTAGGCCCTTTCTCATATATTTTGTCCCTCCTAAGACTTCTTTCATTGCACTTGAAAATGCAAGCTAACATTTACTGAATTCAACTTTGACCAAGTATTGGTCCAAGCATTTAATACCTATTAACACAAACCCCATAATAATGCTATTAGGTAAGTACCACTAATATCTGCATTTTATAGAAGAAGAAACTGATGCATAGGAAGGCAAAATAACTGACCACATTCCCCTGCAGAGCCAGATTTGCACCAGCTGGCCGTTTCTGTGCTCTTGGCCAATACATCGCACTGTCTTGATTTTGTGTGTTCCCAGGTAACTCTAATCAACAGCGAAATAACTTCTCTTTGGAAGCACATCTCCCATCTGCCTCACTTTAATGTGTTGATGTTCATTGAGACCAGAGAGAGAAACAACTTGACAGATCTTGCACAGTGCTGGGAGGCTGGGCTGGTTCCAGAGCTGCCTTAGGGGGTAGAGGTGAGGGCTACCGTCAGACATTCCAGACCCAGCTGGAAAGGCAAGTAGGTCTCCTAGAAATGGACCTAACTTCTAGGTTCTCTTCTGTATTGGAGACTGGACTGGACTCTCTGCGGTAACTTTGGATTTCAGTAGAAGGCACCCCAGTTTAACAACCAGAAGACAACACATCATTCTGTTGTCATGTCCTCAATCTTTTATCACATGTACTCACTATCCTGGGAAACATGGTTCAGGGCAGGGATTGGCAAGTCTGTGGGGCAAATCTAGAAATGCCTCTTGTTTAAACCATTAAGAATGGTTTTTGCATGTTTTAGTGGTTGAAAATAATAAAAAGAAGCACAATATTTTGTGATGTGAAAAGTCATAGGAAGTTTAAATCTCAAAGTTCATAAAGAAGGTTTTATTGGAACACAGTCACGCTCATTCATTCTCCTACTCTTACGGCTGCTTTTGTGTTACAGAGGCAGAGTTGAGTGGTTGTGACAGAGACCAAATGGCCCACAAAACCTACAATATTTACAGTCTAGTCCTTTACAGAAAATGTTTGGTGACTCCTTGTTTGAAATAATGGTTTAGAATTAAAAAGACCAAGTTACACATCCCGATTCTACCACTCTGTGTGGCCTTCTCTAAACTGTTTCTTCATCGGCATAGCACAGAGGGAAACGCGACTACTTCATAAGCTTTCAGGAAACGTTAAATGAATCAATGTGTACAAAAATGTCTTAGTACATTGTCTGGCAGAACTGATCAATAAATGTTAAGTATTAGAAAAAAGAGCAGAGAGCTTTGTCTGTGACATCTACCAACATTCCAAGCAACTAAACCCCTACCTAGCACATAACAGGTGTTCAGTAAATAGTAACCAAATACGTGAATATGAGCCCTCTGTTTTCTGTTAGAAACAACTGCATTCAGTTCAGGGGTCATCAGAGAGGAGGCTCTGTAAGACTGAGCAATAAGAGAAGTGAGAGTGAGTTGAACTTTCAGTCCCTGCGTTGACAGAGAAGAGGGGAAAAGGAGAAACATGGGTCACGATATGGCTGTGGAAATGGGCAAGCTACATTCAGAGGATTGTGAAGTGACCAATAGGCCACTCCTGGGGACACTGGGAGACAAGTCATAGGTTCAGAATTTCCAACTATCCTTTTTTTTGGGGGGGGGCGGGGGGGGGACAGAGTCTCACTCTGTTACCTAGGATGGAGTGCAGTGATGGGATCTCAGCTCACTGTAACCTCTGCCTCCCCAGTTCAAGAGATTCTCCTGTCTCAGCCTCCTGAGTAGCTGAGATTACAGGTGCGCACCACCATGCCTGGCCAATTTTTGTATTTTTAGTAGAGACAGGATTTCACGATATTGTACCAGGCTGGTCTGGAACTCCTGACCTCAGGTGATCTACCCGCCTCGGCCTCGCAAAGTGCTGAGATTACAGGCATGAGACACCGCGCCTGGCCCCAACTATTCTATCTCAGCATAAATCAAGAGATAGGAGAAGAACATGATTTGGGATGTGCTTCTCCGTTGCTCTACCAGTCATCCCTTCTCACCTATGGGGCTGATACAAATGATCACAACTTGGGACATTAAATGAGAAGCCATTGCATGAAATCGGTGGAGTAGGTCAGCCACAGACCTCAAGCTAGCCAGGCAGGTGAAAAACTGATCTCAGCCATTTTCAAAACTACCACTAATTTCTTCATGTTTGAAAACCAAGTTAGGGCTTGACTACCTTTTTCAGTCTGACTACTGTAAGTATATAATTCTTTCAACAACCATATATTTTGCTTTTATTGCTTCTCATAAATAGAAGTTCTGATGTAAATGAAATGACTGACATTCACAAATTTGCAGATTACCACTGATCAGAATATTTTTAATAGGTTTTTATGTAATCACATTTAGACTTCATTTTAGATTGTACTTTATAACTTAATGCATTTATTTATTTATTCATTATTGAATACCCACTCTGTGGCAGGCCCAACCTTGCCTTCAAGTGGCTCATGGAACAGTGAGGGAGACTGACACACAACGGGTAACAGGGTCCAGCCTCACTGATGGTCTGATGAGGTGCCGTGGCCTCACCCAGGACACCTAACCCTGATTGGGCAGGGTGTAGGGGTGGCAGTGGGGGTCAGACCTGCTTTCTCAAGGAAGTGATGCCCATCTGGACGTTTAAGGGTGAGAAAGAGTGCTTTGATATAGTCCAGACTCGTGTGTGTGTGTGTGTGTGTGTGTGTGTGTTTGGTTAAGTCATTTTGCCCAGGTTTCTCAGTTTAACCCAGAAAGACGTAAAAGCATTTGCCATTTTTAGCCCATCATATCTAGGCTTTCATAAAACCAGCACAAAGCAATTCGATTCAGAAAGAGAACAGTAACCAAAAAATCTTTAAAAAAAAGTAAATAAAATAACCGCAGGTACCTACTACATCCAACCTAGCATATACTACGTTATATATAGTATGCATTTATTTCAGCATTATGGACTAGCTTATTATGCCATATTTTACATAGAGGTGACACTTAGTAAATATGTTTTTAAACTTACAGCTAAGGGGCATGGTGGAAGCCCCGGCATGGAAGCGAGTCTCATCAAACTCTCCCTTATACCCTAGAAAAGAAAACAGAAATGGATGTGAACTGCTTTGTGATAGATTTATTTTAAAACAATGGGAAGAAATTTAAAACACACACACACACACTTTGAAGAAAACAAATCTAGTAAACCTACTCTTTACCACAACTGAAGCATATGCCGAAAGCTCTCCTTTAACATTCATCGCCGAAGCCCGGTACTGAGCTGTATCTTCAAAATCACATCTGAAAGAACAGATGGAAATGAACATCCATCATAGTGACAATCCTTGTAATTACTAGCAGTTCTATCAGGGAACTCTTTGCTATCACAGCCCCCTGCAAATCAGTGGCTAACACACGGCTCTTTGGTTCTCCTGGTACTGCTACTGTCTCTGATCTAGCTACCTGTGGGATATTACCTAGTCCAAGTGATCTACTGTGGTTTCATGCCAGCAGCATAGACTGGGGAGAGAACACCTATAGTTAGTTCACTGTGACCCTAGCCTGGGTTCATTTAAAATGTCAAACAAAAAAAAGTCAACCAAGTGCTAGGCACATAAATTACAGAGTAAACAGCATTGTGATCTACTTACTTATCTAAAGTTGCATTGGGAGGAGAAAATGTGCAGGCATGTAACCTTTGTAGCAAGTAACTACCCGGAGGCACACTGGAGGGTGTGACTTTCCTGCTGTCCTGCCCTTGTGGTGGGTTTCAGTCTGGGGGCAACCAGGCAATAGGGAAAAGAAAGAAGCAGTCCCTCCGTGTAGATTCCCACAACCTCCCTGAGCCAGGTTGGTCTATGTGTTCTAGCTTCAAAGCTCATCTAAGTTATTTACACTTCATTTCCACTAAGGTTCAGGTCACACTTGGAGTTTCAACTCACAGCACAACACAAGAAGCACCATTTGGATGTTCTTCTAAGTTATAATACAGAAATTGGAATTCTTATAAAAACGGACCATTAGGGAGAAGAATGGTCTCATGGAGAGAGATGAAGAGGGTAAGGTTTCAAAGCAGTTTGTTTTATGTCTTATCATTGCCAGTTTCTCATGTTCTTCATTGTTTCTCAGGATTTAGTTTCATTTGTGTAAACTTTTTTTCTTGCTGAAATTTTACAGACATCAATAGAACCCCATGAAGGCAAATACAGTTGCCCTTCTCGTAACTACTTAATTTTGAAAGTAACCACATAGCTCACTGCTGCTTCAGCAGAACCACCCACTGGCAGAAATGACCTGACCTTGGGTCAGAGTCAGTGCTTGGCAAACATCACAGGGTCCTAGCATCACTTGGCCAACTCCTCTGATCTGAGGAGAAGGCTATACGTCTCTTGAGAATGAATAATATAAATTTCACCTTGACATTTATGCACACCATGGTTTTATCTAAACTGAAAATGGTGGGAGCTTGTTTAGCTTTTTCATTGACCTAATTAGGTTTGAATTTCAAAATCATCTTGGGAGACATAATAAACATTTGGGAACTTAGGAATTTTGATGTAGGTTTCATTTTCAAATTTTGCTTTGGATTTTACTTTAAGCTCAAACATCTCAATGTCTAGCCTGCTTCAAATACACAGATTGACAGAGTACATACTTTCCCGTGGTTCCTGGCAAGCTGAAGGAAAGAACATTATCTCCAAGTTTAGCCCACATTCAATGCCACCTACCTGGATCTCCATGGCCTTTAGTTATTAAAAACAAGAGAATGTGATGATGATATTGATTTGGGACTCCGAAATGATTACTGAATATAAAAGCCTCTTTATGCAACATATTTTTCTTACATCTAAATTCCCAAGTATATAAAAAGATAAATTAAAATATGCAAATTGGTTTTTTTCTCATCATCTTTGACAAATCCAAATATAAAATCACTTTGGGAGGTAGTGTGAGCATGGTAAGAATCAGTCATAAATATCACTTTCAGGTGTGCACCCAGAGAAGCACCATATATGAATGTCCCTCATTGTGATCACACAGCATTGGGATGAAGTGGGGAGAGTGGGCTGTTAACTGCAGGGGTGAGACGCCTCCCTGAGCAATGTTCAGCAACACATGGACAGCACTCCAGCCTGGGTGACAGAGCGAGACTCCATCTCAAAAAAAAAAAAAAAAAAAACCACATGGACACTGATGTTCTCTTACGCATTAATCTCCAGAGTGTGCATTCCGTATCGACTCTCAATAATGTACTTTCCAGGGTTTGCATGGACATTTATTGGCACCTGGTTTTTATACCTGTAACAGAACGGAAACAAAATGAAGTAAGTTGAAGTGTAAACAACTTCATGATTAAACACACACATACAATTCTTGTTCTTGCAGGAACACCTGTAAACAGAGCACCGAGGGTAGCAGCAGCATCGATTAAATAAATGTAAATAATATTAGCTTACGTGAAGTGCACCAGCAATGCAATCACACTTCTTGATGAAGTGCTTTCCCCTCCTCTATAAACTTACATGAAAAATGTTGACTATTCACAACAATATGGCTGAATGTCATGTAACATAATGTTACCAAAAAAAGCCAGTTTCAAAAGAGTGCCCAGCAGAATGATTGCTTTTATATAGAATACAAAAGCAAAAAGACTAATTAATGCTACTAGAAATCAGTAGTGTGTTGGGACGCAAGAAGGAGCTTCTTGGATGTCAATAATGTTTACTGATTTGGGTGTCAGTTACATGGGTGTGTGCAATCTACAAAAATTCACTAAAGCAATTCATCTATAAAAGTGTGCAGTCTTTGGGAAGCCGAGGCAGGCAAATCACTTGAGGTCAGGAGTTCGAGACCAGCCTGGCCAACATGGTGAAACACCCTCTCTACTAATAATACAAAAAATTAGCCAAGCATGGTGGCACACACCTGTAATCCCAGCTACTCGGGAGGCTCAGGCACGAGAATTGTTTGAACCCAGGAGGCGGAAGTTGCAGTGAGCTGAGATTGTGCCACTGCACTCCAGCCTAGGTGACAGAGTGAGACTCTATCTCAAAAAAAA
>NW_016806877.1:402836-405705 GCF_001698545.2 Rhinopithecus bieti | reverse complement strand
TTTTTTTTTTTTTTTTTTTTTTTTTTTTTTTTTTTGAGACAGGGTCTCACTCTGTCTCCCACGCTGGAGTGCAATGGTGTGATTATAGCTCCCTGCAACCTTCACCTCCCAGGCTCACGCAATCTTCCCACCTCAGACTCCCAAGTAGGTGGAACTGCAGGTATGCACCACCACGCTCAGCTAATTTTTTCTATTTTTTGTAGAGACGGGCTCTATGTTGCCTACGCTGGTCTTAAACTCCTGGGCTCAAGCAATCCTCCCACCTCGGCCTCCCAAAATGCTAGGATTACAGGCATGAGCCACTGCACCTGGCCTGATCCACATTTACTTCTATTCCTACTCCTGAGGAAGAACGAGTCATGGGCAAACAGCAGGCCCTCAGAATTGGTTAAATTGGGTAGAACAGAATTATCATGTAATGCAAAAGATTAATTGTAGCTTCATAATTTTTTGGCTGAGAGAACAGAGTTCTGACAAACATACATGTCATGATATGGATGATTTTATTTTAAATGCATAGAGATGAGGTCTTACTATGTTGCCCAGGCTGGTCTCAAACTCCTGGGCTCAAGCGATCCCCCTGCCTCAGCCTCCCAAAGTTGGATGATTTTAAATAAATGCACACGAAGAAAGTAAGTTGATGCTCTGAGTCTGAGTTCCCTGAGATGTGAAATGGAGAGGGTGGGACTGGCTCAACAATCGCAGCTGCGTGGCAGGTGCAGCAACATAACCCTCTCCAAATACAGAAGACCCTGCAAGTTGATGCAGTGCTGTTTCCTGACAGCAGCTTCAGACAGCTGTCTCAAAACGGCTCGAGCAGACAGGACTATCTGATCAGAGATGGCCTGGAGAAAGAAATCTACTGGCCACTCCTAGTCTCCAGCATTCCCCGTTTTGATGAAGGACAGGGTAGAACATATTAATTGGCATGCTCTTCTTATATAATTGGTTTAGATAATTTCACACTGGACTCAGAAGCTCACTCTGGCTCTGCTCTTCCTTGTGCTGGAAGGTTTTCAGTGGTTCCTCTTTGCCTAAGAAAAGCACTGTGATACCAAAAGCTTGACATGTGCTGTTTGACCAAATGACTCAGTGACACTCAATTCAGCTTCTGATCAAAAGTATTGCTCGTATCTCTATAAAATTTTCATTACAAAGTATTCTGCAGGTCAGGAGTGGTGGTTCATGTCTGTAATCTCAGAACTTTGGGAGGCTGAAGCGGGAGGATCGTTTGAGGACAGGAGTTCGAGACCAGCTGGGTAACATGGCGTGACTCCATGACTGTAAAAAATAAATTTTTAAAAATAAAATAGAAGACTATTTTGCAGCTCCCATAGTTGCTTCACCATCCTTTCCTTCCATTACTACTCAATTTAGCACCTTAATACCTTTTCCCCAGCTGATGACTTTTCTGTTATCGCCACATGGCAAGAGAAATGGGTTCAAAATACACACACACACCACATATCACTTTGACTGCAGAGTTTGTAGTCTTTTCTCTGGAGGTCCAGATACCAATGTGAGAAATTCTTCATTTAAAGCAGTGGGCAAGGATTAACTCAGAAAGATATTTGATACTATTCTCCACAGAATTTCACCCAGTGAGGCATTTAGGTTTGGAGTCACTTGAGACTGGCTGTCTTTAGCTTTGAGTCAGGGAAGAAAAGAAGGATTTGGGGCCTGTTCTGTATACACTTCACAGCTTGTTATTTCTGGAACATGAAATTCCAAGCTGAGTAGTCATCGGCTAATTTTGGAGGTTAATCCACACCCTGGGATTACGTGTCAGAAGCTTTCTTAAATCCCTGTGAATATACAGATGTATACCATCTCCCTTATCATTTTTATGTAATGTCTATAAATTGTTAATGAGCTTTCAGTATACTAAAAGTTTTTCCAGTGACATTTCCTTTATGTGTGTAAAACACACAATTCCCCCCAACAAAGGTCAGTTTGGATGCTGGGCCGAGTTTGATAGTATGGGGTCACAGTAAAAACTCTTTGGCAGTGTAAAGCATGATCAAGCAAAAGCCTTCACGAAAATTATTTTCTATCCACAAATAATGCACACCAAGATGATCTTTTTTTTGAGACAGAGTCTTACTCTGTCACCCAAGCTGGAGAGCAGTGGCGCGATCTCTGCTCACTGCAACCTCTGCCTTCTGTGTTCAAGCGTTTCTCCTGCCTTAGCCTCCCAAGTAGCTGGGACTATAGGAGCGCGCCACCACGCCCAGCTACTTTTGTATTTTTAGTAGACATGGGGTTTCACCATGTTGGCCAGGCTGGTCTCAAACTCCTGACCTCAGGTGATCTGCCTGCTTCGGCCCTCAAAGTGCTGGGATTACAGGCGTGAACCACCACGCCTGGCCAAAGATGATCTTTAACCTACTGAATCTCACCACAAATGAGATTGCTGCTTAGACTCCAACCTGTTTTGAATAAATCGCTCTACACCCACTTTAAAAACTAATTATCTGAGAGAGAGAGAGAGACAGAGAGATCTCATTGGGATAGATTTTGGAATTAAGTAAATAAGAAAAATCCAAAATAAAACTCGAAATCCTTATGTTGGAAAACTGTTGTAAATTGTAAATAATTTGTGTTAACCATTTTAAATATAGGCTTTTTTTCTATGATAATATGGTAGTAACTGCTAAATTTGAATATGTGGTGAATAATTCTAATACTGAAAATAAACTCAATGCATGATTCTATTATGAAATTTACAAACCCTCATGATTTGTGAGAATAGAAGAAGAGTTTTCCAAATCTCTGCCTTCGTAACTATTTTATTCCTAGGTTTTAAATTATTATAATAGGCTTAATGACACATTTCTTTAAGTATCTATTTGACAATGACTTTTGGGTA
>NW_016806877.1:396017-401642 GCF_001698545.2 Rhinopithecus bieti | reverse complement strand
CCTCCCTGTCTCTCTCTCTCTCTCCCCTTCTTTTTTTCTTTCTTTCTTTCTTTCTCTTTCTCTCTCTCTCTCTTTCTTTCTTTTTCTTTCTTTCTTTCTTCCTTCCTTCCTTCCTTCCTTCCTTCCTTCCTTCCTTCCTTCCTTTCTTTCTCTTTCTCTCTCTCTCTCTCCCTTTCTCTCTCTCTTTCTCTCTCTCTCCCTTTCTCTCTCTCTCTCTCTTACAGAGTTTCGCTCTTGTTGCCCAGGGCTACAGTGCAGTGGCGCAATCTTGGCTCACCGCAACCTCCACCTCCCGAGTTCAAGCGATTCTCCTGCCTCAGCCTCCCGAGTAGCTGGGATTACAGGCGTGTGCCACCGTGCCCAGCTAATTTTGTATTTTAGTAAAGACGGGGTTTCTCCATGTTGGTCAGGCTGGTCTCAGACTCAGCCCGACTCAGCCTTCCAAAGTGCTGGGATTACAGGCGTGGGCCACCATGGCCGGCCTGTAACTAACTTTTCTACCCAGGCCAGTGCTTAGACAGGCTCCCTGCTGTTGTCACAGCGAGTTGGGAATAGGATGGTACTGCATCCTGTCTCTGCACCTGACCTTAATGAGGGATGTGTGTGCCCTGTCATTCAGTGCTCGCTGGGTAACCTTTAGGTTCCACATAAATAGATTTGGTTAGTAATGTGGGTTGGTTGGAGAGCGGCCGCTGAGTGTTTGTATCATAGGCCGCAGGAACTCCCATGACATAAAGATGTCCAATGGAAACTTGGAGCCAAACTCTCTTTGGAAAGGGTTTTGCCTGAACCAGGCCCAGCACACGTGCCTTTGAAAAGGTGGCTAAGGACTTAACTGCTATGAGCGGAGGCAGTGTGATTATATGAAGCATCATCACAAATTTACTCCTTTAATAAACCTGCCGACATTCAGGAAGGGCATTCTCAATATTCCCTTTGTACTCCTCCTCAGTGTCAGGCCCAGGAAGCTGCAATTGAATACCAAAAGGTATAAATACCAGCAATGTCATCACCAACAATCTTGGTTCCTGCTTGGTTGCGGGTTCCCAGGTCTTCAAGGGGAAGGCTGCTTACTGAAGATTTCATGCTCTATACCAGTGGCGCAAAGTCAATTAGCACTCCAGTAAATGACTTTTTTTTTTTTTTTTTTTTTTTTTTTTTCCTTTTTTTTTTTTTTTTTTTTTTTTGAGACAGGGTCTCATTCTGTTGCTCAGCCTGAAGTGCAGTCGTGTCATCTTGGCTCACTGCAACTTCTGCTTCTTGGGTTCAAGTGATTCTTCTGCCTCAGCCTCTCGAGTAGCTGGGATTACAGGCATGCACCACCACACCTGGCTAATTTTTGTATTTTTAATAGAGACGAGGTTTCTCCATGTTGGCCAGGCTGGTCTCAAATCCTGGCCTCAAGTGATCTGTCCACCTCGGCCTCCCAAAGTGCTGGGATTACAGGTGTGAGCCAGCTCGCCCAGCCTAGTTAATGACTTTTTAAAAACATGCCCAGGAATATATACTAATCCCATCCAGAAGTCAACTCCCAGAGCTGGATTTACCTTGAAGCAAATGAAGCTTAAGTTTCAGGGGTCTCTCATTACCCAAATCCCTGCAAGACCTTATGTCCTAGCTTATACTGCTAATTTATTTATTTAGTTTGTAAAGAGTGCCCTCCAAGTTGTATCAGCTTCATGCCCACAAAACCTGAACTTGACCCTGTTTACTGCCATTTCCAATCATCAGTTATCTGCTAACTGATTGTCCAAGTTTCAGCTTTACCCAGGGCAAATCTTGCTCTCAGAAGTATAACTATTTTCTTAGTTGTCTCCCAGTTCTTTTTTTTTTTTTTTTTTCAGCTCTGTTGCCCAGGATGGAATGCAGTGGTGAGATCAGAGCTCACTGCAGCCTTATTGTTCGTTTTAATATTTGTTTTTCACTTAGCTTGCAAGGCAAGGAGACTATCTGTGATATGCTCTGGTCTGTCCCTCGTGGGAGCATGTACGATAAGGAATGGAGTCACTAGGACTGATGCTTTGCATGGGGCTCAAGGGAGCTGTTCGCTCCAAGAGCACTAACGGGGGTGCAGGGACCAGAGGAGGCTCATCCAGTACTTCTGGAGAGGAAGCTTGTCTCTGTGTCTTCCCTTTTGTTTGAAATGAACCCCTAGGACATAAACTTCACATGTAAAGGATGTAAATATTTCAAAGCCACCTGTGAAGGGTTTGGGGCTCAACTCGACCGCTTCTCAGTTCTGTTAGTGAGGATAACTGGAAATGGACAGTATTTCTATTTTTGAATTTAACTGGAATTTGAAGGGTTGACAGTTTGGTCATCTCCTATTTTTCTGGAGAGTTTCCATTCTTTTGTTTTGTTTTAATTACTTTTTTTCCAGATCAACAGAGCACAGTGTAAGGAGTCTAATCTCTGAAGTTCAGCTCTGCTTTTGTGAAATCACATTGTTTTTGCTTAATAACACCATCAGTGGTATGTGGCTGGGTTTTTACTCAAGCTGTAGTGTAATTAACTGAATAAATAAATGCTTAGGAATTGAATATTTATCTCCCAGAAGCTACTTTGTGTCCTTTTTTTTGTTGAGGCGGAGTCTCGCACTGTCGCCCAGGCTGGAGTGCAGTGGCCGGATCTCGGCTCACTGCAAGCTCCGCCTCCCGGGTTCACGCCATTCTCCTGCCTCAGCCTCCCGAGTAGCTGGGACTACAGGCGCCCGCCACCTCGCCCGGCTAGTTTTTTGTATTTTTTAGTAGAGACGGGGTTTCACTGTGTTAGCCAGGATGGTCTCGATCTCCTGACCTCGTGATCCGCCCGTCTCGGCCTCCCAAAGTGCTGGGATTACAGGCTTGAGCCACCGCGCCCGGCCCTTTGTGTCCTTTTGATAATCATCTTTAATTCTAATTTTTTTAAGTGGGAAAACACAGATAGGAAACTGTGTAATAAACACATTTATTCAACAAAGGCCTCTAATTCTTCATTTATTATTGATACATTTTAATTCATGAAAGAAGAAATATTTTACTAATATTTCTTGCAGCTGAAAATTTGTTATTGTTTGTGCATTTCTATAGGAAAATTTGGAATTTCTTTTTTTTTTTCTTGAGGTGTGAAGTAATCGGTTTTTTTAAGAAGAAATGTCCCTTTGACAGGCCAAATTGTGCAACTCTATAGTCACAGAGAAGGGCAGGCAAAGGCAGAGTGATTGCTAACTTACTTTTCTATTTTAAAGCTTATAAATTGATTTTTTAAACTTCATTTTTATAGAAATATGTTTCCACAGTTCTCATCTTTGTTTACTATAAATTATTTGCCCTGATAATTCATAGCCAGTTTTGATTTTTATTCTTTGGTTTTCAAATTCAGAAGCCCTGAAAAGAGTTCACATACATAGAAAAATTGTAAGTAAATCCAAAATCATCAAAGACAGGTTAAGATTACAAGTAAAAACTCACCATGTGCTCCTTAAGAACAATCTCAGAAGCTGGGCACGGTGGCTCACTCCTGTAGTCCTAGCACTTTGGGAGGCCAAAGTGGGCAGATCACCTGAGGTCAGGAGTTCGAGGCCAGCCTGGCCAACATGGCAAAACCCCACCTCTACTAAAAATACAAAAATTAGCCAGGTGTGGTGGTGCGCGCCTGTAGTCCCAGCTACTTGGGAGGCTGAGGCAGGAGAACAGCTTGAACCCAGGAGGTGGAGGTTGCACTGAGCCAAGATTACACCACTGCACTCCAGCCTAGCTGACAAAGCGGGACTCTATCTCAAAAAAAAAAAAAAAAAAGAGAATAACCTTAGAGAATTAAGGGGGTTTATCTTGTCAGCTACCTCCACAGTGCTATGCAGGTATCTGATCAACATTAGAAATAACAGAAAAGAAAGGAAAAGGAGGCAGACATTCTGGGTGACAGTGACATTCGTGTAGTGTTTATATTGCAACCTAAGGTGCATTTATCACCACTCCTGAAGATAAGAAAAAAAACATGCAAATACCTGCACCAGAGAGTAAAACTGAAATATCTTTTTTAATTAGTTCAATTATTTTCATACTTCTGCTCTCTATGGCAGATATTTGTTACGTGTGACAGGAAAGTTCTCAGTTTAGGGATCACAAAGTCACTGACAACTGCAATAGGATATATTATGGAAGGAGAAAGAGTGCTTATTCCTTACGGAAAGAAAGTATCTCATGCCCCCTGTTGGGTAGTATCTGGCATCCAATTCTTTCTTTTGTTTGGTGTCAGAAAACACATTGATGCAACTTGCTTATGCTCTCTGGTAAAAAAAATAAATAAAAAAGGAAGGAAGAAAGAAAGAAAAGAAAGAACGAGTGAAGGAGGAAGGGAGGAAGGAAGGAAGAAGGAAAGGAAGGAGAAAGAAAAAAGAAAGAAAGAGAAAGAAAAGAGAGAGAAAGAAGAAAGAAAGAAAGGAAGAGGAAGAAAGAGAGAAAGGAAGAGAAAGAGAAAGAAAGAAAGAAAGAAAGAAAGAAAGAAAGAAAGAAAGAAAGAAAGAAAGAAAGAAAGAAAGAAAGAGAAAGTAAGGAAGGAAGGAAGGAAGGAAGAAGGAAAGGAAGGAGAAAGAAAAAAGAAAGAAAGAGAAAGAAAAGAGAGAGAAAGAAGAAAGAAAGGAAGAGGAAGAAAGAGAGAAAGGAAGAGAAAGAGAAAGAAAGAAAGAGAGAGAGAGAGAGAGAGAGAGAGAAAGAAAGAAAGAAAGAAAGAAAGAAAGAAAGAAAGAAAGAAAGAAAGAAAGAAAGAAAGAAAGAAAGAAGGAAAGAAAGAAAGAAAGAAAGAGAAAGGAAGGAAGGAAGGAAGGAAGGAAGGAAGGAAGGAAGGAAGGCCGGCACATTAAGGCCTCAGCTCATATGAGGGGTAGAGATGGGAGTTTTAGTTATTTTGTAAAAGGCAGTATTGCTTCCGATCACAAAATCCTGCCCTGCTGTGTGAAGTTCATTGATAGAAGCTAATTTTTACCTAACTTTTATCATCCATAGCAGTTATAGACATATGTTTGGTAAGTATATATGTTGACTAAAATGCAATACTTCATATAAAATAAAGACCCATTTGTATAATAGGATTATAGAGTATTATCAGGTAGCGTATATACACAAGACTGTTTTTTCTTCCCATACATACAAATTCATCTCAATACCCTTCTTCACTCTTTGAAACCTACACAATCTTACAGATGTCTTCACTGACTCTTGCATATGGTTGTTCTGTGTGTTTCCACTAGAGGTGAACTTAACTTTGTGTAATGAATTCTGTTAGTTTTCATAAAGATAACATACCACGTGACACGAGGTTCTGGCCAGCCTGCTATGGAGCAGTGCAATTTTACATTCTCCTTCTCCCAAACCGTGTGGGAGCGAGGTTTAATGATAAACTCAGGAGCATGGAGAAGATGGTCTTCATTCAACTTGGCATGATATGCCTCGGTTTCTTCTAACTGAAATAACAAACAAGCAAACATATTACCAAAATACCACTAAATCAAAGTGACTTTTGGTGCTAAAATAACAAGTAGAAGCCAAAAGTTTTATTTTTCCATTTGGAAGCTTAATTTTGTTTAGAAAAAATGCACTCCCTTCTCCCTTTTTTTTTTTTTTTTTTTTTTTTTTTTTTTTTTTTTTT
>NW_016806877.1:301802-395504 GCF_001698545.2 Rhinopithecus bieti | reverse complement strand
GCCACCGCGCCCGGCTAATTTTTTGTAATTTTAGTAGAGACGGTGTTTCACTGTGTTAGCCAGGATGGTCTCGACCTCCTGACCTCGTGATCCGCCCGCCTCGGCGTCCCAAAGTGCTGGGATTACAAGCGTGAGCCACCGCGCCCGGCCCCTTCTCCCTTTTAAGAACAAAGGTAGTTATTTGATATTTAACATTCTAAGCTTAAGCAACATCTTTGATTTCTTTTTCTTTTTTCTTTTTTTTGGCCCGGGCTGGAGTACACTGGTGCAACCTGGCTCACTACAGCCTCTTCCTCCCAGGTTCATGCAATTCTCGTGCCTCAGCCTGCCGAGTAGCTGGGATTACAGGCACTCACCACCATGCCTGGCTAATTTTTGTATTTTTAGTAGACATGGGGTTTCACCATGTTGGCTAGGCTGATCTCGAACTCCTGACCTCAAGTAATTCTCCTGCCTTGGCCTCCCAAAATTGGGATTACAGAAGTGAGCCACCACATCTGGCCATATTTTACATAGAGGAGTATTTTACTTACAGGAGTATTTTACTTACAGGAGTAAAATACTCCTCTAAGGTGGATTTCTTAAGGCTCTTTAAAATCTTTAATTTCCTTAAAACCTAAAATTCCATGGAGTTTAAAACTATTGTTTGCTTTATTTGACCTACATATTAATATTTTAATGTCTTTCTCCTTGTTTTCTTATGTTTTGTTTCTCCAAAAAATCACATATTCTTCATTTGAAACAAATCAGCCAGGTGCAGTGGCTCATGCTTGTAATCCCAACATTTGGGGAGGCTGAGGTGGGTAGATCACTTGAGGTCAGGAGTTTGAGACCAACCTTGTCAACATGGCGAAACCCCACCTCCACTAAAAAAAAAAAAAAAAAAAAAATTAGCCGGGTGTGGTGGCACATGCCTGTAATCCCAGCTACTTGAGAGGCTGAGGCAGGAGAATCGCTTGAACCCAGGAGGTGGAGGCTGCAGTGAGCTGAGATTGCGCCACTGCACTCCAAACTGGGGGACAGAGTAAGACTCCATCTCGAAAAAGAAAAGAAACAAATCCATCTATATCTACACACACACACACACACACACACACACACACACAACCCTTATGACATGCATTTCCACCTTTGTAAGTTATGTTAAACTGTCTTTTCTTACTGTTTTCCTCAGGGACAGGCGTTCTGCCTTTTCTCGAATCACAACTTTCCTTGACTTCTTTTCAAAAGTTTCTTCCTGTTGAAGAGTGGACGTGGCCTGTTTGGAAACCATGGACTGCTTGGATGCCATGGACTGCCTGGATGCTGTGGACTGCTTGGATACCATGGACTGCTTAGATGCTGTGGACTGTTTAGATGTTGTGATTCCTTCCTCTTTAGCAAGAAGATTCCTCTGGGCTATATAAGCAGCAGCTTCTTTAATTCTTTCTTCTTCTGTATCTGTAATTCCACTGACATGCTTTTGACTAAAACACAATAATGGCAAAATGTAGATGTTGTGGATAGCAGTGATAAGATTGAGTAATTTTTACTAAGTTCAAAGTACCACACCTCAGACACTGTATCCTGCACCAAAAGAAAACTCGATATAGAAAAAGCAGGTAAATCAGAAGCCGACGCTTTGTGTACAGAAGTGTTCCTTGCCGTAACAAATAACAATAATAATGATAACAGTAATAATAACACCTCTGATGGCCCTGGTGCTTTTCACATACATGATCTTGTTTCATCCCCATATAAACCCTATGAGATAAACCTTTTTTTTTTTTTTTTTTTTGAGACGGAGTCTCGCTCTTGTTGCCCAGGCTGGAGTGCAATGGTTCAATCTCAGCTCACTGCAACCTCGGCCTCCTGGGTTCAAGCAATTCTCCTGCCTCAGCCTCCCAAGTAGCTGGGATTACAGGCTTCTGCTACCATGCCCAGCTAATATTTTGTAATTTTAGTAGAGACAGGGTTTCACCATGTTGGCCAGGCTGGTCTCGAACTCCTGACCTCAGGTGATCCACCAGCCTTGGCCTCCCAAAGTGCTAGGATTACAGTCGTGAGCCACCATGCCCGGCCAAGATAAATTATTATTTCTGTTTTAGATGTATGGTAACGAGGTTCAGAGAAGTTAGATCTAACTTGCCCAAGGTCATCTCACAGATTGTCTTAGTGTGTTTAAACATGATTTTGTTTACAATAAAAGATTATGGTTCCTTTCCAGAAAAGCCATATTGTCCAATGAGATCTAGTTTGTTTGCCTGTGACCCTGATACATGAGTAGGAGCTTGATCTGGATTCTGTCACTTTGCTGATGTAATGCATTGCCTGGAGTTGTTGCAGTATGAATAAGTTCTGAATTTACATGAGGTTCCTTATGCCTACTGGGTTTCTTTCTAAGATAATATATGTTGTGTGTGCATATACTATGTGTGCACCTATAGTATATACTAAGAAATTATCAAACTTGTGATGGAAGTGGTGACATTTATAAATGTGACTCGTTATTATTCATAATTGATGACAATAGTAAGGGAGTGGTAACATCTCAAGTTCAATGCCTACTGTGGCAGTTTATGATAGAATCTGTGCTGTGATTTATTCATGTTGTTTAAAAATATTTGAATTATTTTAACATATTTCAATGCCTTTTGTTGTAAAGCCCCTCAAATGTTTTAGTGAAAGAGTGTATTGATTATATCGAAGATTCTCTTGAAATTGAGTCTCCTTAGACCTCTTACGTCAGAATTACACATTCCAAGAATGATTGCTTCAGGATGTAAGCAAATGCTGCCATTGTGTTAGAAAGTTCCTAGCATCTAAATCTATGTCGCTTGCTGAGGAATAAGATTCCACATTTGCCAAGTTTGGGGTTTCTCATGGACTATTCCTAAAACACCTGGCAGACGAGATGAGTCCATGTTGTTTCTGACTAAATGTAGTGAGTAAATTTTAAATTTTTTCCTCTCTCTCTGTAAATATTAATAAGATAATCCCTACTATGGATGTTAGTAATATGTCCATTATTATTTGGGGGGGAGGAGGAAGATGAAAGATTTTTAGCTTAGTGTCCTCACATAATGACTTCTCATTCTTTTTTGAACAAGATAAGAAGTGAATGAATTACTAACTGAACATAAAACAAACTATGGAAAATTTGCTTGGAATTCTCTATAGAAGTCAACATACAATAGGGAGATGTGAAATGAGCTTTGTGATCTGTTTCAATTCATGTAATGATAGATCATATTCAATGCTAGTCTTGCCCCAGGCTCCAAGTAAGAGAACTTTATGTTTAAGTTCTCATTACTACTGATACTGGATAGGTTGGCACAGCTCTAGAGGGCCAAATGAAGTGATAGTCTTCTTGCCTTTTCCGTTTACAAAGAAGCCAAACTTCGAAAAAAAAAAACCTGTAATTATTTTACACGAGAACTCAACTACACTTAAAAAGTATGTTAGACCCAGGGCAGTAGGGATATTCTCCTTTAAGTAAAAGTCGGGATTTATCAGTGATAACCCTTCTATAATCTGGACACAAAAGTAAAACTGTGAGGCTAACATGTTGACAAAAGTATACTACTACAAAGTAAAACTAAATTTAAAATCTCCCAGTACTCTGCGAAACTGTGACAGTCTCAATTCAAAATCTCTTGCTGACAGAAAGTTTACTCAATTTATTAGAATATAAGTGGAATTTTCAGGTGCCATACAGAGGAAATGGTGTTTTCCAGAAGCACACTGTGAGGGCAGAGGGCATGTCCACTGCATTGACTAGGCCTACGTAGGACTTTCAATTCTTTCCCTCCCAGGCATGCAGCTCTCAGCAAGTCACTCTGCCATGATTTCCTTGTCTAAAACGTTGATATATTAATATCTCTGCAGGGTTGTATGGAGAATTTAGCAAGATGGTTTATATAAAGCACCTTGCATGAGTCCCAGCAAATAATAATAGACACTCAACAAATGTTTTTTTTTTTTTTTTTTTTTTTTTTTTTTTTTTTTTGAGACGGAGTCTCGCTCTGTCGCCCAGGCTGGAGTGCAGTGGCCGGATCTCAGCTCACTGCAAGCTCTGCCTCCCGGGTTTATGCCATTCTCCTGCCTCAGCCTCCCGAAATGTTCATTTCTTTTCCATCCTCTTCTCAGATTGTTAATACTGCCAAAACCGCTGTGAAATGTTATTTTCGACACAGTGATAGAGTATAGGTGATGACACCGTATAAGATATAATGGAGAACTAGAAATAAAGCCTAGAAAATCAATTTTATTTCACATCTTTTTTTTCTTTTTTTTTTTTTTTGAGAGGAATCTCGCTCTGTTTCCTAGGCTGGAGTGCAGTGGCACGATCTGGGCTCACTGCAACCTCCACCTCCCAGGTTCAAGTGATTCTCCTGCCTCAGCCTCCTGAGTAGCTGGGATTACAGGTGCCCGCCACCACGCCTGGCTAATTTTTTTGTATTTTTAGTAGAGACAGGGTTTCACCGTGTTAGCCAGGATGGTCTCAATCTCCTGACCTCGTGATCCGCCCACCTTGGCCTCCCAAAGTGCTGGGATTACAGGTGAGAGCCACCACGCCTGGCCTCACATCTTCTTTTATCAGTTTATTTGGTAAATGATCACTTCCTGAGACTGGCCCGGAAGAGACAAATAGTTTGGTGTGGACAGAGCAGGGAGAAGATGTTAGGAGTAAGAAGCTTCATTTTGTGCCCTGCCAGATGGAGTCATGTCACGTAGGCTAGTGTTAAGCTGATGTGGTTTTAAAATGATGTTTTGAAACAGAGTGGGAAAAATACTTGAGACAAAAGACTTTACCCCTCTAGCCCACCATCACTTATAAGGAATGTGAGTTACATTAAGCTACTGTGAAGAGGACAAATGGCTGGACATGCATACTTAGCAGCGAAAGCGTGTTTGTCTGGAAAGCTCACTTAAAAAAATCAGAGAGAGCAAAGATATCAGCTAAAAAGCTAAAAATAGAATGTTATTTATCCCTTTACCTTCCTAATTGGGTTCAGAGCAATTATGACATTAGCCTCTGACACAAGTCAGAAAGGAACTGTCAGAGGGCAATGGAAAGAAAAACACAGGCAACAGATGTAGGTCACCATCAATCACAACCAAATTATTTCCTGACTTCCAAGAGGATCTACTTTTCCATGACATTTGCTCTTAGAGGATGGCCTCACTTTGAGCGTCACCTGAGCTATGGGAGTAACTCTGTGTTCAAAGAGAAGTAAACAGGAGATGAGCCAGAAAGTTCCTGTTGAGCTTTAATCTTGGTGTCCAGGACAAGTCTCCTTTCAAGATTCCTTTGAATATTATTGATGCTCAAAAATAATGTTATGTAATAAAGATAGAAAATTGGCATCACACAGACTTGTGATTTAGTGATTATTTTGTTTGAAGTTTTCCTCAAAGTAAATAGCAATCTATTTCCCATTGAACAAGGCATTTAAATTATGATGAGATTTTTTTCCCCCAGTGAATAATAATTAAAACCACATTGATAACCAAGATATTTTTCAGCTACCTAAACGTGTCATCTTGGGTTTTTTTTTTAAAGTTCACCCGGGCCAGGTGTGGTGGCTCGTGCCTATAATTCAAGCACTTTGGGAGGCCAAGCAGGGAAGATCACTTGAGCCCAGGAGTTCAAGACCAACCTGGGCAATATAGTGAGACCCCATCTCTACAAATAATTTTTTTAAAAAAATTAGCTGGGCGTGGTGGCTCGTGCCTGTGGTCCCAGCTACTCGGGAGGTTGAAGTAGGAGGATTGCCTGAGTCTGGGAGGTTGAGGCTGCAGTGAGCTGTGTTTGTGCCACTGTACGCCAGCCTGGGTAGCAGAGTGAGATCCTACCTCAGATATATATATATATACACACACACACACACACACACACACACACACACAGTAATAAAAATTCACCCAGCATTTTATAGTTTTGAAGCTTTCTTTTTACTCTGGTTGTCCTGTCCAATCACTAGCATCCCAGGATCCACTTTCCATTCCAGCTAGTTTTATAAGCAGCATTAAGTTCTGATCATTCTTGTTTGTCATGTAGCCATCCTACGTAATGGCAAAATTTCTGAAAAGGAAATCCCTTTTAAAATAATTAACACGTCTCTCTCAGTGCATGGTTCTGAGCTTCCTCAGATCTTAATCAGTATATAGTAAGTGCTTAACAAAAGGTTAGCTGCTTTTACTATAATCTGACAAGTGCTCAATAAATGTTAGCTGCTATTTCTATAATCTGTCCACAGCAATTATGACTATAATCTGCTATTCCTATAGCACTTACTATATACTTCTTAATAATTAAAGCCAGGAAGGAAAAGCACACTCACCGTCCCGAGAAAATGGGTACCATGTAGTCACTGGGCAAATTTTCTTTCTCTTCTCCAGACAGAAGGCTGTGCTTGGCTCTCTTTGGTTTAGGGCTCAACTTGGATGAGTTATCATCTAACAGTAGACTGGAATCTGTAAGTCTGAAATAAACCACCTAACATCAGACAATAAGAACAACAAAAAGGCATTTACAACATTCAAAATACTGATACAGGAAGTTTTAACTTGGGAGAAATTTTACCAAATCCTAGATCTCTAACGTTACAATTATCTTTTATCTTTAGAATCAAAGTAGAGTTAGAAAGATTTCAAATAACAAACTCCATAGAGATAGAAAAGAAAAACGGTGATAATTTTATGTGATTATTATCCAGTGATTTCACGGCTTTTTCCCCCACTTAAAGTTTCAACGGAAAACAGTGATGCTTTTACGATAGTTCTAAATGCCCTTTTGGGTTAATGTCATGTTGGAAATTTAGGCAGACTATATAAATGGTTTTGATACATGGTGCATCCAAATTCTTTTGGGAGCTTATTTAAAATGCACACTTTTCTAGATAGATCCATTCTGATGTAGAACCCTTGATTTACACTGAGACCTTTATGTATTATAGGTGACTCCTGCCTTTGAAGGGATGTGGGGCTTATTAAATAATAGAGTTCATATATTTTATGTGAACACATGATGCCAATTGACTCAGTGATTCACAAGAGTGTGGTAAAGAAGCCTTCGGTCAGTTCTGTCTTCCTATGCACACTGGTGCAAATGTGCACTTGGAGGTAGTTAGTGTTCTAATAAACCAAAAAAAATGACTAGGGAAGTGGAAAACATGAGAGCAGAGATAGCAGAGAAAAGAGATTGATGAAATGAAAATAGTGTTAATTCGTATAGTTCTTGAATGAAATGAAATGCATTCTCATACAAACATATACAATTTGGCATAAACTTCAGGAATTCATGGACTCCCTGAAGTCAATCTGTGAACTCGGGGCTAAAAGTCCCTGATCTACACAGTAAGGAAAGATGTTAACAATAGGGGTCTGTATAGGAACTCTTCTGTACTATCCTCGTAATCATTTCGTAAATTTGAAACGATTCTTAAAAAAGAAAGTTAATATTTTTTTAGAAGCCCCCGGTCTAGAGAATCTCTAAAGACAAGGTGAAGAGGGGTATTATGTCATGGGAAAAGCCAAGCTGCCCAGTTGAAATAGAAAAACCTTCCAAACCTTGACCATTTCCTAATCTTCGAAAATCATTTGAAAAGGCAAAAGGGATTCCCTAATCCAAAGCAGAAGAGAGGCCAAGCATATACATGGTACAAAATAGATATATGACGATGCGAGAAAACAAGTAGCACAGGGCTTCGACATGCAGGGCAGGCAGCGGCACCTCGAATCCTACCAGGAGGTCTCATGGAAATGGCCTAACTCTTCCTTCCCCACTATCTACCCCCTCCCCCAGAGGTGAATATCTATCTCTTTTTCTATGATCAGCATTAAAACTAAAGGTTAGAACTTTGAATTCAAGCTTGTGGATTGGTTACCAACTGGAAGCCAGGGTGACATTTGTTCCTGGCCGGCTGTCCTGGGCAGCAGCAAAATGACTGCATTCTATACCCCGGCAGGTCACGAAGTACAGGCTGTGCTTATACAGGTCTAAGTTTAAAGTGGTATTTTCCCTCACCTCTTTATTCCATTACCATCCAAAATAAAATAATTATGGGGCTTAAGAGTTTCATTTTTCCCCCGTTTTGAATAGTTGGATTCTAATTTCTCTCCTGTTTTTCTGCTTTTGCTTTTCTCTCTTTAC
The DNA here is from genome assembly GCF_001698545.2 of Rhinopithecus bieti. Classification (NCBI taxonomy): domain Eukaryota; kingdom Metazoa; phylum Chordata; class Mammalia; order Primates; family Cercopithecidae; genus Rhinopithecus; species Rhinopithecus bieti. The sequence goes on along the minus strand of NW_016806877.1, from coordinate 387,367 downwards.
TCCCATTCTAGTGGCTACAGTCAGATTCTCATGAGCTCATTATTTTTTGACATTTATTTACATCAAAATAGCTATGATTTCTTATTCTTTTCATTGCATTGCTCCTTTTTCTGGCATTTATCCTTTAAGACAAATTCTTAAAATAATGCAATTATTAATGTGCCATAATATGAGTATTCCATTCTCACAAGTAAATCACAGGAGCTGCTCTTTTTTTCTTGTATGTCCTTCCAATGTAGGCGCTGACTTTTTAATAGTTGAACTTTATGCTGAAGACTCATGGCCCTTTCATCAGCTTCCACTTCGTATTTCATTTGGAACAGAAGAATTTTTAAAAAGCATTATAATGCTATGTGTTATATAGTACTGCTTAGAAAATGCAAGATCTCCACTTTTATTATGCTAATATTTCTTCAAGACTTTGATTTCTAATAAAGAGTATATGAAGAACTAGATGTTAAAATACAATGCGAACTGATGATTTAGTAATGCTAAGACATTTATTTATTGAGGCTAGCAAACAAAACGAAATCAGAGAGACACAAACTTTAAAGAAAGTGACTATTATCATAAGCATAATTATCTTAAGAAAAACATCCATAGTCTATTTTGTCATGATCCATGACCTCTGAAGTCCAACATCTTACTCTATCAAATTTTAAAGTTGAAAAATGTTTCTAGAGGAGTTACATATAATATGTAGATTTTAAATTTCTTTGATCTTAAATCAAAGAGCTAAATAAGGGCTTGCTAACCCCTTGGGCTTTTATGTATTTAAATTTTGAAAATAAGCCAACAACTTACTTCTGAGTAGTTACCAAACTTAATACGTATGGATTGGTGTCCATCTTTACCTATTAAAACTAGATGTAGTGTTTTTTAATGTGCTTAGCTTAAATCTTGAAGCTTTCTGAATTTTGATGAAAGCAATCAAATTAAGCAAAAGGCAAGGGTTCATTGTGTGTGTGCACAGGTATCTATGAGCCTGTAACTATATCTATATCTAGGTACATCTTTTTGTACTCCCCATTAATTATGCTAGTCCTTGTTAATATGTCTACAGTTAACAGATTTTAAATACATATCCTGGTGTATAGGACATTATCACATACATCTATGACTGGTAGCACCACAGGGAAGAGATGTAGCCAAGGTACAACATGCACTCTCTGGAAATATTCCAGGAACTCAGAAGTAGACTTACACCTGCATCTAATTCAAATACTGAAGAGAAAATATTATAACCCCCTGCTTGTTCAACTTCATAACAGGAAAGCAAGAACAAAACCATTTATAGAATTTGAGAGCTGAAAGCGGACTCAGGGATATTTATACCAGGCCCTTGATTTGACAGATGTGGAAAGCAAAGCCTGGAGAGCGCTTGTAACTCACCCATGCTCACACAGTGACTCGGTGGTGAACTGGGACTGGCACTCATCTCTTCTTGATTTTCAGGTTAGTGTTCTTTTCACTATACCAGTCATCTCCAACGTTTTTTTTTGAGACGGAGTCTCACTCTGTCACCCAGGCTGGAGTGCAATGGCGCGATCTCGGCTCACTGCAACCTCTGCCTCCCGAGTTTAAACAATTCTCCTGCCTCAGCCTCCTGAATAGCTGGGGTTACAGGCGCACACCACCACGCCCGGCTAATTTTTGTACTTTTTAGTAGAGACAGAGTTTTGCCATGTTGGCCAGGCTGGTCTCAAACTCCTGATCTCAGGTGATCTGCCTCCCTCGGCCTCCCAAAATGCTGGGATCTCCAACTTTTATGATCGAGTACACTTAATTTAAAAAATTGGGGGCATACTACCTACATATGTTTATTTATAAGTTCTATCCATATACCACTGTATAAATAGTCTCATTTTATGAAACATTCAATCAATAGAAAAAAGCTAAAGACCACATTTTTTTTTTTTTTTTTAAAAGAAATGTTACAGCGGGGTGCAGTGGCTCACGCCTGTAATCACTTCAGAACGAGGCTGACGCCCAGCGCAGATCACGAGTCAGAAGAATCGAAACCTCCTAACTAACACTGTGAAACACTCGCATCTCCACTAAAAAAATATAAAAAAAAAGGCCGGGCGGGGCAGGATGGACTCAAAGCCTTGATAAATACCCAGCAGCTTTGGAGAAGCCGAAGGGCGATCACGGGTCAGAAACGAGATATCGAGACCCATCACTGGCTAAACACGGTGAAAACTCGTCTACTACAAAATAGGCAAACAAGCCGGGCGAGGTGGACAGGGCAGTCAACTGATAGACCGCAGCACTACGGAGTGGAGCATGGAGCAGAAGAAAGCGCAGTAACCCTGGAGGCCGAGCTTGCAGGAGCTGAAGAACATGGCCCATGCACTCCAGTCCCCCGCGACAAGAGCGACAGACTCCCTAAAAAAAAAAAAAAAAAAAAATAGGCCGGCATCGGTGGACGGGCACCATATCCAGCTACTCGAGAGGAAGCTGAGGGCAGGAGAATGGCGTGAGAACCGGGAGGCCGCAGAATTTTGGGCCTAGTGACCGAGATCACACCACTGCCACTCGCAGCCTGGGCAACAGAGCGAGACTGCCGTCTCAAAAAAAAAAAAAAAAAGAAGTGTTACTATTTCGTTCTCTACCCCCCAATGGCTTCGCCTCTGTGGACTCCGCCAGTTTGGTAGACCACATCGTTCATACCCAGTGGCTTGCCGTCTTGTGGACTCCCAGCAGTTTGAGACCGCATTCTTCTATAACCCAGTGCGCTTGCGCTCTGTGGACTTCCCGCAGTTTAGGAGACCGACATTACGTTCTACACCCCCGTGGCTTGCCTCTGTGGACTCCCCAGTTTGGAGACCACATTCGTTCTATACCCCCGTGGCTTGCCTCTGTGGACTCCCCAGTTTGGAGACCACATTCGTTCTATACCCCAGTGGCTTGCCTCTGTGGACTCCCCAGTTTGGAGGCCACAAAACCACGTCATACTGTCCATGACGACTTTGATGTTGATTCGTTGTTCCTGAATTTATTCACCTAAATTGAAGTTACGAAATCATCAGTTACAGCTAAAAATAAAGCACAAAAAAAGTCATTAAACTGAACATAAAATAAAATGCTGGCCCCTTAAAGTTATGTTTATAATCACCATATAATTTGGTGAAACTGTTCCAGGTTTACTAGGATGAATAAATGTATTCATGATAATGGGAACTGTAGATGTGCGTAATGGCTGTGTTACTTTCTGAAAACATTCTGACAGCCTATCAGCACGTTTCAGAGAAAGGATGAACTGTGGGCACTGTCTCCGCTGACGGTGCTCCCAAAGCCAGCATCACCCATCCTTATGTGCTCAGGGTTAGGCTGCATTACTGGTTTCTCTGTCTTTCCCACTGCCTGTGACTACCTGAGAAGAGGGATGGTCTCAGTGATCTTTATATCCTCAGCACTGTGCCAGTGCCTGACACAACTCAACAAATGTTTATTGAATAAAGTGAAACAAAGATTTATGACCAGGCACAGTGGCTCACACCTGTAATCCTAGCACTTTGGGAGGCTGAGGCAGTGGATCAAGAGGTCAGGAGTTCAAGACCAGCCTGGCCAAGATGGTGAAATCCCCGTCTCTACTAAATATATAAAACTTAGCTGGGCATGGTCGCGGGCACCTAGAATCCCAGCTACTCAGGAGGCTGAGGCAGAGAATTGCTTGAACCCAGGACAGGGAGGTTGCAGTGAACTGAGATGGTGCCACTACCCTCCAGCCTGGGTGACAGAGGGAGACAGCGTCACAAAAAAACAGAAAAAAAAAAAAAAAAAAAAAAAAGATGTATTCTCCTGTAACAAACCCTAGCGCAAAGATTCTCAACCCTGGTTTCACATCAGAATCAGATGAGGAATGATTAAAAATGGCTGATGCAGAGGTAGGACTTCCAGTATGGTGGAAGGAGTAGTTCCTCAGGTCCTCTTTCCAAAGCAGTGATGATATAGAACACATTGTCAAAAATAACCAGTCAGGGCTCTGAAAATCAATCAAAGGCATACACTACAATGAGAAGTGGCTATTCATAGAACAAACAAACAAACAACTGAATTTCACGTATGAGCAGCGGGAGTCTGTGTGTCATTCCTGCCTAGGCTTCTCCCATCCCTTACTCCCAGCTTAGTCCATAAGCTAGTTCAACCAAGATGAGAAAAGGCATGAAAAGGAACAGCCAGGGAAGAATGACTTGATTTGGGCACAATGTGATAAAAACCCCACATCCAGCAGCGTTGTCAATAACAGTAGCAATCTAGGTGGCAAACAAACAAGGGAAGACCAGCAGCTCAGCTAGCCTGAGGTTACAATCAGGCTTGGGGCAAGCAACAGATTGGTAGATCAGCCAGAAATTTACCAGGAAAATCTGGAAAATAAAGTAGTCATAGGGGCCTTCATAAGCTCTCCGTACAAATATGTGTAGGAAAAATTGGAGAGGCCCAAGTTTTCCACACATCACTGGCTGACTGTAAACCTGTGCACACGTGCAGAGGACAGGCAAGAGAGCCTGGAATTAAGCAAAACCAGACTTACTTAAAAGTTACCTGCACACAGGCTGGGCACGGTGGCTCATGCCTGTAATCCCAGCACTTTGGGAGGCCGAGGTGGGTGGATCACGAGGTCAAGAGATCAAGACCATCCTGGCCAACACGGGGAAACCCCGTTTCTACTAAAAATACAAAAATTAGCTGGTCATGGTGGCACACGCCTGTAGGCCCAGCTACTTAGGAGGCTGAGGCAGGAGAATCGCTTGAACCCGGGAGGCAGAGGTTGCAGTGAGCCGAGATCGCACCAGTGCACTCCAGCCTGGGTGACTCTGTCTCAAAAAACAAACAAATAAATAAATAAATAATTACCAGCACACTTTAACTGTGCTCCCCAACACACACACAGATCTACTACCAGAGGGTGGAAGATTTACTGTCTTGAGCTGTTTGGGCGCAATGTCTGACCACTCATTGGCCATTAATCTATGCAAACACAGTGTGATTCTTAGGAATTCAGGCTTAAAAATGAGAACAAGAATTTAAAAAACAAAACAAAGCTGAGCAGAGACACCTACAGCCACACAGTAGTTAAAGAGATTCTACAAGTATGTCCAGCCAAATTATTAAACAAAACTGAGATCACGCCACTGCCCTCCAGCCTGGGCAACAGAGTGAGACTCCAGTTCAAAACAAAACAAAACAAAAGACCAAACCAAAATACAGCAACAACACACTCTGAGGAAAATTCAGAATTCAGAATTGTAACAATATATTTTCTGACATGTCCCATTTTTAACAACAATAAAAGTTATGAGACATGCCAAGAAATAGGAAAATGTAACTCACACCAATGAGAAAATAGTAGTAAACAAAAATTGTCTCTGGGTTGTCCTTGATGTTGGGTTTAGCAGACAAAGACTTCAAAGCAGCAATTATAAATATGTTCAAAAACTGAAGGAAACCATGTTTAAAGAGTTAAAGGAATGTATTACAACAAGGACTCAACAAATAGAGAATGTCGACAAAGAAATATAAATTATAAAATAAAATCAAAGGACACTCTGGAGTTAAAATGTACAATAACAAATGAAAATTTCTTAGAGGGACGCAACAGCAGATATTAGATAAGGGAAGAAATAATCAATAAAGTTGAAAATAGAAATTACCCAGTCTAAAGCACAGAGAGATAAAAGAATAAAGAAAAATTAAAAGAGCCCCAGAAACCTGTGAGACGACATCAAACATACTAACATATGAGTAATGACAATGCCAGAAAGAGAAGAGAGAGAGAAAGGGAAGGAAAATATATTTGAAGAAATAATAGACTAAAGCTTCCAAAATTTGATGAAAATACTAATCTATGGATCCAAGACGCTCAAAAAACTCAAGTAGAATAACACAGAAAGAGACACACAGGCCTGGAAATATCAAAGTCAAACTGTTGAAAGTCAAAGCCAGAGAAAAACCTTGAAAGCATCAAGAGTAAAATGATTCTTTACACACACGGGAACAATAATACTGTGAATGGTAGACTTCTCATCAGGAATATTGGCACTGACATGACATATGTAAGTGCTGAAAAACAATGTCAATCAAGAATTCTACATCTGGCCGGGCGCAGTGGCTCATGCCTGTAATCCTAGCACTTTGGGAGGCCAAGGTGGGTGCATCACTTGAGGTCAGGAGTTTGAGACCAGCCTGTCTAACATTGTGCAACCCTGTCTCTACTAAAAATACAAAAATTAGCTGGGTGTGGTGGTGCACTCCTGTAATCCCAGCCACTCAGGAGGTTGAGGCAGGAGAATCACTTGAACCTGGGAGGCAGCGGTTGCAATGAGCCAAGATCATGCCACTGCACTCCAGCCCTGGTGACAGAGTGAGACTCCGACTCAAAAAAAGAAAAAAAGAAAAAGATTAAAGGTAATTTAATTGTAATTTAAACCCACATAAAAAAAATGGAGAACACCAGAAAGTAAATAATTGGGTAAATACAAAAGACAGTGTGTGTACATACACGCATACACTCATGTGTATGCACATATGTGTATATAAGTTTATACATACATATGTATAGAAATTTATATGTATATAAGCTTATACGCATATATGTATGTAAATTTTTACACATATATATTCTATTAAATTCTACAGAGTCTTGGTCTGTCACCCAGGCTGGAGTGCAATGACGTGATCATAACTCCATAACCTCGACCTCCTGGGCTCAAGCCATCCTCCCACATCAGCCTCCCAAGTAGTTGGGACTACAGGCACACATCACCATGCCCAGCTAATTTCTGTATTTTTTGTAGAAATGGGATTTCACCATGCTGCCCAGCTGGTCTCAAACTCTTGAGCTCGAGCCTCTGAAAGTGCTGAAATTACACATGTGAGCCACTGCAACTGGCCTTCTCTTAAATTCTTTAAAAGACATAATATTGTAGAAAATAATATTGCATTGCGTTGTTGGGTTTACAACATTCATAGTTGTAATATACTTGACAATAGTGCAAAGGAGGGAAAAGGAAATGAAGCTATATTAGAGGAAAGTTTCTATGTTTACTGGTATTCAGTGAGTATATATTATCTGAAGTAGATAGAGATAAGTTAGCATGTGTATTGCAATTCCTAAAGCAATCCCTAGGAAAATAGCTCAAAGAATATAGTCAAGAAACAAAAGAATTAAAACGATACACTAAAAAGTTTCATTTAATACAAAATAAGGCAATAAAGAAGTAATTAAAGAGATATGAGATACACTAAAAAAAGTGGCAGACATAAATACAGCCATATCAGTAATTTTATTAAATGTAAATGGAATAAAAAACTCCAAGGAACAGGCAGAAGTTGTCAGACTGAATGGAAAAAAAAAGATTCCACTAATTCACTTATATGCTGCTACAGGAGTCACACCCTAAAGACACATTTGTTAAAGTAAAAGGATAAAAAAGATATACCATGCAAATGGTAAGCTATGTTAATATAAAACATAATATGCTTTACATCAAGAAATATTATTAGAAACAAAGAGGAATATTTCATAATGATAAAATGGTCAATTCCTCAGAAAAACATAATAATTGTAAATGTATATACACCTAACAACAGATCCCCAAAATACATAAAGCAAAAATGACAGAATTAAAAGAAATATGAAACCGAAAAATAATAGTTGGAGACTTCAATGTTCCACTCGCAATAACTGATAGAATAACTAGATTTAAAACATCATCAGGAACATAGAATACTTGCAAAACACTATCAATCACCTTGATGTGACTGATCTTTCTTGAGTACTTTACCCAAGGACAATAGAATACTTATTGTTTTCAACATTCTCAAGGAAGGTTCTTATGGTAGTTCACAAAACAATCTAAATCAATTTAAAAGAACTAGAATCATGGAAAATATATCCCCAGATAACAGAAGAATTAAACAAGAATCTACAATAGAAAAAAATTTAGAAAATCCTCAAATATAAGGAAATTAACAACATACTTTTAAATAACCTATTGGTCAAAATAAATCACAAAGGAAATTAGAAAATACTTCAAACTATATAAAACAAAACATAACTTATTAAAATATATGGGATATAGCTAAAGCAGTACTTAGAGGGACATATATAGCTTTTAAGTGTTTGTATTAGAAAAGAAGGTCTCAAACTAATAATCTAAGCTTCCATCATAAGAAGCTAGAAAAAGATAAAACTAAACACAAAACAAGCAGAAGGGCAATATAATGAAGATTAGAGGGGAAATAAAAAGAAAACAGAGAAACAATAAAATTAATGAAACAAAAGTTGGTTCTTTGAAAAGATCATGACAATTAGTAAGGCTTTTGCTAAATTGACTACAAATAATAGAAGACACAAATTATTAAAATCAAGAATGAAAGAAGAGACATCACTAACAACCTTATAGGAATTAAGAGGCTCACAAAGAAATAATGTAGATGCCTTTATGCCAACAAATTAGACAACTTAGACAAAATAGGAAAATTCCTATAAAGACTCAAATTACCAAAACTAACTCAAGAACAAATTTAAAAATCTGAGGAGATCAAGAACAAGTAAAGAACTCAAACTGGTAATTTAAAGTTTTCCTACAATGAAAAGTCTATGCCCAAATAGCTTCACTAATGAATTATATCAAATACTTAAAGAAATAATACCAATCATTTATCTTTTTTTTTCCCAAAAATAGAGAAGGGAACACTTTCCAACTCATTCTATAAGGTCAGTATTACATGATATCAATGCCAAACAAAGACGTTATAATAAAAGGAAACTACAGACCAATATCCATCATGAATATAGATGCAAAATCCTTCAAAATATTAAGAAATGGAATCCAGCAATATATACAACCAAGTGAAGATCATCCCAGAAATGCAAGGTTAATTTAACATATGAAAATCAATCAGTGTAATATACCATATTAATAGAATAAAAAACAAAAACCATATTATCATCTCAACAGATGCAGAAAAAGCATTTGACAAAAGTCAGCATTCTTATTAATAACTCTCAATAGAATAGAAATAGAAGGGAACTTCCTTAACCTGATAAAGGACATCTATGAAAAATCTACACCTGATGTCATACTTCACGGTAGAAACAAAATGCTTTCCTCTTAAGACTGAAACAAGGCAATGATCTGCTCTTACCACTTTTATTCAACATTGCACTGGAGGTTCTAGTCAGGGTAATGAATTTTTTAAAAATTGAAAAGATGTAAATCCACCTTTTGTTACAGATATAATCCTATGTGTAGAAAATCCTAAAAAATACACACACAAAAATTGCTAGTACTAATAAATAAGTTAAACAAGGATATAAAATCAAAACACAAAAATCAATTATATTTCCATATACTAGCAATGAATAATCCAAAAATTAAATTAAGACACCTCCGTTCACAATAGCGTCTAAGAGAATAAGATATTAAGGAATAACTTTAACGTAAAGAAGTATAACACTTGTACACTGACAATTACAAAACATTATTATGATAAGTGAAAGAACAACTAAATAAGTAAGTATTCCATGTTCATGGAATGGAAAACTCAACATTATTAAAATGACACACTTTTTCAAAATTGATCTACAGATTCAACATGATCCTAATCAAAATCCCAGTAGACTTTGTTCTTTGTAGAAATTGACAAGATGATTCTAAAATTTATATGGAAATATGAAGGAACTACATAGGCAAACAATATTGTAAAAGAAGAACTAAGAGGACTTACATCCACCAGTTTCAAACTTTTTATAAAACAGTATGGTACTGGTATAAGAACAAGCATATAGATTAATGGAACAGAATTGGTAGTCCAGAAATAAACCTCTACATTTATGGTCAATTGATTTTTGATAAAGGTATCAAGAAATTTAATAGGGGAAGAGATAACCATTTTAACAAACGGTGCTGGGGCAATCAGTTGTACTGTACACCCATATGTGAAAGGATGAATTTAGAGCTTTACTCAATATTATACACAAAAAGTTACTTCAAAATGCATCACAGTTCTAAATATTAAGTGCTGAAATGATAATACTCTTAGAAGAAAAGATCAGAGAAACTCCCTAAGGTGTTGACTTAGTCAAAGAGTTCTTAGATATAATACCAAAAGCATGATTTGAAAAGAACAAAATTGTTGAACTGAACTTCATCAAAATTAAAAACTTCTGGTCTTGGAAAGACACTGTGGTAAAGAAAGGAAAAGACAAGGCACAGAATGTGAGAAAATATTTGCAAACGTATCTAATAAAGGACTTGTATCCAAACCATTTAAATAATTATGACAACTCAATAAGAAAAAAATCCAATTAGAAAATGGGCAAAAGATTTGAATATGCATTTCACCAAAGAAGATACAGAAATGGCTACTAAATGCAAAAAGATGGTTAACAAAATTGGTCATTAAGCAAATGCAAATCAAAACCACATTACACACAAACCTCTATGACACATACATTATAATGGCTGTAATAAATAAGACAGAAAATAATAAATGTTGGCATGGATGTGGATAAACTAGAATCTCCATATATTTTTGTGGGAATGTAAAACAGTACAACAACTTTGGAAAACCACTGGGTAGTTGCTTATAGAGTTAAATGTAAACTTAGCATACAACCCAGCTGATATTTCAGAAAGTGCATGAGAAAGTTTATTTCAAACATTATTGAATAATCTCCTTGTTCAATCGTTCACAATATATATATAACATGTTATATGTTATAATACAGGTTTATTTCTTAACATTCTGTAGCAATTTCATTTATTCGACAAAAAAACTTACTGAGTATCTACTGTGTGTAAAATACTGTGTTTGGCACTGGGGTAGGAGTAGGATACAAAGATAAATGTAAAACCCTTGTATTCTGAGAGCTTTATGTCTAGTAAGGGAGTAAATATAGGATGTCAATCAAGGAAGAAAGGATGGAAGAACACAAAGAAGGAAGGCCAGTAACCACAAAAGTCAGTGCAAACAAAATGTGAATTCACACACTCGAGAGCGAGTTTCTGTCTAGAGTTATCAGGGAATCCTTTGTGGAAGAGCTGGACATTGAAAGATGGGTAGGACATCCCAGGATGAAAAGCTCTGTTTTTAATGCTGACTTATCTATGTGTTATCACTAGGCTTTACTGAGTGGCCACAAAAGAGCTGAATTCATTTTTTCTATTCCAACAATGTTCCTTTAAAAACTTCATCTTTACATACATTTACAGCTCAGTACTGTTCACATATATGCAAAATGATCAGTCATTTACTGGAAGAGAGAAAGAGGCCATGTTTTTAAACTGTGGGTCAGCTTTTTCTGGGCCTCTTCCGGGCTGTCTTTGCTCCAATTAGCTGCTCCTCTCCAGGGCTTCAGCATCTGAATTATGTCTCTCATCTTCAGGACCCAGTGCAGAGTCACTGGGAATTTGCATTCTCTTTTCTACTCTCTACTTTTCTATCAGCCACAATTTCCTCTTTGCAAAACCTGAAAAATGATGCTGTTCTTTGGACTTTTGTGAAAACGTTGTTTTGGATCTACTTTTGATTGACAGCAGTTTGGTTTTGCGCTCCTCCTCCTTTGATACAGGCAATCCCGGTGGCCTAATACCTACTGATTCTTCATTCTCCTGTTTCCCAATCTTGACACACACGGAGGTTTCAGAAGAACATCAAAGTTCGTGGACAAGTAGGAAGCTGAAAAGAGTCCTCTTTTGGCTAATAGGCTTTTCAGGAAACGTTTCTTATGGTACAAACATGAATTTAGTCAGATCGACATGATCCTTGAAATTTACCGACAGGTAGCGTCATAATAAATACTATGAAGTCAAAATAAATAACCTTCCCTTCAATTTTAAATTTTTTTGCATTATTTATCTTACACTAATCTCTTCTCTTCATTTTACTCTTAGCCATAGAAATATCTCACTTTTAGCTTTTTTTAAATTAAAAAAACTATTTAAATAGGAATATAACTACGATTTTTTTCATTTAATTTATTGCTTTATTTCTTCCATGATTTAAATTTCCATTGCTATTTTACTCACTTTTCGGTAACTTTCCACAGTTAGTGTATAGCCACGATATAAAACAAATGTCCTGGGAATGCAGAATATTCATTTGTTCCAGAAAAGGTGAATGTGTAAAACTCTGAGAGAATTAAATATCTTATGGTTCTTATCTATATACATCCTTCAGTTTTTATTCACTTCTGACTATTCCATAAGTGAATTTAATCAGACTAGATTATGGTTTTTAAGCAGGAGTAAAAGAGTTTACCTCATATTTCCTAGACATTATAGTATAAAGACACTTGACAATAGTATCAGGAGATGCCTTATGAAGTCTAAAGTTGTTTCTTTGTGAACTGAGGTGTGTCCAGAGTTTGTCAAAGTGGGTCTTATTCACTTATTTATAATGCAGCCCAAACGCCAACATCCCACTCTACTTTGGGATGGTCACTGGGGTTGACTAGACACTGCATAAAAGTTACCTTATTCTTGCTTTCCTGTTTCATCTAAAAGATGGCTGTGGGAAATCAAGCCTGTTGCAAGGGCACCCTTGGGCTTCCAGAGTCCAGAGATCTCTCTGTGGAAGTTCAGCTACACCCCATTACCTGGCCAGTGCCGATACTGTGGAGGTCAAGGCCCTGCAGGGACAGAGCAAATGTTTCACCTCTGAGCCCAGAGAGGTAGCGGCTTTGCCCTTCCTCCTCCTCTGGCTGACTCATTCTACTCCACTCTAGAAAAGGACATGCCTTCCTTCTCACAGCATGATTCACCTGCCTAGGGAAGATGATGCCATTCTGAGTGTATCTGGTGCCATCTCAACTTGATTTAGGCTGCATGAGAGCCTGACAAAAGAGTCAAGCACAGGAGGCAAAGAGGGAACCATGTCTTTCTGGGCCCCACTCTACATATCTATGAAAGGAAGGGCTTATATTATATGAACTTTTGGTCCTTTCTTGCTTTAACATTCCACAGTTCTATGGATCTATAAATTGCCAATTATGGGAACCTGTTGTTACCAGCAGTGAGAATCCTAGCTCTCTCTCCCTGTGTTTACAGCTGAGGAAGCTGGAGCAGGAGGCTGGTACATAGAGAGGACCACTCTCCTTGGATTTAGGGTTGGTCTTTGGGATTCAGAACATAATGCAACAGGCCGGGTGCAGTGGCACACACCTGAAATCCCAGCACTTTGGGATGCCGAGGTGGGCGGATTGCCCGAGCTTGGGAGTTTGAGACCAGCCTGAGCAGCATGGTGAAACCCCATCTCTACAAAAAATACAAAAATTAGCTAGGCATTGTGGCTGGCGTGTGCCTGTAGTTCCAGCTACTTGCAGGCTGAGAGGACTGCGCCAAGAGGATCCGCCTGAGCCCAGGAGGTGGAGGTTGCAGTGAGCTGAGATCACACCACTGCACTCCAGCCTGGGCAACAGAGCAAGATCCCATCTATTAAAAAATAAAAACAACATAATGCAACAGCCTTTTGAACAAAGTAACTCTGGCTTTTCTACTTTCACAGCTATTTCCCTCTGAACTTCTACCGTATAGGAGATAATGTGGCTCATCATTTTGTTGGTATTTAAATACTGGAAGACAAACCCTAGAATATTGTATTGATTTTTGCTACCCAGGAACTATGATGCTTTTTTCTTATATATAATAATTAAAATTTTATTTAGAGAAGAAGAAATAAAATCATTTCTAAAGGAAAAAAGTAAAACCTTGATATATCAGCAACAATAGGGACAAGGTTTCACTATGTTGCCCAGGCTGGTCTCAAACTCCTGGGCTCCAGCAATCCTCCTGCCTTGGCCTCCTTGAGTGTTGGGATTACAGGCATAAGCCACTGTGCCCAGACTATCAGCAGCTTCCTAAGCGAATGTCATTTCTAGTAACAGTCAATTGGTTCAATATTTTTTGTTATTCATATTCAGCCACTTCAGTCTCCAGATGGATTTGAGTCTCCATACAACTATAGTTATTTCAAGGTGCTTTTCCTATTAAATACCAGAAAAACACTAACAAAAGAATAAGGCATTTCTTAGACATGACATGGATGGAATCTGGGAAAATGGGGAACAAGTAAATGGTTTTACTATCATCATACCACCTAAAGAGAGTCTCAGAAGATTTGTTACATGCACAAAATCTCCACAGATCATTTCACAGCCTCAAAACTCCCTGGCTAAGGGCGCTGAGGAGCTCTGAGAGAAATCTGAAGGAATTCAGAACTCAGCCATAACCAGTAGATCCTCACATCTGGAACCTGCTCACACATCCCCTCTTCTGCACATCTGGCCCTGGCTGGACCACAGCATTAGCCTCCTAACAAGGGAACTTGCTTCTGCAACAGCCATAGTGATGCCGTTACCGCTGAGTCAGAGCATGTCACTATCCTGCTCAAAACTGTCATGGATTCCTTCTTTAACTCAGAATATCGACTCCCTCCGACGGCCCACAGGCCCTCCATGATCAGTCCTGCCCCACCCATCACCTTTCTGACATCCTCTCCGCCTGCACTATCCATCACTCCCCCATTCCCTCGCATGGGCCTCGATGCTGTTCTGTGCTGTAAGGCCTTGCAGTGGCTGTCCCTGACGCCTGGTGCATTTTCCCCAGATAACCTCATGGCTAACACTCTGAGCTACTTCATGTCTTTGCTCAGATATCACCTTCTCACAAGGTGAGACTGCCCTCTTGAAAATTCTAACCTGTACTTCTGGCCCACATCCCTGATCTCTCTTACCCTGCTCTGTTTCTTATTGTTTCTACAACATGTATTACCTTCTGGTATAAAATATAATTCTACTTAATAGGACAGAATTCAATATAATGTGCTCAGTAATTTATCCCAAGCACCTACAGCAGTGCTTAGCGCTCAGTAAATATTTATTGAATAAATGACTCGGAGTGCCTAAACCTCACGGAGTGTTCCCCCTGTGCCAACCACCACACTCAACATCTTACATGATTATCTCTTTTCGACTTCACAACACGAGGGACAGTCATTTTCCTCATTTTACAGAAATAGATATGTAGAAAATGACATGAATCTACAGCTCAGAGCTGAGGTTAGGACACAAAAGTGTCCACAAGGCCGATTTCTTTGGTAACACATTTTGAAAGGATATTGAGGTAGGAGATGGAACAAGCTTTCAAGTTCTCTGCACTCTCTGCTGTGTTTAGTGCTCTCTATTTTTAGCGTTGGTATCTTCTGTCTGAATTATAACTGCTTTGAATGTTAGCATGGTCTTCACCAACTCTAGGAGTTTCAAGAGGTTATAATCTGGGTGACACGTTGGGGGTGGTTGATCAATGTGACATAGGGGTAGGTGAGGGGCATGGTTTAAAGTTAGGGTGTCCAGGGAAAGTCACTCAAGCCTCAGTGTTTTTTATCCCCAAACTGCTGTCTCTGAGACTCCTTTGAAAAGATCTATGTCTGATTCTAAATGGTGGGTTAAAGTGTCTGTAAGGTTCCAGGCTTGGCATTCATGGACACTCCTTGGGTTTTCTTTGTTAGAATTTGTGTCCTTCCATCTCCTGTACCCTGCTCTAAATCTTGGTTATTTTGGTGCTCAATAGCTTCTCTACAAGAAGGCTAAATCAAAGGAAGCACAATGCAAAACTACATATTGATGCTTCAAGGAAAACCCAGTGGTGTATGATCAAGGGGAGTTGCTGACCGTAACTGGCATGATGTGCCCGTGGAAAGGGTGGGGACTTGGGTACGACGAGGGTTCAAATAACTATTCTGCTACTTCCTAGTGTAATGAAGAAAAGTCATTTAATCTCCTTGGTTTCCAATTTTCTCATGTATAAAATGAGGATAAAAATTTCTACTGTTCAAGGCTGTTCTAAAGACTCGGTGGTATAGAGAATGCAATGCTGAATTATGCCATATAGGCTGAATTTTAATCTGTTTAGAATAAATGTCTACTGTTACCATGGAAGGTTGAGGAACAACTCTAAATCTTCCCATAACCTGAGAAACTTGCTGTGCTGTTCTCTGGTTTTTGTAAGCTATTCATTCTTGTAAGTCATTCATTCTACTTACAAGAATAAGAAAACATTCTTTTTAAATTATTTTCATCTTAATGTATGATCCAGCTTACTTGCAAGAATGGAAGGTCCCTGCTTTCCATAATCCCACCTTTTCTGTAAACATCTGCCTTATTTCATCCTAAGTCCTTATAACATTGGCATTAGGAAAGAGGTCCTCAGGTCATACACTAGACTCTCTGTTATTCATTTTTAGACTTTCTAGAGCAATGGTTCTGACCTTTGGTGAGTCACAGAGCTCCCTGAAAATCCGAAGAAACCTACAGTCCCTCTCTCCAGAAAAGTTCTCATCTGTGCATAATTTTGCATAAAATTTCAGATCATCCAAGACTCTACTGAAACCGTTCATGGACAGAAGTTAAGAACCCTTGCCTAATGGTTGCAAAGTGGTCATGAGTAACACTGCTCCTTTAATCCTGATGATATTTTGTTGATTAGCATGAAACAGTAGTAATCTTGTCATTTTAAGAGTTTTTGTTTTCCTAAATTATTTTCTTTATTTTTCCCACTGTGACCAAGAACAAAGGCATTTAGAGTAAGCCGTCCAGAATTTACTTTATAATCCGTGGCTCAGAATACAATTGGTAACTGATCTGTACTGCAAGCGCACTGACACTAAACTAGTCATTGTTCCTAAGACTCACTAAGGTCAGCCAAGCCCTGAGCACAAGTAACTCTCCATAGTTTCCACTTTAACCCTGGACATCTAACTACAAAGCAGAGCTAAAAATAGACCAAGCCCAGCACTTACACTCCACAGAGGTGCATTTCCAACCCCAGGGGTTTTAATCAACAACACTGTTCACAATCCAAAGAGAATGCTTTCATTTAGCAGGAAAAAGTTGCTTCATTTTGAGCAAGTTAAAAATATAACCTAAAGGAATTATGAAGACTTTGAAGTGTTCAAAAAATATTATCTGCACCTGTGTTCAAGGTCTAAAAAAAGCAAGACTAAAATACCTTCAGGATTGAGTTGGCTTTCTTTGTCTTTCACATCGAATTATTCAAAGGAAAACATATTGGCATTTTCCCCTCTTGTTTCTAGGTCAGCATGCTTCTACCAAAAGTTTAAGTTGTTCAAACACAGCAAGCCATAATAAACACCTACCTACAAAATATATACATAGTAGGAAGGAAAAGTAATGAGTTTGAACATAGAAAATAATTACAGCTCCATTTCCTAGAGAAAGTTTATTGTCTAAGGCTCTTTATGGCCAAAATGGCTAAGTCTCCTGAGGATTATATAGAGCAAATGTTTTCATAATAAAATTTGCTCAAAGGTTTAATTACTAATGATATATCAGATTATGAATAAATATAAATATTGCATATGTGGCCAAAAGGATTTGTATACAATTAAAATAATTTTAATATAAAATTTTGCAATAGAGTTGAGAAAATAAAGATCCTTTAAAAATACAAATTCATAAAACTCTAGATTCTACAGCGCTGGGGAAATGAAATAAGTACACAAGTAGTTACCTTGACAACTGCCTTATAATGAAAATGCCCATCTTCTATAACCCTAGCACAAACAGTCCAGGAAAATAGATATTTAAAATGTAATCTTTCTCTATTACATGTATTTTCCTAAATGAGGTTCTTAAGCATATCTGCAGAACGTTTTTCAGGGAAACAAATTGAGGCTGTCATATACATTTGGTATTAATTCCTCCCAGCTTTTCTTTGGAAGGCAGTTCGTTTGAAGCAAGTGCTAGAAGAAATGAATTCACCTCAGTGACAGTATTTCCATATCTGCAGCCAATGTGTGATCCTTATGAATATCCCATGGCAGAATATGACCTATGAACTTGAGATTGTGAAGTGATCCTGTTCCATTTTAAATGGAATTTCAGAGTGTTGCCATCATACATTCCAGGTAAACCCCAGCAGAATCTGGCTCTGTTACTGAACCCACCAGAAGCTCCCAGGAGGCCACCATCACTGATAAAATGATAGCTGTAGATCAGGTGCTGCTCAAATCCAAGAGGGATTTAGGAATTTCTGCCTTTGGAAGCATGCGTCACTTCTAGTCAAACTGACCACTCTATTATTTTCTCAATACCTTTTTAGATTCCAGAGGAAACAGCTTTTCTAGTTGCCCTACCAGATATTTTGTGGACTTAAATTTTGTAAGACTGAAAACTATGTTACGTTTATAGCAAAAAATGCAACCTATGCCAGATACTTTGGAGAAGAGGATTAGAGGCAGAAGGTGGTTATTGACCACATAGCCCAGAAATGTCTATGTTTTGAAGATCAGCAATTTTTTTCTGTGGACCATAGAATTTAAATAAAAGTCACATGTATCTTGCAAGTGTTTTCTTAATCTCCATGAATAGGGGATCATTCTGAATATGAAGAAAATAAAACTTGCCTTGGACTGAGAAAGTAAATATCAGCCCATCATTCATCAGGCTGAAACAGCAGCCACAGATAAGCCAACTGCAAAGTGAGCAGGAAATGACATTTCTCCAGGGACATTGCTGTTGTAAAGTGTCACGGTAACCTCCTTCTTCGAGTGACTATAGACTCACTGAGAAACTCTTCTCTAATATCAAAGACAATCAGTGAGCTTGCTGTGTAAAATTTTATCAGTCAGAGTAAAACATCTCACTCTTGCCTGCAGGATCTTAGTTGCTTCACTGAAGCAGAGAAGCAGCCTCAATTCCCACTTCTGGTGAGAAGTCCCAGATAAGGGGCTTGGGGATGCAACAGTCCATATTTATCTTAACTTTATTGTTTCCAAAGAAATGGCACCCTGGGTTCACTTTGCAGGCCGGACCTGCATCTAAGCTCCACTCTTCCTAGAACCCTAAAATAGCCCTTTTTCCTCTAGTGTTTAGTCTCCTTCATTGCATTGGGTCAATAAACCTAATTTTGTCAGAATACAGGTTGGTTCCTATTCTTCTTTGACTGAAATAGGGCCATGTTTTTATCAAATGGTCAAGCTAAAGAAAATATTTGTGGCATAAATAGTAGTTCCGAATTTAAGTATTTGCTATTAGATATTGAAAAAATATTTAACAGAATACATCTTTGCAGTAGTTCAGTCTCCTGTCGCCTGTGAATTTTAAATTCTATATATCAGCTTCTCATCTAGGCAGAAACATTCTGAGTGCAAGGAAACCCGCTGTGAGTACTGAAATGATCTTTTCTGGCCCTGCTGCTGCTAAAGTAACCTGTGGCAAAATTTCCCTGCTCTTAGAAATAGCAAATTGGCAACACAAGCAAGGCTCGCCCGTGAGAACACCAAGCTCTTTGTGAAGCTAAAAGAGACAATAAAGGGAAATAGGTAGGCACGGGTCCCAGGACTCCCAAACAAGGTCTGTCTGCACACTTGGTTGAAATGCTGGGCTGCCGTATTTAAGAAGTAACTGGGAGAGGCTGGGCACGGTGGCTCACGCCTGCAATCCTAGCACTTTGAGAGGCCCAGGCGGGTGGAACACCTGAGGTCAAGGGTTCGAAACCAGCCTGGCCAACATAGCGAAACCCTGTCTCCACTGAAATTACAAAATTAGCAGGGCATGGTGGTGCATGCCTGTAATCCCAGCTACTCAGGAGGCTGAGGCAGGAGAATCGCTTGAACCCAGGAGGCAGCAGAGGTTGCAGTGAACTCCAGCCTGGGCAACAAGAGCGAAACTCTGCCTTAGAAAACCAAGACCAAACCAATACGAAACAAGAAGTAACTGGGAGGGTTACTCAGAGCACACGCCTCTTCCCTGAGGTAGGAAGAGTGCTTCCGACATACCCATGGGAGGAGCCATAATCATAGGCTGAGGCCGCCTTCCGACTGACATCAGAGCTCAGGGCGTACTGTGAGGCCTGCTGCTGGAAGGAGGAGGCGGACGCCTGGCGGAAGGCCTCGGATTCCTGGCGGTGCGCGGCGGAGGAGCGGCTGCTGTAGGCCGTGGAGCCCTGGGTGTAGATGGCCGAGCGCTTCTTCTCCTGCTGGTAGTGGCTCACGGTGGTGCGGAGGTCCTTGTTGCGGTAGCTGAGATCATAGTGCTGGTGGGACCGCTGATAAAAAGGCAAAGACATCCTGTGCCCCTTGAAGGAACCGGGCCACCTGAAGGAAAACAACGCTTTTTGAGTGTAAGGAACAAGTTCCATAGAACAAGTCATCTAAATCAATGTGTAAAAATCAATACTCTTGGCTGGGTGCCATGGTTCATGCTTGAAATCCCAACGAGGATCTCTTGAGGCCGAGAACTCAAAGTCAACCTGGCCAACACAGTGAGACCCTATCTCTACAAAAAGAAAAAAGAAAAATTTAGCCGGATGTGGTGTGTGTGTCCGTAGTCCCAGCTACTCCGGAGCCTGAGGCAGGAGGATTGCTTGAGCCCAAGACTTCGAGGCTGCAGTGAGCTATGATTGACCCTTGCACTCAGCTTGGGTGACAGAGAAAGACCCTGTCTAAAAAAATAAAATAAAAATTAATATTCTTACCTTTTCCAAAGAGGAAACCAAAAAGGGCATGAAGTTTAGCATAACTGGATATTCAAAAAACTCTCCACTTCATAGCCCAGCTGGGCTTGTCCTGTCATTGTACCTTTTTAAAAAAGATTATATCTAGGAGGTTTTCCTAGAAAACAAAGTTTTTCTAACCTGGTATTGTGCTTTTTCCTCAGACTCTCTATAATACATATTTCTAATTTTCTGCCATTTCATTCTTCATTTGGGACTTCATCTGGGAGAATGTGGAAGGATAGAGTCATGTGGTATTCATTCAACAAATAATTAGCAGCACCTACTATGTGCCTGGCACCATCCAGCCCATCAAATCCAGTAGTGAGGCTGGGAGTGGTGACTCATGCCTGTAACCCCAGCACTTTGGGAGGCCGAGGCAGGCAGATCACTTGAGGTCAGGAGTTGAAGACCAGCCTGGCCAACATGGCGAAACTCCGTCTCTACTAAAAATACAAAAATTAGCCTGGCATGGTGGTGGGCACCTGTAGTCCCAGCTACTCCAGTGATTGAGGCAGGAGAATCACTTGAACTCAGAGGCAGAGTTTGGAGTGAGCCGAGGTTGCGCCACTGCACTCCATAATGGACGACAGAGCAAGACTCTGTCTCAAAACAAAACAATACAGTGGTAAACAAAACAGACAAAATATCTGCTCTAATCACGTTGTTCAGAACCATACAGTCTACTGCAGGAGAAAGACAATAGAGAAAACAAGTCAAGTATGAGATAGGTTAATGTGCCAAGAACCAGAGAAAAACAATGCAGGTAAGAGGGATGGATGCAATTCTCAACAGCCTCAGCAGGGATAGCTTCCCTAGAATGTACATCTGAGCATGAGACTTTCTGGGGAAGAGTATTCCAGAAGGAAGACCAGAGCAAAGGCACTGAGGAATGAACATGACTATCGTGCTCCAGGAACTGCTGATTGGCAGGGGTTCTGGGGTGGGAGAGGTATAGGAGATGATGTCAGAGAGGTGAGCTGTGAGCATGGGGGATGCGCTGGTAGTGTAGGGTCATTTAGGTAGCAGTAAGGACTTCAGCTAATACTGTGAAAGGGCTGAGAAGCCATTGGAAGACTCTGAGCTGAGACTCATTCTTGCCGACGTCTGAAGATGGACTGTGGAGAGAAGAGAGTGAAAGCCAGGAGACTTATGAAAGGGCTGAGTTGTATCCTCTCAAAATTCCTAGGTTGAAGCCCTAACCTCCAGTACCTCAAAATGTGACCATATTTGGAGATAGGGTCCTTAAAGAGGAAGTTAAGTTAAAATTAGGCCATGAGGATGGGCCCTAATCCTATATGATGGTGTCTCTATAGGAAAGGAAAACCAAGACCCAAATATGTATGTAACAGAGGGAAGGCCATGTGGAGACACAGGGAGAAGACAGCCATCCATGACCTGAGAATAGACCTGAGAAGAAACCAACCCAGCTGACACCATCTTGGACTTCAGCCTCCAGAGTTGTAAGGTAATAAATTTCTGTTGTTTAAGCCACCCAGTCCATGGCACTTTGCTATGATAGCCCTGGCAAAAGAATACAAAGTCCACTGCAATTGTCCAGGCTAGAGGTGACAGGGGTAGCAGTGAAAGTGTGAGAGGTGGTCAAGCTCTGCACAGGTTTTGAAGTTAGAACCAATGGCATTTGCTGAAAGTTGTGAATTAGGATGTGAAAGAAAGAGATGACTCCAAGGTTGAGCAATTGAAAGACAAGTTGCTATTAACTGAGATGGGGAGGAATGTGGGAAAGTGTCAATTTGGGGTGGAAAAACAGGAGATTGATTTTAAGGCTCTACATCTGAGATGCCTGTTAGCCCTCCCAGAGGAGACATTTTAAGTGGGAAGTTGGATACGTGACTCTGAAGTGCAGGGGAGAAGTCCAGGATGCAGATTTACATTTGGGAGTCAACAGCATATAGGTGGTATCAAAAGCCAAGAAAACAGATGAGCACCATTATACATGGAAAAGAAAGTCCTAAAAGAAAACAGGTGAGAACCATTATACATGGAAAAGAAAATTATAGGCATGGTGGCTCATGCCTGTAATCCAGCACTTTGAGAGGCCAAGGCAGGAGGATTTCCTGAGCCCAGAAGTTTGAGACCAGCTTGGGCAACATGGTGAGACCTTGTCTCTATTATAAAAATCTAAAATAAAATAAAGTCCTAGAACTGAACCCTGGAGTATGCTAATCTTATATATAAGCTCTCTCAAATCTCACAAACACTTCAAGCAAAGGTATAGTCTCAAAGCAGAAAAAAAAAAAACAACAAAAAACAAAAAAACTGTTTGCTCCATAAGGAACATACAGGCTTCTAGTCTCCCTACATAAAGAGGTAAGAGAGTCGATTCCCAGGGTGGCAGCTGGCATTGTGAACCTGAGCTAACAGTTCTACTGAAAGTCAAAGGTGGTATGTTTGTTTAGCATAGGGTGGGGAGACATCACATTGCCTTAGCATTCTTGAATAGTCTATCCACTGAAGCAGGCCTATCAGCCATGTTGACAACCCTGGATGAAGTAATAGTTTTATAAAAGCTCTACCCCCAAGTGTTTTAATGCTGTAGAATTAGTTTTAAAGTGATCTGTTTTCTCCAAATGTCGTTTTTAAAAAAATTCAAAATGAAGAACGAATCCTTCTAAACTCAGCATATTCTTTGTCAAGTTTAACACTACTTTTTATTTAAACTATTTTAAAAGTCAGCATGTATTCCCTAGAGAAGAAAATCGAGCAAACTTCACTCCAGAAATATTTATCTTAGGGCTCATGGAAGATATCAATCTACGTGGCATTTCCTAAGAGAAAAAAATAGCTACTAGCAAGCAACTTTGCTTCAACCCTTAAATAGATGGCTATTTTCTGTTACAAAATATAGAGGATAATTACCATGTATAATTAATAACTACTAGATGAATTTTGATAAAACAAAGGGGTTAGAAAATGTTAATACAGAATTATATTAGGCAGTTATAAAGATATTAGAGAAGTTTCTGTTATGATACTACATTGTAACATGGCACATGCTATTTGAATGATTTTCAAATAAATAATAAAGAACCTTGTTATGTTATAAACTAAATTCACTCCCCAGATGATTTGAAATGCTGTTATTTTCACAAAATAAAATCTTTAAATATCTTGCCCCAATACTATTTTTTACTGTTTCATTTCTCCCAAATACATTTATTTTTAATACTACTTAATATACCTCTCACATAGATAGTAGGTTACAAGTAAACAGGGTTTGACTTGAAGTCCTCACTGCTGTTGTCACAGCCCTGACCTCTGGAACAAAGGTACAACCACCTCCTCTTCATCAAGTAAGCCTTTGAAGTTAACTAAAGCCAGGATTAGCCCCAACACATGACAGCTGGAGAAGGTTGGGAGGAAAGATGGTTTTAGTGACTTTTGTTTCTTTAAGACCTAAATTTTCTTTCTGATAATAATTTGAGAATTTGGGAAGAAATACAAATTCCGTAGCTGTAATTTATGATACCTTTGTGCAGTCATTAGAGGGCAAAAGCGGATGAAAACGATTCCCAGAAAAATCGCTATGTGGGGCTCTATGTTGCCTCTGAAATATGACTTAAGCATTTTGAGGCCATACCATTGTGCACGCTCACATTGACCCACATTGCATTGTCACAGCAAGATCCCTGAATTATAAACTAGTGACTTCAGAGTTAATTTTCCTTCTTTCGGTCTAATTTGTAACCAGGGAGCATTGTATGGCACACACAGGATTGAAAATACAGGGCCTCCTGTCTCTCATCCATTTCAGATTTCAACCAAACCGTACTTGGAAGGAGCATTAAACACACACTTGCAGTTCAATCCGAGGCAAATATGACCTCCTTACAGTTCCAGGAACAGCAGCTTAATTTCAAAAGAATACAGTGATGTGAGAGAAGAGCTGTGCCAGCCCAACTGGCACCCGGCTGTTCTGGTTTCCCTCCCTGGAGCTTTACTTTCCTATTTCTCTGTTATTCTGACATCTCTTTGAGAAAACTGCTGAGTTCAGAAGACAGAAAGAAAGCACTTTACACTGCAGTGCTGCTAAGCTCATAAACTATCCAGTGCATTCTTCTGCTTCAGTGTCACACTTACCAGTTTCCAAAGGAGTAACGGTTGTGGAAATGTTCCGATGAGGCCGAGGAGCTGGATGAGACAATGAAAACTCCGCCTAGGTTGAATCCAAGAAAACGTTAAGAGGCAGGGCTAAAGACAGGACCCTGGAGGCCAGTTCAAAAATAATGCATGTGGTCAGGCAGTCGAATGTCAGGCCACACAACCAGCCTTTTATGGCCAAGAAAGCAGTTAAATATAGCAGCAGATGGGGAGGGTAGTCCCAAACCAGGAGGAGGAGAGGGGCACGGGCAGGTAGCTGCCTCAGTAATATAATTGCATAATGCCGGTCAGTGGGTCTGGCCCAATTAAACAAAATACAGGATTTTTATTTGGCAACAAGAGCTATTTTCAATGTCACTTTATCATTAGATAATGTAAAAGTGTAATGGAAAGAGTGGTTTGTGTTAACAGCTAAAAATAGGTGTAGTAATATGATTCTCAAAATGGACTTCATGGAATTTTAATGCCAAGATATGGTTCTGGGCATGCTGTTAATAACACACGTACAGTACATTTAAAAGATACAAAGTGAAAAAAGAACTTGAAGCTAACTAAAGGCAAAACAAGGAAGAAATGGGTTACACGTGGCGGCAATTTTTACCTGACATCACGGTCACTATTTCTCTCATTTCAGGAAAATTTACAAGGTGAAGTCCTAGCTTCAAGCCTGACTATATACACACACACACACACACACACACACATTTTTTTTGGCGGGGGGAATGGAGCCTCGCCCTGTCGCCCAGGCTGGAGTGCAGTGGCGCGATCTCGGCTCACTGCAAGCTCTGCCTCTCAGGTTCACGCCACTCTCCTGCCTCAGCCTCCCCAGTAGCTGGGACTACAGGTGCCCACCAACACGCCCAGCTAATTTTTTGTATTTTTAGTAGAGACAGGGTTTCACCGTGTTAGCCAGGATGGTCTCAATCTCCTGACCTCGTGATCCGCCTGCCTCAGCCTCCCCAAGTGCTGGGATTACAGGCGTGAGCCACCGCGCCTGGCCAAGCCTGAATATTTGATTCCCTGTTCATTAACTAAAGCCTTTTGAGATGCAACTCAGTGTTGCATCCTTCCTAACTCGGAGTAGGGTCAGTCCATCTAATAAGAGATTCCCTTTCTTCGTTCTTTAAATGGTATGACCAATGAAGAGGAGGTATAACCCGGTGGTGAGCGCCTGTGTTGTAGATTCAGACCAGATCTAGATCCCACTATACTGATAGCACTTAGTAGCCACGTAATCTCAGCAATTTATTTCTCCTTCCTAAGCTTCAGGTTTTTTGTCTATAAAATGGGGATAATAATATCCAAATTATAGGATTGCTGTCGTGATTAAATGTGATACTGCAGACAAAGCACTTGACCTAGTGACAGTTACATAATATAGACTCAGTAAATATCAGCTATTATTACTGACACCAATAATATAAAAACTCATTGTTAGATTATATGTATGCAGTAGGTTGGTATTTTAATCTATTGGCCTTATGTTCTGACAGTGATATGTTCTTATGTTCTTACATCAACTGAATAAAGGTTACTTGTGTCTATCAAAATTGTTTTTCTTTTTGATACAGAGTCTCACTCTGTTGCCCAAGCTGGAGTGCAGTGGTGCAGTCTTGGCTCACTGCAACCTCTGCCTCCCAGGCTCAAGCAATTCTCCCACCTCAGCCTCCCGAGTAGCTATAGGTGCGTGCCACCACACCCGGCTAATTTTTTTTTTTTTTTAACTTTTGGTAGAAATGGAGTTTCACCATGTTGCCCAGGCTGGTCTCAAACTCCTGGATTCGAGTAATCCACCTGCCTCAGTCTCCCAAAGTGCTGGAATTACAGGCATGAGCTACTGCACCCAGCCTCTATCAAGATATTGAACAGACTCAATATTATAGTATACTTCATCATGACTTTCTTGATAATCACTACAGTTAACACTGTTGAGGACCTACCCAGTGCCAGACACTGGGATAGGCAGTTTATATACATGATCCCACTGACTTCTTATCATACCTTGCAAAGTACAGCTTCATTACCTTGTTGAGGAAAGCAAGGCTTCCAGAAGGGAAGGCATTTGCCAAAGATCACACAGCTGGTAGATGACAAAAACGCAACTTCATTCAGAGATATTTGATTCCAAACCCTGGGTACTTGTAGTCACGTATTGCTGTCTCCTCCAGTGTACTTTGCTGGTAAGAAACTACATATTTTGAAATGGCCTTTCAAGTGCAATATGGGTCTTCACTTGTAATAGAGGGTTAGCTTCTGAGCTACTCAAAGTATGTAAAATAATCTATTCCACCTAGTTCTGATCCAGTTACCTGTGAAATTCAGCCTGGAATTTCTTCCTATACATACATCTGCTATTAGTGAGCATGTGGACATTTTAGCTATCTGGAAGCCATAGGCGAGTTTTCCAAGTGTTATGTTCCCCAAGCATCCATTTGTTCTCTAAACATCCAATACAGAATGCAGTGATTCTTCTCAAGTCTTATCCACCAGCCATTAGAATGATTCCTGGTGAGCCGTTTCTCTAGAGAATTATTGGTAAATTGCCCCAAATCTTCTCAAAGCAGAAAAGAAAAATAAACAAAAATAGGAGATATAAGTCCTCCTAATAATAGCTAATATTTAATGACTATTTGCTATATGCCAGGAAGTAACACTGTTTTACAAGATCTTATTTGATTATCATATACATGATTATCATGAAAACATTTTATGGATTAAGAAACTGAGATTTATAGCCAGACATGGTGGCTTACACCTGTAATCCCAGCACTTTGGGAGGTCAAAGGCAGGCAGATTGCTTGAACTCAGGAGTTCGAGACCATTCTGGGCAACATGGCGAAACCCCATCTCTACAAAAAGTACAAACATTAGCCAGGTGTTGTGGCATGTACCTGTAGTCCCACCTACTCGGGAGGCTGAGGTGGGAGAATTGCTTGAGCCTAGGGAGGTTGAGGTTGCAGTGAGCCAAGATCATACCACTGCACTCCAGCCTGAGCAACAGAGCGAGAGACCCTGTCTCAAAAAGAAACAAAAAAAAAAAAAAAAAAAAAAATTGAGATTTAGAGAGATCAGTATCCTTAAAGTCACACAACCAGAATGTGACAGAGGATGGAACCCAGGACTGTTCCACACAGAGCATAGCCTCCTATATATCACACTGTGCTGCCTCTCAACCATTTAACTGTATGTGTATGCCTGTTTGTGTATGTGTGTGTGCACAAACACACATTTATGTTGATAGAGAGTACCATGTGCCAGTACTGTCCATTAGAAGGAAGAACTGTTACAGAAGAAGAGTTTCATTTGTGTTTCTTATGTAACAGACAATAATTTATTAGGTCAAAATGTACTGGCTACAAGTATCAATACATTTAAATATTTACTGAACTTTCATCCTTGTTAAAAATACAAAAATGAGAAAAGTCCACACACACTATGGAAAAACTAAAATATTATCATTGATTCATTGATTCTCAGGATCCCTGTGAAAGCCAGAGTTTATTCCAAACAAATATAAAATAAGTTTAGACAAAAGAAGCATGAGCTAGACCCAGCAGAATCTCCTAAGTGATCTTTCTGCTGTGGCATCATCTAGATTCAGGTTTTTCTAACAGCAAATTTATCTGAATTACAACTAGTTACATAATAAATTACATATGGTGATGTACTGGATAATAAAACTAAAGAAGAAAAACTTGGGCTCATATGAATCAATTATTGGAACTTAGTTATGATTCCTTTATAGATGTAGACTCTAGTCAATTACACTTACTCATTATACACTTACAGATTTGTAATTATCCTGAAAACTTAATGGAGTGCTAACCAGTGCTAAATGTGGCACAGGACAACTCCTCAGGACATAGGGACTCCTTAGAGATGGGAAAAAACAAGGGCTAGGAGTCAGTGTGGCCAGGGATCAGCTGTTCAGCTGTGGGGAGGCCAACTGCTGCAAGCCTCTCTTAACCTGCCTGTAAGGCTCAGGAGCTGGTGGGTAGATTCTGGGAGTGGGACAAACCCCTAAGCCAGAAAACTGCCTGCACCTATAGTCCAGGCCAGGGAGCTGGAGGTGAGTATTAGAAAGCAAGACCCCAAAGCCCATTTTCTAACATTTTTTGTCTCTACCTGTTTTTCTATCTATTCATAAATAGATATTTGGAATTATAATGACTTCCAAATGATGATATGCTTTCTTTCGTTCGTTTTTTTTTTTTTTTTTTAACTTTCTTGTTTGTATTTTTTTTACTTGATTTTAAAATATAATTAGCATCAAGAACTGTGAAGGTATATACATACAATGGAATATTATTCAGCCTTAAAAAGGAATGAAATCCTAACACACACTACAACATGGATAAACTCTAAAGACATTATGCAAAGTGAAATAAGCCAGTCACACAAGGACAAATAGTGTATGATTCCACTTATATGAGGTACCTAGAGTAGTCAAGTTTATAGAGAAAGTAGAACAGTGGTTGCCAGGGGCTGGGGAAAGGGGGTAATGAGGAGTATTGCTTAATGGGTAGTTTCAACATGGAATGATTAAAAAGCTCTAGAGCAATGTGAGCCGGGCGCGGTGGCTCACACCTGTAATCCCAGCACTTTGGGAGACCAAGGCGGGTGAATCACAAGGTCAGGAGTTCGAGACCAGCCTGGCCAACATGGTGAAACCCGGTTTTTACTAAAAATACAAAAAAATTAGCTGGGCATGGTGGCAGGTGCCTGTAATCCCAGCTACTCGGGAGGCTGAGGCAGGAGAATCGCTTGAACCCAGCATGCGGAGATTGCAGTGAGCCGAGATCAAGCCATTGCACTCTAGCCCAAGGGGCTGTGTGAGACTCCATCTCAAAAAATAAATTAATTTTTAAAAAGCTCTAGAGATGTGTAATGGTGATAGTTATGCAACATTGTAAATGTACTTATTGCCACTGAACTGTATCCCTAAAATGACTAAAATGGTAAATTTAATGTTATGTATATTTTACCACAATTCTTTCAAAAAAGAACCCAGGAGTCAGAGATTTTACCTGATGTGCAAGCTAAAAAGTGAGCCTGCTACGGTTTCATGGGTGTTAACAGAAGACACAAGACAAAGAGCTTTACTCCTGACAGCAAGAGCAGTGACTGAGTGTCAGCATATTCTTCACTGGTTTGCCAGCCCTCAATCCCCATGTTCCCAAAGGACAACGTGATAAAGACCAGGTGACACCTGTAGTCATGGTGGGCTGCATTACAGAAGAAAAATCTTGACTTTAGAGCACCTGACTCTTTCATCATGAGCATTCAGCATACCTGCCCTTTGCCGCAGAGGGAGATACTCTTGTTACACTGGATAGTAAGCGTGTCTGCCTTTTGCTCTGGCTGGAGATACTTCCTCTATCTTCAAAGGCTGCAGAAACAGGCTGGAACAAAGGAGAGCCAGAGTTTCGCTTGAAACATGTGCTGAAACACAAGAGACCCGTGGAGAATTGTCTCCCAACAATGACTGTGTGTTATTTTTACAAAAACAATATGGTTTTTTTTCCTTTAAAAGGAAGAACCAGAATAAAGATCAGCAGATCTGAGTCTCCAGTTTCAATTCATTTCGAATTTCCTTTTAACAGTTTATAGCAATAAAATTGACACACCATAAATTAATCCATTTTAAGAGTAAAGTTTAGTGAGGTTTAGTCAATTTTTACATTGTGCAACCATCACCAAAGTCCGGTTTTAAAACACAACCATCACCAAAATCCAGTTTTAAAACACTTCCATCACCCAGAAGTTTCCTCAGGCTTGTCTGCAGTGAATCCTGGGTCCCGCGCATGCCCGGGGCCACCACTGACCTGTCTCAACAGTTCAGCTTTTTCTAGAAATTTCACACAAATGGAATCCTACCATATGTAGTCTTTTGTGTCTGGTTTCTTTCACTTGGCAAGATGTTTCTGAGTTTCATCTGTGGTGGTGTGTGATTTGGCAGAGTGTTTCTTTTTATTGCTAAGAAGTGTTTCATTGAAAGATAGACTACATTGTGTTTTTCCATTCATCAACTAACGGACATTTGCATTATGCCTGGTTTGAGGCTATTATGAATAATGCTAACTTAAATCTTAAAACTTAAAATCTATTTTTCCTTATTTAACCGAATGAAACATCAAAGCACTAACCAGGCCGGGCGCGGTGGTTCATCCCTGTAATCCCAGCACTTTGGGAGGCCCAGACGGGCGGATCACGAGGTCAGGAGATCGAGACCATCCTGGCTAACACGGTGAAACCCCGTCTCTACTAAAATACAAAAAATTAGCCGGGCGCGGTGGCGGGCGCCTGTAGTCCCAGCTACTCGGGAGGCTGAGGCAGGAGAATGGTGTAAACCCGGGAGGCAGAGCTTGCAGTGAGCTGAGATCGCACCACTGCACTCCAGCCTGGGCAACAGAGAAAGACTCTGTCTCAAAAAAAAAAAAAAATTAGCTGGGTGTGATTGCATGTGCCTGCAGTCCCAGCTACTTAAGAGCCTGAGGCAAGAGGATTGCTTGAGCCCAGGAGGTCGAGGCTGCAGTGAGCTATGATCATGCCACTGTCCTCCAGCCTGGGCGACAGAGTGAGACAAAACAAAACAAAGCAAAACAAAAACTAAGGTATAGAGAAATTCAGTTATTTGCTCTAGAATACACAACTAAAAAGTATTAGAGCTAGGATTCAAATTCAGATAATTCAGATCCAGAGTTAATATGCTTAACAGTGTGCAATATTTCCTCATAAACACAAAGCATTTCTGATGAAATTCTACTTTTACAATTTCTAAAATAATGTAGATACCATTTTTTCATGTGAGACAGGTCTACGTTTCCAAGTATAAATGTGATTATATTCTGTTTTCCTCTTTCTCTCTCATTCCCCAAGAGTCCCTTTTCTTCCCTCAGTCCACACTGAAACAGAAATGAAGATGCAAGAACAAAACAAAACCACCCTTCAGACTTTGCAGTCTCACATACGAGCTTACAGAGCTAGCGTTTCCTATCCTGCTCACTAGATAACACTAAGCTTTAAAGGAAGAGGAAAAAGGCAGAGTACACTAGAATGGGTAAGCCAGGATTGATAGAAGGGATAGGTGGTCCTCAACCTGGAAGGAAAAGGACATTTGGTGGAAAGAACAGGGGAGCAGAGAGAAAGAGGATAATTAATTTTTTTAAATGGCCTTTTAAACTTGGAGACGCTATGCTAAGTGAAATAAGCCAGACACAAAGAACAGATACTGCATGATCCCACTTATATGAGGTACCTGCGATAGTCGAATTTATAGAGACAGGAAGTGGAGTAATAGCAACCAGGGTCTGAGGTGGCAGGGTGGGAGGAATTAGGAGTTAATGTTTAATGGGTATGAAGTTGCAGCTGGGGATGATGAAAAAGTTCTGGAGATGGGTAGTGGTGATGGATGCAAAACAATGTGAACGTACTTAATGCCAGAGAAACTGTATACTTACAAATGGTTAAAGTGGTACATTTTATGCTATACGTATTTCATCACAATTTTTAAAAATGAACTCTTGCTAGTTCATCACTGCTCAGCACAGACAGCCCATCATTCAGCAGTCCTGGACACTGATAACCTCACCCTCCACAACAGAGATGTTGGAGGAGGAGATAAGGGCACCCACGGGGCTTCAACCCTTTCAGCTGGGGACAGTTGCTCTCTCTCTATGAGGGGCAGTAATGGAGGCACCAGTATCACACTTGGTTCTCACCAATGTCCTACCCTGTCCACAGCTGTCCTTTCAATAACAATGAATGAATGTGTTGTATTGCTCTGCTATAATTTGTTACCTGGTCTCTAAGTGCTGAGCACCTGGAAATTTCCAGTCATTCACCAGGACTAGAAGCTGGAAGCAGGCACTTGGAGCATCTTTAGTTTCAACCCAGCTCTTTTATCACCTCTCTGTGACCTCTTTTGAGAGGCCTTTCAGCCTCTCGGGCTCGTGTTTATTCATAGATCCCCTAATAGAGTGAGATTGGAAGAGTGGTTCTCCTGCCTGGCTGTACATTAGTATCACCTGAGGAGCTTTTAAACCGTACTCAGGCCTAGGCCATAGTCTAGGACTATTAACTCCATATTTCTGGCATGAGACATAAACATCAGTGTTTTTTAAAAGCTCCGAAATGATTCTAACATGCAACCCAAGAGAAAAAACAATAACCTCTTAGGTCTCTTTCAGTTCGAAAAGGATAAAAGCCTGAATTAAAAAGAAAGCTGTAAATATTTTGTACAAATATAAGTATTCCTTTTTAACTACCTCCTTGGGAAGTATTTGCCCAGAAGGTACTATGAATTGGAGGGTATGTTTTATGAGATTGCTGTGTGGAATAATTAGGCTAATGTATAATGCCATCAACCAAATATGAATGTACTCTTTCCTCATTGCCCCATCAATATTGGAATGGTTAATTTTAGTTTATTTTAGCAAGTTTAACAGAAGTGAGATGTGGCCGGGTGCGGTGGCTCACGCCTCTAATCCCAGCACTTTGGGAGGTCGAGGCAGACGGATCACCTGAGGTCGAGAGTTCGAGATTAGCCTGACCAACATGGAGAAAACCTGTCTCCATTAAAAGTACAAAATTAGCCGGGCATGGTGGCACATACACTGTAATCCCAGCTACTCAGGACGCTGAGGCAGGAGAATGGAGAATCACTTGAACCCAGGAGGCAGAGGTTGTGGTGAGCCGAGATTGCACCATTGCACTCCATCCTGGGCAACAAGAGTGAAACTCCGTCTCTAAAAAAAAAAAAAAAAAAAAAAAAAAAAAAAAAAAAAAAAAAAAAAAGTGAGATGTATCTCATAGCTATTCTCAAATGAGTTTAAAAAATTATTTGTGAGGCTGACCATGTCCTTAAATGTTATCCCACTATTTGGCTTTCCTCTTGTGTGAGGTATCTTTTTCCTGAGATCATTATTAATCTGTTAATGTAATAATAAAATAGCTATCATTATTGAGACCTATTGTGTGCTAGATACTATACCAGAGCTTTACAGATATTATTTTATATATTTGTTACAAAATTTCTTCAAGGCAGTTATTATTCCCAAGTTAAAATGAAAATGAGACAGGAGAACAGGGTCTGGAGGCAGGGAACCTAAGGCCGAATTCATGCTGACTTCCTAGAACTCAATCACAAAGAAAACCCCAACTTTCCATGCCCAGGTAAGAAAAGGACCAGAGGCTAATCCCTTTGCAACCTCCCATTTTCTGAGTGGCAGACGAAAAATTGAAAGTGCCTCTGATTTGTCCCCTCTGGGAGACAGTCAGGCTGGTTGCTGGCCAAGTTTTCATTTGCATAGTACTATAACTTTGTAACTTCACTTCAGTCTCTGATTGGTCACTTTCTGCAACCAATCAGATCTTTGCATAGGGTGTAACTGTAACTTTGCTTCAGCCTCTAATTGGCCCCCTCCTGCAATCAATCAGACTGATCGCAGGCCAGTACTGCTTTTACATAGGGGGTACACCTGTACACCAAGTAACCAATGGGGAACCTCTAGAGGGTATTTAAACCCCAGAAAATTCTGTAACTTGGCTCTTGAGCTGCTTGCTTGGGCTGCTCCCATCATACGGAGTATACTTTCATTTTCAATAAATCTCTGCTTTTGTTGCTTCATTCTTTCCTTGCTTTGTGCATTTTGTCCAATTCTTTGTTCACAATGCCAAGAACTTGGACACCTTCCATGAGTACAAAAAACCTAAGGCTCAGAGAGGTTAGGCAAGTACCCCAAAGTGACACAGCTACTAAATAATAGAGCTGGGATTTGAATCCAGTTCCAGCTGTCTTTCAAGCACCATTCTCTTTGCTAGACAGGAAAGCACTCAATGCCTGCACTACTCATACCCCTTCCTGAGGAAAGCTGCCCTACTGATGTTTAGAACCAGGTGACCCTGCTTTTTGATCCTAGGTGATGGGTCATTTCAGATCCAAAGGTAACAGTGAATGGCCTGGGCCAAAAAGGCGAGCCAAGCCAATCACACTCCTGCCGTGAGAACTTGAATTTGAAAAGCCTGAGTGTCAACACACTTAATAGAAGGAACGAAAGTCAAAGAGGCTGAATCAAGGTATGCCACGGGTATATTTGGAATCAGATGAGCCACGGCATGCTGAAATTATGAGGGACCACAAACTAAAGTTAGCGGAGAAAGATAGGTGGTAGGGAGCAAACAAAACAGATGGGCTTAAAGAAGCACAGGTGCAATTGGAGAACAAACATTTGGCCCATGAGACCCTTGAGAGAAAACCTGAAGAGCCAAGCCTTCAAGTTACCTCTGTTTTCAGCAGTAATCCAGTCATGTGTATTCCTAAAATATGCGTCCTTTTTTTTTTTTTTTTTAGATGGAATTTCGCTCTTGTTGCCCAGGCTGGAGTGCAATGGCGCAATCTCGGCTCACTGCAACCTCTGCCTCCTGGGTTCAAGCGATTTTCCTGCCTCAGTCTCCCCAGTAGCTGGGACTACAGGCATGTGCCACCACGCCCAGCTAATTTTTGTATTTTTAGTAGAGACGGGGTTTCACCATGTTGGCCAGATGGTCTCGATCTCTTGACCTCACGATCCACTAGCCTCGGCCTCCAAAAGTGCTGGGATTACAGGCATGAACCACTGGACTGTCCCTGTTCCTTGCAATCAAACAAACCAAAATAAAATATTCTTTCTATTAAATGTTTGCTAGTGTGGATATTAAGCTTTTACTTGTCATTTATCACAAAAAGTTTCCATTTCAGTTCTTTCCTTGCTTTTTTTCATTACATTTTGGCTTTTTAAAAGTAGAACCTGGCCAGGAGCAGCGACTCACATCTGTAATCCCAGCACTTTGGGAGGCCAAGGCGGGAGGATCACCTGAGGTCAGGAGTTGGAGACCAGCCTGGCCAATATGGTGAAACCTCGTCTCAACTAAAAATACAAAAATTAGCTGGGGGTTGTGGCACGCTCCTGTAATCCCAGCTGCTTGAGAGGCTGAGGCACAAGAATTGCTTGAATCTTGGAGGCGGAACTTGCAGTGAGCCGAGATGGCGCCATTGTACTCCAGCCTGGGCAACAGAGTGAGACTCCATCTTGGGGAAAAAACAAAAACAAAAAACAAAGTAGAACCATCCATCATATAATCAATAACCACTTCACCAGTCAAAACTTACATTCATGCAAACGATAGTAACAGAAAGCAGATCAGTGGTTGTGTGGGTCTGGGGGAGGGAACAGGTGGGAAGAGTTGAGAGCAATGGGACACAGTGGAGTCTGAGAGCACTCTGGGGTGATGGGTGTGTTATTATCTTGATTGTGATGATGGTTTCACAAGTGTATACATATATTAAAGTTTGTCACTTGGTACAGTTTAAATATGTGTAGTTTATTGTGTTCTAATAATACCTTAGTTAAAGCCATTTTTAAAAATATTTATTCTTCTTCCCAACAAGGACACTTACACAATTCTATTCAACGTATTATGCTTTATGTTCTATGCTTACCTATAATTCACCTGCAATTAACTGTGATATATGCTATGAGAAATTAATTATATGTTTATATTTTTCAGTTTTAATAATCTATTTTCCAGCTGTATTTCATAAATAATATCTTTCACCATTGGAAAATCATGTGTTGAGCACTGTAGTTTTAAATTTATTTCTATTAATATTTTCATTCCTTGGCCAATTTTCCTGTTTTAAGCGTAGTATCATCTGATCTGGAGGTTTGAAATTTTGTTACTTTGTAGTGTTTTAAAGTCATGCTAAGGCATGGACCCTAATGAGCATTTTATAATGGAAAGAGCATATAATAGAAAGAAATACTGTAAGAACTAGTATAGATATATTAAAGATTTTATGCATTGTTCTCCCCTGCCTTGGACAATAGTTTTTATTGTGCCTTTATATCTAAACAAGATCTGTCTATAGCTAATCTGGCCACTTCTATTAACTATGTACCACAAAAATGTCTTTTTGGACCTAGCGGACCATATGGAAGTTTGGTAACAACATTCATCTGGTTGAGTTTCAACACAGGATTACTTTCATCATTTACCCACTTGCTAAAACTCCCTTACTTTTTCTACTACTTTTGTTCCAAAGTTCTTAAAGTTTATAGATTTAACTGAGGTTTTACTAAGCACACATGACATGGCTAGCACTCTGCAAGATACTGAGAGTACAAACAGAGTAAGTTACTCTTGGGAAGCATGTCCCCTTACCCCCTTACTATCAGGGCTTACTCTTCTTCCTCAAGCAAATAATGAACTGTGTAGCACATGGCAGGACACTGAAGAATAGGCCCTGGTAAAGCCCCGCACACTCTGCGAGGTAATGCAAAAAGAGGTGTTATGTGTTCAATGCTGACAAGTCATATGAATGGAAACTGTCCACAGATTCATCTACCATTCCTTCTCCAGAGGAAAGAAGAACTCAATCAAAAGTCATAATACATCTACAGGTGGCTGGTAAAGTAGAGGCACTGATTTCAGTGGAATTGGGCCTTGCCGGAAATTCTGCAAGAGACCATACAGACTCTTTTTCTGGGAAGAACAACAACAAAAAAGTCAACATTTCAAGTAAATATTCCCACTCCAAATGATTAACACAGTCATTTTTATCAATAGTTACTATGTTTCACCAATCAACATAGCATAGAGGCTGAAAGGTCAGGCTTTGAAGTTATAACAGACATGCGTCATATTCCTGCCTTTTCCTCTTACCCAGAATCTGATCCTGGACAGGTCACTGACCTCGCTAATCGTCAGCTCACTCATCTGTAAAATGGAGGTGACAGTCATTACTTTGCAGCTAATGCTAATGAGAGATAATGTGAATAAAACACTTTGCAGAGAGCTTGGCTCATAGGACGTGCTCAATAAAGAAGAAGAATATAATGTTTATTATCATTGTTAAAAGTATACATTGAAAAATTTCTACTTAGCTAATGTAAAAGTAATATATGTTTACAAGCCAGTTTGGGAAGCAAGTCAAATATACATGAAACAGCAGAGGAAAATCCCAAATTATGTAACATTGTTCACTGTACTAAGATGTTTAGCATGACATTCCTGTTATTTTAGAATTGTGGGAGATGTCCCAAAAGCTGCAAACGTTCTTTGTCAGAACATCTATTCAGGACATGCTACAAGATTGTGGAATTAATTTTGTGACCCCCTAGTTAGTTATCCACCTCAGGAATTATATGAGGTAAGAAGATCAATCTTTAGACCCAAGAGATTCTAAGGAGACCAGCATCCAGAGTCGTTTGGGGAGAGTTGCCAGCGGGCCACACCCAGTCCACACACAGTAAGGAGTGGGCAGCACTTCTCACAGCATTTTGAAGCTATTGCTCCCCCACCTTCAGCTTGCATGGTTGCTACAGGAAAGCACGCTGCCAGCCTAATTATTGTCCCATTGTAGACACTCCCTTTTTTTCTGGCAACTTTTACCATTTCCCTTTTACCCTGCATGTTCTGCAGCTTCATTGTGATAGAACTTACTATAGATTTTATATATTTTATTTTTTCTGCTTGATATTCAAAGTACACTCTCCATGTGAATGAAAAATTTTGACTGTCTTTCAGTTTCAGAAAACTCTGTCATTACCTCTTTTAATTTTTTTTTTTTTTTTTTAAAGAGACGCGGGTGTCACGCTGGGTTGCCCAGGCTGGTCTCAAACTCCTGGCCTCAAGCAATTCTCCCTCCTCAGCCTCCCAAAGTGCTGGGATTACAGGTGTAAGCCACTGCGCCTGGCCCAACATACTTTTAATATTGTTTTTTCCATCATTCTCACTTTATCTTGTTCTGGCTTTCCTATACACAAATATATACCATGTCATCTCAATACATCCTCCATGATTCCTGATAGCACTTCTACATTTTTTTTCTTTTTGTCTCTTTGTACTGTGTTTGGGTTAAAGCCTCAGTACTGTCTTCTAATCCACTACCTCAAAATGTCCCAAATGATAATTGTCATTTCCTACCATTACCACACTCTGCCTTCCAAACTATTTCTCCTCCTTACTTCAGTCAGTGGCCTTACCATCTGTCAGAAATCCTGAGCTTCTCCTAGACTTACCCTCTGCTGATCCTCCATACTATTACTAGAGTGATTTTTAAATAGTACGATTCTGAACATACTAATCCCATACTTACAACGTATCAGTGGCATCCTACTGACCTTTAGAAACATGGCTTAGAAGTCACTCAGGACACGGTCCCGCTTCCCCTGTTGGCCTCATGTTTCTACATTTTCCCTTTGTATTCTGCCTTCCAGCAATTCGTTCATTCAAATATGCACCTTTATACACTGAGTACTTATAATGTGCCAACTACTTTTCTGGGCCTTGGGATACTTTAGTGAACAAAGCAGACCAAAATATCTTCTTCATAGAACTTAGTAGGGGAGATAGATGGTAAACAAAATCAGTAAAGTGTCTGGTGTGTTGGAGGTAAAAAGTGCAATGGAAAAAATAAACCGAGAGAGGGGAACGCTGCAGGTGGAAGCTGGGTGATGGAGACTTAAATGGAATGACCAGAGAAGGCTTTACTGAGATGGTCGTATCTGCTTGAAGATGCGAAAGAGTTGAGGGCATAAGTAGTGAAGAATCTGAAGAAAGAGCATTGAAATCAGGAATATCAAATGCAAAGGTCTTGAGGTGGAAAGTTACCTGACTTGTTCAAGGAGCATTTAGGATGTCAATATAGCTGAGCAGACTGGGGAGGGCAGGAAGTAGGAGATGAGGGTGGAGAAGTTCCCAGAACCTGAGTTACTGGGCCTTGCGGGCCATGGTAAAGCATTGGGCTTTTACTCTAAGTGAAGTAAGACACTTCACTCAGCGTAGTGACATAAGTAGAGGTAGTAGGACACTTCACTTCACCATGGAGGGTGTCAGGCAGAACAATGATGTGCTCCAGTTTATATTTAAAGGATTACTCCATCTGCTATGTGGAGAACAGACTACAGGAAGAAAAGGAAGTAAGAAAACTACTTAGACCTCTTTAGGAGGCTATAACAAAAATCCAGGCTTGAGATGAAAATGACTTGCACTGGGATAGTGGCAGTAGAAGTGGTGAGACTTAATCAAATTCTGGACGTATTTTGAAGGACTTCGCTAATAGGCTTGTGCTAATTATGGTGTTAGGCCATGGAGATACTTCTATACACGAAGAAGACAGAAAACCCTACCAGAATTGACTGAAAGGTTGAGTGAGGGGCAGGAAAGAAAAAGAGGTGGCAAAGGTGAGTCAAAGGTTTTTGGCCTGAGCAACTTAAAGGATGAAGAAGACAAACAGGATGAGCAGGTTTTGGAGGTAAAATTAAATCAGTTTCGGAGTGTGAAGGTTTGGATGCCCAACAGGCATCCTCATGGAGCTGTCAAGTGAGAGGTTAGATATGTGAGTCTGAAGTAGAGGTCAGAGGTCAGAGGTCTTGGCTGGAGATACACACTTGGTGATCAGTGTATAAGTGGTATTTAAAGCTATGAGAGTGGATGAGGTAAGCTCAGAAGGACGGTTGACAGAAAAGAGAAGAGATCCAAGAACTGAATCCTGGGCTACTCCGTGTGATTAGCGAAATTAGGAGGAATTGGCAAAGAAGATTGAAGAGTAACCACAAATGAAGGCAGAAACCAGGACAGTGTGGCATCCTGGAAGCCAGAGAAGAAGGTATTTCAAAGGTGAGGGAGTGATCACCTTTTCTAATACTATTTGAGAACTGACAATTGACTATGAGGATGTAGAAGTCACTGGTGACTTTGATGAGCATACATTTGATGGAGTGGTCAGAAAAAAAAGATTTATTATAGCAGATTCAAGAGGGAATTGGTCAGAAAAGGATCACTGAGGAAGAAAAAAGTAAAAACTAAA
The DNA here is from genome assembly GCF_001698545.2 of Rhinopithecus bieti. Classification (NCBI taxonomy): domain Eukaryota; kingdom Metazoa; phylum Chordata; class Mammalia; order Primates; family Cercopithecidae; genus Rhinopithecus; species Rhinopithecus bieti. The sequence goes on along the minus strand of NW_016806877.1, from coordinate 346,870 downwards.
CTAAAGAGAGAATTGGGTTTGTACACCCATGTTCATTGCAGCAGTACTCACAATGGCTAAAATGTAGAAGCAACCCAAGTGTCCGCCAACAAATGAACAGATAAGGAAAATGTGGTGTCTACATACCATGGAATATCATTCAGCCTTAAAAACGAAAGACATGGCTGGGCGCGGTGGCTCACGCCTGTAATCCCAGCACTGTGGGAGGCCAAGGTGGGCGGATCACGAGGTCAGGAGATCGAGACTATCCTGGCTAACAAGGTGAAACCCAATCTCTACTAAAAACACAAAAAATTAGCCGGGAGTAGTGGCGGGCACCTGTAGTCCCGGCTACTCGGGAGGCTGAGGCAGGAGAATGGTGTGAACCCAGGAGGCGGAGCTTGCAGTGAGCCGAGATCGCACCACTGCCCTCCAGCCTGGGCCACAGAGCAAGACTCTGTATCAAAAAAAGAAAAAAAAGAAAAGAAAAAAGGAAAGACATTCTGACACGTTACATCGATGAACCTCAATAACATTATGCTAAGTGAAATAAGCCAGTCACAAAAAGACAAATACTCTACGATTCCATAACTTATATGAAATACTCAAGAGTGGTCAGAATTCTAGACAGAAAGTAGAATGGTGGTTACTAGGGGGAAGGGAGGAATGGGGAGTTATTGTTTATTGGTCATAGAATTTCAGTTTTACAAGATGCAAGGAGTTATGGAGCTGGCTGGTGGTGATGCACAACATTACAAATATATTTAATTCACTAAGCTTTTAGTCCCCAACCTTTTTGGCAACAGGGATCTGTTTAGAGGAAGACGATATTTCCAGGGACTGAGGCAGGGGTGGCAGTGGGGGGCGGGGAGGCAATGATTTCAGAATAATTCAACTCATTACATTTATAGTGCACCTTATTTCTATTATTATTACAATGTAATATATCATGAAATACATATACAACTCACCATAATGTAGAATCAGTGGGAGCCTGAGCTTGCTTTCCTGCAACTAGATGGTCCCATCTCAGGGGTTATGGGAGACAGTGATAGATTATCAGGCATTAGATTCTCATAACGAGCACACAACCTAGATCCCTCACATGCACAGTTCACAATAGGGCTCATGCTCCTGAGAGAATCTAAAGCCACTGCTGATCTGACAGCAGGCGGAGCTCACACAGTAATGCCAGCAATGGGGAGCAGCTGTAAATACAGACAAAGCTCACTCCCTGGGTCCTGGGGGAGGTGGGAGGCAGGGGGCTGCACTAAGCTATACAATAAACAAGGTTAAGATGGGAAATGTCATGTTATGTACATTTTACTAAATTGGTGGGGGGTGGGGGTGGGCATTGAGAACCAGTGAGTACAGGTGACTCATTTAAAGAGCTTTCTATAAGGGAGCAAGAAAATAGGACAGTAGCTGAAGAGAGTTTTTGTTGTTGTTGTTTGTTTGTGATATGGTAGATCCGTTTTCTATTGCTGCTGTAACAAATTACCACACATTTAGTGGCTTAAAACAACACAACTTAGTCATCTTACAATCTTGTAGGTTGGAAGTCCACTGTGGGTCTCACCAGACTAAAATTAAGCTGTCAGGGAGACTGTGTTCCTTTCGGGAGGCTCTAGGGGAGAATCAGTTTCCTTGCCTGTTTCAGCTTCTAGAGGCTTCCTGCATTCCCTGGCTCCTGACCCCTTCCTCCATCTTTAAGGCCAGCAACATTGTATCTCTTTGACCCTTCTTTCACAGTCACATTTTTCTCTAACAGTCTTCTTCTGCCTCCCTCTTCTTCCTCCCGCTTCTTTTAAGACCTCTTGTGGCCACACTGGGTATACCCAGATAATACATGATAATCTCTGTATTTCAAGGTCAGTTCATTAGCAACCTCAGTCCATCTTCTTCTTTGATTCTCCTTTGCTGTGTAACCTAACACAATCACAGGTTCTGGGAATTAGGACAGGGATATCTTTTGGGGGTCCTTAGTCTGCTTACTACATATGGGGTACATTACAGCATTCATGTCGGATACTCCAGTAGAGAGAGAGAACTTGATGATGCAGGAGAGGGCAGAATTGCTAGTGTGGCATTAGCAAGAAAACAGAAGAGCTGGCTTTCTGTAGGAGCAAGGAGAGTTCCTCTCTAGTTAGCAGGAGAGGAGGGGGAGGACAATGCATGAAGACAGATGTTGGCCAGTGAGTAAATGTGGTGGGGACTTGTGAGAGCCATTATCTTCTCAGTGAGTTAGAGGCAAGGTCGCCAATTGAGAGTGAGGATAGAATAGAATGTGTTAGAGGTGTGAAGAGACAAAAGTTATAAAACTGACATCAAATAGACAAGAGCATGGGCCGGGTATTGTGGCTCATGCCTGTAATCTCAACACTTTTGAGGCCAAGGCAGGCAGATAGCTTGAGCTCAGGAGATCAAGACAAAACCTGAGCAACGTGGAGAAATCCTGTCTCTACAAATAATACAAAAATTAGCCAGGCGTGGTGGTGCACACCTGTAGTCCCAGCTCCTCGGGAAGCTGAAGTGGGAGGACCGATTGACCCTTAGGAGGCCAAGGCCGCAGTGAGCCATGATGGTACCACTGCACTCTGGCCTGGGTGACAAAACAACACCTTGTCTCAAAAAAAAAAAAAAAGGGAGAGAGAGGAGCATGAAAAGACTAGAGAAATGTGGGCATCGAGGGCCCACTTGAAGTCTGTGGTCGTTAATTTAAAGTGCAACCACTTCGCTTGTTTTCTACACTCAAGTGGACAAAGGATTCATATACTAATTAGTCAGGGTAGTAAATTTCTCCCTAAGAAATTTACATGGATTATCGTGCTTTATCCTCACAACTACTGAATGAAGTTGGCACTATTATTATGCCCTTTTTCAGATGAGGACACTAAAAGATTGGCTAAAGTAAGCATCAACTACAATTTTGTTTTAGGTATTAGTTTTATTCGGGGGATTCAAAAATAATATTTGTGTCATAAGATTAATTTTGTAAATGTAATTTGATCGCTACATTCATTCATTAACCAACTATTATAGTATCACTATTTTAGGCTATATACTTCAAAACAGCTTAGATATCAGGAATCTTTGTCTTTTAAGAGTTGAAACAGCATTTCTCTGGTTAACTATCAGAGCCAGTGATATGGTTTGGCTGTGTCCCCACCCAAATCTCATCTTGAATTCCCACAGGTTGTGGGAGGGATCTGGTGGGAGGTAATTGATTCATGGGGGCAGGTCTTTCCCATGCTGTTCTCATGATAGTGAATAAGTGTGACGAGATCTGAGGTTATAAAAAGGAGAGTTTCCCTGCACAAGTTTTTCTTCTCTTGTCTGCCACCATGTGAGACATGCCTTTCATCTTCTGCCATAATTGTGAGGCCTCCCCAGTCACGTGGAACTGTAAGTCCATTAAACCTCTTTCTTTTTTAAATTGCCCAGTCTCAGATATGTCTTTATACAGCAAACTGGAACCAGTAGAGTGGGGCGCTGCTGAAAAGACACCCAAAAATGTGGAAGTGACTTTGTAACTGGGTAACACACAGAGGCTGGAACAGTTTGGAGGGCTCAGGAGAGGAAAATATGGAAAAGTTTGGAACTTCCTAGAGACTAGTTGAATGGCTTTGCCCAAAATGCTAATACTGATAGCAACAATGAAATCCAGGTTGAGCTGGTCTCAGATGGAGATGAGGAACTTGTTGGGAACTGGAGTAAAGGTGACTCTTGCTATGTTTTAGCAAAGAGACTGGTGATATTTTGCCCCTGCCATAGAGATTTGTGGAAGATTGAACTTGAGAGAGATGATTTAGGGTATCTGGCAGAAGAAATTTCTAAGCAGCAAAGAATTCAAGAGATGACCTGGATGTTGTTAAAGGCATTCAGTTTTGAAGCAGAGCATAAAAGTCCAGAAAATTTGCAGCCTGAAAATGCAATAGAAAAGAAAATCCCCTTTTCTGAGGACAAATTTAAGCTGGCTGCAGAAATTTGCATAAGTAATGAGGAGGTGAATGTTAATCCCCAAGACAATGGGGAAAATGTTTCCAGGGCATCTCAGAGGTCTTCACAGCAGACCCTCCCATCACAGGACTGGAGGCCCAGGAGGAAAAAGTAGTTCCATGGGCCAGGTCCAGGGTCCCTATGCTGCACATAGCCTAGGGACTTGGTGCTCTGCATCCCAGCTGCTCCAGCCATGGCTGAAAGGGGCCAAGGTACAGCTCAGGCCGTGGCTTCAAAGGATGATAGACCCAAGCCTTGGCAGTTTCCACATGGTGTTGAGCCTGCAGTGCACAGAAGTCAAAAATTGAGGTTTGGGAAACTCCACCTAGATTTCAGAGGATGTATGGAAATGCCTGGATGCCCAAGCAGAAGTTTGCTGCAGGGGTGGCGCTCTCATGGAGAACCTCTGCTAGGGCAGTGCAGAAGGGAAATGTGGGGTGGGAAACCCAAAACAGACTCCCTACTGGGGCACCACTCAGTGGAGCTGTGAGAAGAGGGCCACTGTCCTCCAGACCCCAGAGTGATGGATCCACGGACAGCTTGCACTGTGTGCCTGGAAAGTCACAGACACTCAACGTCAGCTGGTGAAAGCAGCCAGGAGGGAGGCTGTACCCTGCAAAGCCACAGGAGCGGAGCTGCCCAAGACCATGGGAACCCACCTCTTACATCAGCGGGACCTGGATGTGAGACATGGAGTTAAAGGAGATCATTTTGGAGCTTTAAGATTTGACTGCCCTGCTGGATTCTGGACTTGCATGGAGCCTGTAGCCCCTTTGTTTTGGCCAATTTGTCCCATTTGGAATGGCTATATTTACCCAATACCTGTACCCCCACTGTATCTAGGAAGTAACTAACTTGCTTTTACTTTTACAGGCTCATAGGTGCAAGGGACTTGCCTTGACTCAGATGAGATTTTGGACTGTGGACTTCTGAGTTAATGCTGAAATAAGACTTTGGGGGGCTGTTGGGAAGACATGATTGGTTTTGAAATGTGAAGACATGAGATTTGGGAGGGGCCGGGGTGGAATGACATAGTTTGGCTCTGTGTCCCCACCCAAATCTCATCTTAAATTCCCATGTGTTGTGGGAGGGACCCAGTGGGAGATAATTGAATCATGGGGGCAATTATTTCCTGTGCTATTCTCATGATAGTTAATAAGTCTCATGAGATCTGATGGTTTTAAAAAGGAGAGTTTCCCTGCACAAGCTCTTCTCATCTGCCATCATGTGAGATGTGACTTTCATCTTCCACAATGATTGTGAGGCCTCCTCAGCCACATGGAACAGTAAGTCCACTAAACCTCTTTCTTTTGTAAATTGCCCAGTCTCAGGTATGTCTCTCTCTCTTTTTTTTTTTTTTTTTTTTTTCTGAGATGGAGTCTTGCTCTATAGCCCAGGCTTGAGGGCAGTGGCATGATCTTAGCTCACTATGACCTCCACCTCTCAGGTTCAAGCGATTCTCCAACCTCAGCCTCCCAAGTAGCTGGAATTACAGGCACGCACCACCATGCCCAGCTAATTTTTGTATTTTTAGTAGAGATGGGGGTTTCGCCATGTTGGCCAGGCTGGTCTCAAATTCCTGAACTCAAGTGATCCGCCCACCTTGGCCTCCCAAAGTGCTGGGATTACACGTATGAGCCTCTGCGCCCGACCTCGGGTCTGAAAACAGACTAATACAGCCAGATAATTTATTATCTATATAATCCTTATTTCTTTTTTTGTTTGCTTTATTCATATTCTCTGTTCTTGCATCTCATTAAAATACTTATTTTTTAATTTAACTTATTTTTTCAAATTTTCTAGTATGGAAGTAATGTGTCTCCAAATACCCTTAATCCAATTTCACATAATTTTTTATCTCATTTATCATCCCCGACTTTAATGATAATTTTGATTAAAGTTTTTTAAAAAGCAGTTCTTTATATATGTAGAATCTTATATATCTTTGTAATATATTGTTTGTAGTTTTGGTGCTCTAAATTAATTATTATACAGATTTATGTAAACACTTATTTAAAAGAAAGGAGCTCCTCCTACTGTTTTCCTGAATTAATGGATTAGTGTTGTTACATTATACATATTTCATGTATAAAGAATTAAAATTCCATTTAGGTAGGCAAAACCAGAATGTAAGCCATGTCTCTTAACATTCAAAAGTTTCTTACATAATAAATTTTGCAATAAAAATTGCAAGTGATGCATATAAAATCATTGACTTAGGTTGTAAATACCAAGATCCATTCTGCTATGCTTCCTTGCTGTTGTTTGGGTAACAAATTTTCCTACTTTGGACCAAAGGAGAAAGCACAGTATAGTAAAATAAAATATGGGCTTTGGGTTGGGCCACTTACGAGCTATGTGCTCTTGAACAATTGACCAGTTACCATGTATTTACTGGCACCTGTGGATATTTGGCATTGTATTAGGAGTTAGAGATATGTGTATAAATATCCACATATTTACTGTTTTCCTTTCTATTCTACCCCTGGACAATCAGAGACATGAGTTATAATCCAGGTTCTTTCATTGCCTTTTGGGAAACCTGGGCAGATCATTCAAGTATTTGAGCTTGTGTCCCAATCAATGATATGGAGGTAATCATATCTATCTCACAGGGTTGTTGTAAGAATTAAATACTACAAATGTTTATACAGAATACCTAGCACATAATAGACACATATAATAATAACTGTTCATTCCATGTTTTTCTCCCTTTAGATCTGACTTGGGGAAAAAAAACAACGACAGCTTACTCTGAGGCAGGAGCAATGGATAGTGTCCTTGTAGAAATTCTAGTACTCCCAAAACAATTGATTACTATAAATATTGAGTTTCCAAGTGATTAGTGCTGGGTTTTCTCAACCTAAGCACTACTGACATTTTGGGCTGAATAATGCTCTGTTGTTGAGGGCTGTCCTGTGCATAGTAGGACGTTTAGCAGCATCCCTGGCTGCTCCCCACTAGATGCAGTAGCTGTCCGGATTGTGAAGAGCAACACTGTCCAGACATCGCCAAATGTTCCTTCAGGGCAAAACCCAAGCACCACTCCTCCACCATTGAGAACCACTGCAATAGTGGATCATAAGCTCACATTTAGTGGGCCTTGAGAGGTATTTTTAAAATTAAATGACATAGAATTTGCTATAGACTGAATTGTGTGTCCCCTCCCTGCCAAATTCATATGTTGAAGGCCTAAACCCCAATGGGACTGTATCTGGAAATATAATTAAAATATAATTAAGGTTAAATGAGGTTGTAACGGTTGGCCCGAATTCCATTAACACTGAAGCCTCATAAGAAGAGGAAGAGATCCCAACCAGCCATTTGGGAGGCATAGGCGGGTAGATCACTTGAGGTCAGGAGTTTGAGACCAGCCTGGCCAACATGGTAAAACTCTGTATCTACTAAAAGTACAAAAAAAAAAAAAAAAAAAAGGCCAGGTGTGGTGTCTCATGCCTGTAATCCCAGCACGTTGGGAGGCTGAGGCAGGTAGATTACCTGAGGTCAGGAGTTGGCAACCAGCCTGGCCAACATAGTGAAACCCTGTCTCTACTAAAACACACACACAAAAAAATTAGCCAGGCGTGGTGGCACATGCCTGTAATCCCAGCTACTTGGGAGGCTGAGGCACAAGAATTGCTCGAACCTAGGAGGCAGAGATTGCAGTGGGCCGAGATCGTGCCACTGCACTCCAGTCTGCGCAACAGAGTGAGACTCCATCTCAAAAAAACAAGTAAATAAAAGTAAAAAAATAAAAATACAAAAAAAAAAATTTAGAAAAGTAAAAAAAAAAGAAGAAGAAGAGGAAGAGAGCGAGATCTCTCTGCCACATGAGAACACAGGAAGAAGGCGACCGACTATCTGTAAGTCAGGATGAGGGCCTTCAATCGAATTGGCCAGCACTTTGATCTTGGACTTTCCGGCCTCCAGAAGTATGAGAAATAAATTTCTGTTGTTTAAGCCACCCAGTGTATAGTATTTTGTACAGCAGCTAAAGCAGACTAATAACAGAATTGAAAAGAACAGAATAGAAAATTTTGAAAAACATTATAGGTAGTCAAGTATTTCTTAGTGAAATAAATTTCTTACTCTGAGTGTTGGTCAAAAGATTGAGGGAGGATGGCTTGAGCCTGGGAGACGCAGGCTGCAGCGAGCTGTGATCAAGCCACAGCACTCCAGCCTGGGCAATAGAGCAAGACCCTGTTTCACTCTATTTGGAGCAGAATTCAAGTCTCCAAACTTTTAGTAAAAACGTGAGAAGGAGATTATCACGCGGAGGTAAAGATCTCCCGTAGGGTCCAAAAGGGTAGAAATATCAGAGTCAGAGGCCTTTGATGGTGGGTCCAGTCATCAGAACTGAATATCAAAACACTAGGTGGACATTTGAAGAACATTTTAACGAGATGTTATTTTTCCACATTGGTTGACTAACCGTTTTTAAATCCATAGTTGTGGAATGAATAAATGAATGAACACAGACCACACAATTCCCGTTCATCTTCAATCAGCCAGGCCCTCTGATCACCTCCAGACAATCAGGCATGCTGCTCCCTGTGCCTGGCATCTCTCTCTCCTTTTCTTTCCCCACTGAATTAATTCTAGAATCAGCTCTTTAACATCCCCCGGGGGACACCTTCCACTAGTTCCCAGACAAGTTTATTCTTCGTTTGTGCTCCTTCAATAGGCCCTAACTGTACCCTAATTATTATATCTGTTCCACCCGTGTTCCCTGACACCCCGCTAACTCCGCATTCTTTCTATTCCCCCCGCCTCCATCCCCAAGGTGGCAACAACTATGTTCTGTTCCAGAAAGCATAAGCCACAGCCCCCACCAGAGTGTTTGGCAATGCGGCTGCCGTTTAATACCTGCTGACTGAGTGGGAGGAAGACAAGGCAATTACCTGACTCAAAGAGAAGCAAAAGAATGCTGCCTTCAAGCTGAGGGGAAGACTGAATTGTCCGTTTCCTTCTGCTCTAAAGTGTCCTCAGGAGAGGACGTTGGCGGAGCTGGTGCTCTCGTGGTGGCAGGCCACCACCCTGTGGAGGTGTCATGCACTGCAAGTGCTCGCAAGCTCCAGGAACAAACGCAGCCGCGCAGTTGTCTGGGGTTTGCCCCGTCGCTGCCAGCCCTCTCGCTGAGTCCCCGCCCTCGCTGATAAGAGCCCACTTGGGACCCCCGTTACGTGGTTGGCTTCCCAGGACCTGCCCTTAAAGACTCTGATTTAGTGCGTTGGAAATGACGCAATTATTTTTATTTTTAATTGGTACCCCAAGTAATTCTTCCCATCAAGGAAGTCTGGGAAACAAATCATGTTTGTTTCAATCACCTGTGGAACTGGAGCGATTTTTTTTTTTTTTTTTCCCCAGTGACTTTATCACGAAGTTAACTTTGGAATATGCTAGTGGTTAATACACGGAATGTTCCCGAGATCCCTCAAGAAAGAAGCTACGAATACTTAGAAGATACTATTCCGCAGCGTTTACAGACAGTTAACACTGTCCGTTCCAGAAGGATTCGAGTGACGGCCTGCTTTGAAGGCGAAGACCACAGGGTAACCCAAGCTTCAGAAGGGTTCTGGCCACGGGAGCCACACTGGTCACTGTCTCCTAGTGCTGGGATGACGGCTCGAGTGTTAGAGGATCCCACTCACTCCTCTGGTAGATGAGGTCAGAGAGCTGAGGGGGCCAGAACAAGTCTTCCTTATCGGATTCTGGGCAGAAAAAGAGAAAGTCCTCCCGGACTTTAGTAAGAGTCATTGTTACGAATTGTTCTAGGCAAGGAGAACTCAGGAGAAATAGGCCCAAGTTTTGATTTCTGTTTTCACCAAGCCGCAAGTCCTAATCGTAGCAAGAGGTGCGGGGGAGTCGCCTTCCTTCCCGCCTAGTGGGACCCAAGTCAGGCTGTCTTTGTTAGCCAGGGTCAAAGAGGCTCTGCCAGGAAAAAACGACGGCAAATATTTTTCAAGAGGGAGGAAGTCTCCAGCCACTTGTGACCTTATGAAATCCGTCTGGGCCAAAAAGATAGTGAACGCTTGGCTGAGGGCCCCAGGGACACACGTTTCCTCCTGTATGGAGGAGGCGGGACTCTTCATAAAATTACACTGCACACAGAGCTGGCATCAAGGTCCACTCCCGGGCTACACACACAGCTCCGAGGCCCTCAGGCGGAGACCCAGAGACCGCGAGGGGCGTCAAGTGCAGGCACACTACCGCGGAGGCTGGAGCCCGGCCTCCGGGCGGGGCAAGGGCCAGTCACGTGTGCCCACCGCCGTCTCCTCGATTTCCCTACAAGGACTTGGGCCGACGGCCCCGCCCTTCGCCGTGCCATGAAATGTGCGACCAAGCAAAGCCACAGGACGGACGCAACCATCTGCGGAAAAGATAGGGGGGAGGAAGGCTTAACACTGCAACAAGAGGTACAAAAAAGACGGAAACTCAGTTAACAGGACCCAGCGAACCATTATATATTGCTCTATATTCTAGGTCGCCCGCTTTACACTTCCTTCTCGTGCACTTGGTCAGTACCGCGCTCGCTGACCACATTGGCGACTTCCCTCCATGTCGCCCCTCCGTGAAGTCTGGCCCACTCTGCGGGCCAAGAAAGGTGACCGGGCTTCCTTCCGGCTTGCTAAGCGGAGGCCGGAAGCGGTGGTTTTTAGCGGCTCTCTGGGTAGTAGGGTGGTGTAATAGCGGCAGCGAGGGGCTCGCAGAGGTGCTCGGATTCTCGTAGCTGTGCCGGGTGAGTGGCACTCGCGTTTGGGCGCGGGACACCCATCCCGGGGACCCGTCTCCGCGGGGCAGCTGGAGGGCGGCGGGGCTCCTGGCGCCGGGAGCGCACCTGGGCGGGTGTGCCACCCAGGTCCCCGGTTCTGGGATCCGAGGCCATGGCTGGGAGTGGCCCAGACCGAACTTCGCTCCTGTGCCCAAACTTGGAGCCCGGGAAATGTGGCCTCGCTCACTGGCGCCTTGATCTTGGGCGACTGCCGGGCCCGCGAAACCCGACCCCTGCAGAGCTGATTCCGGGACTATTTTTGTTTCTAACGTCAGCTTGCCCGATTCAAGAGGGTTTGCGCAAAAAACGTAGCCCATTGTCCCCCCACTGCAGCTGTTGTTGCAGCTGTGTGGCTACATTTAGTAGGAATAACCAACTCAAATTGGGAAGTTCTTCAACTCAGTACCCGCTCCTGTAATTAGAACTTTTTTTCTTTAAGCGATGAAATTTTGGACAAAGAGATCTGGAGTTTAGTTTGTGGCTCGAGGAAAAACTCCAAAATATAATGCCTTGTCCCATTTGGGGGGAAAGTTTGGGCTAATTCAATTCGCCATGGAAGTGTTTTCTTTTAAAGTAGTTTAGTAGGTATATGAATGTATCTGTCAGTTTCTTGAGAGACCTATGGATTTAGCAGAGATTTTAACTTAAGTGCAAAAAGTTTTATATCTAAAGGCGAATAAAGCGAATATTTCTTAAAATTATTGGTATTTGTTTCATGTTCTGGAAGGGCTCTGATCAACGGTCATCAGAAAAGCACTTTATTTTCAAAAGCGAAGCTTTACTGGCAAGTCAGCCCTAACAGCCAATTGTCTGTCCAGTGGTGAGAACTTTTGGGTGTGGCAGTCCTAGAGAAGGAATCCTACCTTCAACCGGAAGTTTGCATAAGAAATGAAAACTTGGTTTACTTGGAACGGAAGCACCAACTTGAAAATACACTTTTTAAAAATTGCGGTTAGCACCCAGAAAATAAATTAAACTTAGTTTTTTTTTTAAGTGCATTGATTAAATGAGGCGGTGTATTTGTTCAGGGTTTAAAAAGCCGACCAAATGATAAGTACTATCACACTACGCAGTGTTTTGTAAGATGGTAGTTTTTTCTTGAAGAATATCTGATATTTCTTAGAATATTATCAATCTGAGTGTTCGTTTTGTAGAAAAAGTTTCTAGGTTATTTTACATTTATTGTCACTTTGTAAATGCTGGACTCTAGGGTTCTAACCAGAGCACTCTAATGTATATATTGGTATGGATTAATCCCATTTTATAAGTGAACATAGTTTCAAGAGATCTAAAAAATCTCGTGTCCTTTGGTGTGTGGGGAAAGCCACTTTGAGGATCTGTTCCTGTTTCTGCCACCTATTAATCTAGTCTAACATTTTCTTTAATCGTGTTGTGTATCTCTCGTTATAGCCTATGATGATTCTGAGTTAAAACACAAAATAAACAGATTCATTGCCACCAGCACTCACCTCCTCTGACTTAAAAAGAGGTTATGCTCCTTTAGATTAATCTGTAAACTCAGTCTCCTGACTGCCCTTCATCCACTTTCTCATGCTTCTGAAATCCTCTTCTATTTTGTAGAAGCCTGTTCTTAAGTCTCCTTGCTTTACAGTTTCATACAACATATACTCCTTCACACCAAAGATCTTTCATTTAATCCTTCAAAAATAAAGACTCAGGCCGGGTGCGGTGGCTCAAGCCTGTAAACCCAGCACTTTGGGTGACTGAGGCGGGTGGATCACGAGGTCAGGAGTTCAAGACCAGCCTGGCCAAGGTGGGTGAAAGCCCGTCTCTAATAAAAATACAAAAATTAGCCAGGCGTGGTGGGGGGCGTCTGTAATCCCAGCTACTCCGGAGGCTGAGGCAGAGAATTGCTTGAACCCTGGAGGTGGAGGTTGAGATCGCGCCACTGCACTCCAGCCTGGGCGACAGAGCGAGACTCCGTCTCAAAAATAAATAAATAAACAAATATAAATAAATAAAGACTCGACTTTATGACTGAAGAGCTTTCGTAACTTGGAAACCTCGGGTCCTTACCTGGCGATCTTTGCATCCTAAAGAATAATTACACTGACAGGAAATCTTTTCAATTTATTTTACCCTAGCTTGCTTTTTGTAAAAAGCACTTTTGACTTTTTTAGATTAAGGAGTATACCCTAGTTTTCTAAACTTAGATGAGGGTTGTGCATTTGCTGAAGGCTTATTATATGAAGAGTGATAGTCTCAGTTGTTTGTGGGAAAGTAAAATGAACAGCAAACTAGAATAATAGCAAAGAGGACCCTGACAATATCAGAAATGATCTGCTCCTTGAGATCATAGCACTGTTCCTGATTTGACTCCCTCCACCATTGTTTATTCCCCCCACACTTTTAGTTTGGTAGGAAAAAAACCCACAGTTTCTGTATTTTGGAAAAGTGACTGAAGCCAAACTCCCTATCGCTGAAAGGTGTCTAGTGGAAAATAACTCAGATCAGAATCCAGCCTCCTCGAAAAAGTAAAGGCCTAGGCAGTAACTTGCTCAACATTACACTATCAGTTTTTGGTAGAATTAACTACCTTAATTTGTTAGAATTGAGACTAACACCCAAATTCTTAATTCTAACTATGCCTTGTAGCTTCTAAATGATCCCACACTGGGTTTTTCAAGGTCTTCCTCCTCCCCAATCACTTAAGTACTCAGAAACATCTTTTCTGAACTCACAACATTTAATTATTATGTACCATCTTACGAATTATTTTTCATTATTGTCACACATTGTTTTAAGTTTAGAGTCATACTTCTGGAATGAAAACTATGACTCATTTCATAAGTTGAACCAATCATCTCATTTCTTTATAGTTGCCTCCCCAACTGTATTTTAAGCTCCTTGAAGATAGGACACATGCCTTACATTTCTTAACTCTTAAGTAGTATTCAACATAATTAATATGACACTTGATACATATTAGTGTAATTAACTGTTGATAATAAGATTGATAAGATTACTGAATATGCTGAAGAAGAGCTCTATATGAGGCCATTGTCAGTGCTGACAAAAAAAAAGAACTTTTCACTTTAAAATCTATTTTATAATACATTTACAAATTCAAAAAAGTGCATGATTAAAAGAATAGGAAATACATCAGAATTCAGAAAACATACTACTTTACAACCAAACCTAAACATTTTGAAAAGGTATCTAGAGGACCCCCATCAATTTAGTAATATGAGATTTTATATAATAGATTAAAAAATCAGTTGTGGCAGCCGTTTGACCTCATCAGTTCTTTGTTCTTAAAATAGCTGACATTTCTGCATCATTAGGGAAAGACAATGTTGTCACACAAAACAGACTATTTTTAAAGATGTGCTTTGGCTTGCAAAGGCGTGACATGCCTAAAATATGAAAGCGATATGTACTAGTAAATGTGTCACACATTGGGTCTCAACCTCTTGCTGCAAGTCCTTGAGTACATTTAAGAGATGGAGGAATAATATACTCTATAACTCTTTGCCGTTTTTAACGACAGCACTTAGAGAGGAAAGTACAACCCCATGTAGTTTAGATATGAATGGGATTTACTACCCTCAAAGGTGTTATAGAATGAAAATACGCATTTATGAATGGTTTAAGTCATGAAAGGCAGCATCCTAAAAGTTGATTAAAGAATTCTAGGAAATTTGGGAGCAGCATATATCATAACTTCTGTGCTGTGTAGGATATATCTTTTCAACAATATATTCCAGTTGCCATATGGTGCTATATTGGATGGGCTGGAATTTGTGACTATCCTTTGTGGAATTTCCTATTAAAATCTGAAAACAGATTTAGCTTTTAAAAATTTGAGGCAGAGCTTTTCTGATCATTCCGTAATTGTATTTAGTCTGGACAATGTGGTTATAATCAAGGAAATAATGTAAGAAATTACTTTTTAAACACATCGGAAACATATTCTTAGGGTCACTGTGGAGTGCTGAGATCTAGGTGGTAGTTCATTCTTTGCAGTCCACAGACTTATTTTTAGAGCAGTGGCATAGTGTTTTGCCAGATCATAGCTAAATGTTTCAGAACGTAAGCTTTAAAATTGTTATCCTGGTCAGAGTGAAATCAGTAGTGCCTATTTTAGACCTGCTTGGAAGAATATAACTCAATGCAGTGTCATACTTTTGCTGCTGAGCGGTTTTGCAGACTACCATCTTCACTGCAACTCTGAAGGATGGTATGGTAGAATTTTATTGTCTGATGACTATGGAATTTTTAACTTCAAACAAATTTTGTAGTTTTAAAAAAGATTGAGTATTGAAAGGAAAGTTGCCTTTTATTTTAGGTATTACTGGACATTCTTTTTAATTTTAACTTAAATTTTACTGGGATAAATTGAGATAAGAGAGCAAAGGTAGTTTCTACCTTTAAGATGTTTTCTAAAACATTTAAAATTGTTTTAAAAGCTTGTACTCTGATTTCTGTTTAGAGGTCTTAGATACTTCCAGTGATTTAGTGTGACTGTAATACAAGAAACTGGTTTGGATAGAGTGTAACGTCTATAAAAACTGTAGATGAATTCCCTTCAGTTTTTTAATACTTTACTGTTAGACTTTCAACAAATAGTTTTCTTGAACTACTTTTGCCTAGAGGTGAGGGTACAATAAAAAATGTTAGTTGAAAGTGGAAGAACAATATTTGACAATAGAGATTAGGAGATGAAGACCTGTTCCATCAGTTAGTCGTTCTTACTATTCCTCACCTTTCTGTCCACTGTACTATGGAATAGCCAATTTAGGCTAAGGCTGCAAAGGGTGGACCTACTGAAGATGAATTAGTATCCCTCAGCACCCCTATAGTGCTGAAGTATAGAACTTGGGAGTTTCCTAGGTAACCAATTTTTTTTGGTGCTTGGTTTTTTTATTGTTATCAAATCAGCAGATTTGGTTATCAGCTGTTGTTAGCTATATAGCAGTACGGGTCATATGTAATCTTGTTGACATATGTCTTCTAAAGACACATTTCTGAGTAGCTCAAACATATCAGGAAGGCTGATTCTGTGTACTTTTGTGAATCATTGCTTTGATTCAAACTTAAGTAATCTTAGATGTTGATTTAGTTTTTATTGTATTTCCTTTCCTAATTAGGACTTAACCACCACCATGTCAAGCAAAAGAGCAAAGACCAAGACCAAGAAGCGCCCTCAGCGTGCAACATCCAATGTGTTTGCCATGTTTGACCAGTCACAGATTCAGGAGTTCAAAGAGGCCTTCAACATGATTGATCAGAACAGAGATGGCTTCATCGACAAGGAAGATTTGCATGATATGCTTGCTTCATTGGGTAATGCTCAGTTTAAATATTAATCTATTGGATAGAATTTCCACGGTGCCTTTCATGTTGATTTCATGAGTCTTAAAGCTCTGTAAAGCCTGTCTAATGGTTTGAGTAAAGTGTGGAACGGTGTTTCCCACCAGACCACCAGCAGATTCCTGACCCTGTCTTAGGATTGGGTTGGGGTTCATGTGTGTGTGTGTGTAAAAACACTAATGTAGATTATGGAAGCAGTATTATTCCTTCTGACATTCCAATGGAATATCATATACTCTCCAGACTCTTTAATAGGCCCTATTCATTAAGAAAACTTTTCCCCCCAAGTAGTTTTGCTATCATGAGTGCAAACAGTAAACTGTATGAATGATAATCTTTCTTACCAAAATGTTTACTGTCATTAATAGTTGATATGTATTATAATGTAATTAAAATTATGACCCCTTTTAAAAATTTAGGGAAGAATCCAACTGATGAGTATCTGGATGCCATGATGAATGAGGCTCCAGGCCCCATCAATTTCACCATGTTCCTCACCATGTTTGGTGAGAAGTTAAATGGCACGGATCCTGAAGATGTCATCAGAAATGCCTTTGCTTGCTTTGATGAAGAAGCAACCGGTAAGTGAGAGGTAACCTTTAATTACAAAGTGATTTAATTTTTAGTTATGATAACTAAAATATACAGTGACTTAAAATATGATAACACCGTCAGGTTTGTACTACACCTGTTTTTTTAAACAGAGTTCTCTTGGCATGTTTGTCACTCACTTTCTGCTTCTGCCCTAAGTAGTAGTTTACAATGAATAGGTTGTATTTGAAACCTCTTTGGGAAACTTGTATTACCCCTTTCCTAGCATGTTACCTCCACAAGGGTTAGGCTATCAGAAAATATGTATTGAATAAAAAACTTTTAACAATAATCTTGATGAAGTATAAATTGTTATAGGCTGTGGCACCACTACAATCCTGTGTGTGTTTACCAGGTATCTGTCAGCTCTCCAATTGTTTAAATCTGACATTTAACCTCTGTTTTAAAATACACCCAGTAGAACTTAGGGTCTGGAATTAGACTATCTGGCTTCACATTCCTCTTCCACATAATAGCTGTGTAATTTGGGGCAAGTTGCTTAACTTTCTCTAAGCCTCTGCTTTCTTATTTGTAAAATGGGCAGTATTACCTACCTCACAAGGTTGTTGTGAGAATTAAATGAAGTGAGATGTACATGAAGTACTTAGCATACTGTGTGGCATAGAGTTAACTCTCAAAAAAACAAAATGTAAACTATACAGGGGCCTGATCCTTTGGCAGAAGTGTATGTAAGAGAAAACATAATGAGGGAATATTTTCCATGACACCCAACTCAACATGGCGTAGCCAAGTGTGTTTAGTGAAGGAAGGCACAATCTTGGGTTGCCTGCATTAGTGGGACTAGTTTAAATACTGGGTGGTTGCCAGGGCCTGCTGATGGAAGCATGGTCTGTGGCTTTAAAGGCTCCCCACATGTCCATGCCAGTTATTTGGGAAATCTTAAAAATACCAATACCAGAAAATAAATCTGGGGTGACATCTGATTCTTGTGGGCAGGCAGGTTTTATGAGAACCCTGGTATCAAATTCCCAAAGTAAAGAGGACACCTTTCATTTTACCTCCGCACACCTCCACTGCCTGGCACAGTGCCTGCCACATAGTTAGTGCTCAAATATTTATTCCATGTTTTTGCATGTGCTGGGACTGGCCATATTTGTTATAATAATTGGATTTGTAAACAGTAAAAATCTCATTTTACATCTGAGAAAACCAAAGGTCAGGGATAAAGTGAAATGCCTGAAATAAAATAGCTTGTTAAAACTGGGCCTCAGGTTTCCAGTATTCTTTCCACTGTACCACTTTATTGATGTGTATGATGTAGTGTTGATTTTAGCGTGGCAGGTCAATGTTATTTGCTTGTAGAATAACACGTGACCATTCATGCCACTTTCAGGAACCGTAAGGCTTATATTCTTTAACCATGCTTTTTATTACTTTGTTTAGGCATAGGTTTAGTCTATTATCAAGAGATCAGAAGCTGAATGTGGAGGCAGAATGATAGAGCAGAGCAATACTGCTAAGCATCTGGGCATTTTTCTAGACACTTCCCTGCTGAGGCGGTTTTAAGTAGGTGGACACCCTGTAGTTCATATATTTGCATGTTTATAGTTTTTAACGTACAGAACAACATGCTTAGTTGAGTATAGATATTCTTTGTAATTAACCCTCAGAGTAGTATGTATTCTGATCCCTTGTTCTTTATTCTCCAGGCACCATTCAGGAAGATTACCTGAGAGAGCTGCTGACAACCATGGGGGATCGGTTTACGGATGAGGAAGTGGATGAGCTGTACAGAGAAGCACCTATTGACAAAAAGGGGAATTTCAATTACATCGAGTTCACGCGCATCCTGAAACATGGAGCAAAAGACAAAGATGACTGAAAGAATTTCAAATTCCAGCCAAACGTTTCTTGTTGCCATTTTGGGTATTTTTGAGATTTTCTCTTGCATGCCCTTAGCGTTACAGCTTTTGCATTTCCTGTTGTATTTATTCTCAGCCATTTTGGGCATATGTATCTTTATACTCAGACTGGAAAAGGGACTTTCTATTGATATCATTTTCAGAATAGAAAATAGGGTAATTTAACCTACCAGCCCTTCCCCCCAATAACTGTGGTCTATACAGAGTCAATATATTTTTTTCAGAGAAAGTTATTTGCTCAATTTTTTCTGAATCATAATTAAACTTTATGATAAAATACTTACTTGTTTAAACTTCTTATTTACCATACTGGGCCTTTGTTGGTTTTAGTCAAATCTTCAAAGAAAGGTAGATGAGGGAAATCCTAGAAAATGATATGGTTGTTAGCTTTCTCTTCCTCCAATTTTCCTAACAATCCTATCTCCTCTACTATCCGTTCCTCCTCCTCCCAAGCATATCCAATTTTAACTGCCCTAATCAGGTTTTCTGCACTTTGTCTTCCAATTCTTAAAATAATTTCCTGTAGAATTGGCATATATATGGTAGTTTCCGTAGTTCTAAGTTCTTTTTGTGCAGTGGCCGGATCTCAGCTCACTGCAAGCTCCGCCTCCCGGGTTTACGCCATTCTCCTGCCTCGGCCTCCGGAGTAGCTGGGACTATGGGACTACAGGCGCCCGCCACCTCGCCCAGCTAGTTTTTTGTATTTTTTAGTAGAGACGGGGTTTCATCGTGTTAGCCAGGATGGTCTCGATCTCCTGACCTCGTGATCCGCCCGTCTCGGCCTCCCAAAGTGCTAGGATTACAGGCTTGAGCCACCGCACCCGGCCCGTAGTTCTAAGTTCTTAAGTTGACATACCTGCCAACATTTCCGCTTTATTTAAACTTTTGTAATTTCTGATTATTTAAAATTAGACCAGGTCACTGAGTGTAATTTCAATTTTTCATATTTTTAAAAACCATTTTGGCTTAAAGGTTCCGTGGAATGCTACCAAAGAGAGATTTTTTAATGTTATGTTTTAAAGTGCTGGAAATACAATGCAATTTTTTTTTTATTATATGTAGTTCTTCTTTAACACAACAATGCCTATTGAAAGATATTTATGCAGAGATTCACCACGAGTCCATGTAGAGTTTTGGACATTCCTGACCTTCCCACAATCAAAACAGCTGAACCTACATGCCTGGGAAAGTGAGGTCATTATTTCAGTCCTAAAAATAACTTCTACTATTTGCAGAAATGCAGAACTGTTTCATAGTTAATCAGGGAGTGGCAGACAGTTTCATTCTTTTCAGCTTTAAAATCTGACTCTCAAAGGGCTTCAGGATTCTCTTTTTTTTTCCAGACAGGGTCTCTCGCTCTGTCATCCAGGCTGGGGTGCAATGGCATGATCACAGCTCACTACAGCCTTGACCTCCTGGGCTCAAGTGATCCACTTCAGCCACCTGAGTAGTTGGGACTACAAGCATGCACCACCGTGCCTGGCTAATTTCTCAGTTTGTTGTAGAGACAGGGTCTCATTATGTTGCCCAGGCTGGTCTCAAACTCCTGTACTCAAGTGATCTTCCCACCTCTGCCTCCCAAAGTGCTGGGATTACAGGTGTGAGCAACCATGGCCAGCCCAAAACTCCCACTCTCAAAGATTCAGGAGTTTTAAAATATTTGAAACGGAGAAAAATTTGGTTGAAAAGAGTTGACAATTAGCCCATGAAGATGAGTAATTGACAATTACTGTAATAACTTCAAGTTTTATGCTATGATTATCATGACTCTCCTTGGACAAAACCATTACCTCATTCAGTATAAACAATTGCTAAAAGCCTTCTGGGCAGCAGGCCTTTGCAGCCAATAAGATCAGCTAGATCCTGTAACCTGAGAAGGCCAACACTATAGGACTAGATGGACTAGTCAAAGCTAGTTCTTGTCCTCTTCAACATTAGAATCTTAGAACCTGCCTTCATTCTTTGTCTTTTGTTACTGAATTTTATTCACTGGTTAAGCCAAAATACTTTTTCCAGGTTATGGCCATGGTGCTAAAATCTTGTTTTTTGAATTGAATTTCCATATCAAGAGAAAAAATTACCATATGCTTTGTTAAATCTCCAGTGAAGAACAGATAACATTGTTTCCACTATATGAAAAACAAGGTACTACTAAAATGATCTCTTGCAGGGTTCCTGTTTCCCTTTCAGAGAACTGCTCAAAGAACCAACTTGCATTAAGAACAATGATGTACCCTGAAGGAAATAATTCTCCTAATTTAGTAATACCATTCTTTGCTTAAACAAGAATGATTGCCAATAGAAAGGTAAAAGCATCCATTTCAATGGTGTGTTTGACTGAAAAATCAGTCTCAAAAGTTTCCATGATGAAAGTCAAACTTGAAACAAACCATTTCAAAAGATCTGGCTAGGCATGTTGGCTCACATCTGTCATCCCAGCACTTTGGAAGGTCGAGTAGGAAGACTGCTTGAAGCCAGAAGTTTGACATTAGCCTGGGCAACAAAGCAAAACCCCATCTCTACATAAAAATAAAAAAAAAGAAAACTTGGCCGGATATGGTGGCGGGTGCCTATAATCCCAGCTACTCCCAAAGCTAAGGTGGAAGGATTGCTTGAGCCCAGGAGTCCGAGGCTGGAGTGAACTGATTGTGCCACTGCACTCCAGCCTGGGGTGACAGCGAGACCCTGTCTTTAAAAAATCGGACAAAACCAACCTAATGGGGTGGCATCCTTATCTACCTGCATATGATACGGTCATTTGGATTCCAGGCCCCAAATTTTACTTGATGAAAGAACCTATGACTTGAGAGCAGGAATTGAATGCTCCTGGGAAAGAAAGGAGGAAGGTCTGAGCATAAGAGACAAGTAAAAGCAAATCGAGAAGGAAAGGAAACCATTTGCTACAAAGTGAAAGGAAGAACAGCAAGAGGTTTGACACCTAGGCTTGAGGATCAGATAAAAAATGATCAGAGTTTGGAGAGGTAAATGGAGCCACAAAAACAGTTTTACGGAAACCTAGTTAATGTCAAGAGTAAGGAGGTTAATAGTGTCCAACACAGAAAAGTGGAGTATGGGAAGGTTTACATGAGACGCCCCCAGATTTGACAAGTCCTTAGTCGTGTTTGCTTACCTTTTCTGTCCATAAAGCGATTGTTGTAGCTAATCCCACATGGAAGAAATGCCCAGTTTTCCCCGTGCTGCTTACTCCATTTTCACTTGCTCTTCCATCTTCCACGTCCCTATATCTTTTTAGTCTAGATTTCTCTGTGTCTGCTCAAATAGCAGGAATTGTGACTTCTCCAATGTTTATCCACATGCATTTTAGAGTTGTGATGAGTTTGCAACTTGTTTTTCATTTACTGAAATTAGAATTCATGTTTTGGCATAGTCACATTGCTTCTTCAATCTTAACTTCAATTCTTAACTTCAATCATCTTTGACGTGGGTATGCTATAATTAACAATTTTCCAGTCATAGATACTTAGCTATCCAGCTATTTTAATAGTGAATACATTTTATTAATGATTAAATAAAGCCTATATAGGCTTTTCTTTTGCATCTAGAGCGAACAATGTACCTTAGAATTATTTCTTCAGAATAGTGCTGTCAAATAGAAGCTTCTGTAATTATGGAAATGCTCTCTATGCCATACAGTAAGGACACTAACCACATGTGGCTATTGAGCACTTAAAATGTGTCTAATACTGGCCGGACGCGGTGGCTCACGACTGTAATCCCAGCACTTTTGGAGGCCGAGGCGCGTTGGATCCCAAGGACAAGAGACTAAGACCATCTTGGCCAATATGGTGAAAACCCGTCTCTACTAAAAATACAAAACTTAGCTGGGCGTCGTGGCACACGCCTGTAGTCCGTGCTACTCAGGAAGCTGAGGCAGGAGAATCGCATGAACCCGGGAGGCAGAGGTTGCAGTGAGTCGAGATCGAGCCACTGCACTCCAGCCTGGGCAACAGAGCAAGACTGTTTCAAAAAAAAAAAAAAAATGCGTCTAATACTGCCAGACGCACTGGTGTGGTGTCTCTCACCTGTAGTCCCAACTACTTGGGAGGCTCAGGTGACAGGATCGCTTGAGCCCAGGAGTTCCAGGTTGTAGTGCATTATGATCACACCTGTGAATAGCCACTGCATTCCAGGTATCAAACGTATCAAATACACCTGAGGAACTGAATTTAAGTTTAGCCACATGTGGTTAGTGACGATTGTATTGGACAGCACAATTCTAGAAACTTATTTTTTTTAATTATTCAAACTATCGAACCAAAACCTAGACTACAGTTAAGGAAAGGGTAAATATTGTAGAACCTGGTATGACTTTTAAGCAATTGCTTTTCTAACACTATCGAGAAAATACATACAGTTATGAACTGGATTTAGAGCTGTGCTGCCGGGATGACGACCACCGCATCAGCATCATGTGTGCTTAACAGAAATTCGAATTATCCTCCACCCCTTACTCACTGAATCCAAATACCCGGTTTTGAGGCTCAAAAATGTTTTTTAAAGTCCTGTTATTAGGCTTGCTACTGTTTAAGAACTGCTATAGAGTGCTGAACACAAGCTCCCTCCCTTCTAGGAATTTCTGATCAAAGATTTCTAGAATATAAACTCCCTAAGAGGCTTTGAAATCATCTCTCAGCATGCAGCACATGTTAAGGCAATAAGAAGAGTTCAATAAAGATTTGCTATTAGATTGCCAATCCTCCACCATCCTGAAGTAATGCTATTTTAGTAATGCTAGATGAAGTAATGCTAGATTACCTCAAGGTGAGGGAAAAGATCTTGAAGAACACAGCCACAAACACGATCTAGAACAAAACCTGAGAAACGCAGCTTCGTGTTTTCTTTTTGTGTTTCCTTCTTCCTTTTTGTGAAGAACGGGGTCTCGCTATATTGCCCAGGCAGGTCTCGAACTCCTGGGCTCAAGCTATCCTCCCGCCTCTGCCTCCGTGAGGAGCTGGGATTACAGGCGTGAGCCACCGCACCCAGCCGCTTCGTGTTTTTCTTTGTGTGTGCATGTATGTGTGTGCGTTGCCATTTTCTTGATAAAGGAAAGAAAGTAGTTTGAATAAAACTTTCTTGTGGCTAAAAGAGGAATGAAACAGCCATATGCTGTGGCCGTAGCCTCATACGGCCGTAAACCTTATGAGGGTAAGCAGAGAGGAGTAGGTTAAAGGATTTAACTCGGGCTGGAATGCGGTTTGAAAAGAGAAAGGGATTCTGGAGCGGAAAAGAATCCGCCCAGGCGCCGCCCTCACCTTCTCAACATTACATGGGAAGAACCCTAAACCCTGTCTTGTCTGAAACTCAAATTTAGAAGAACTGTACTTTTACTTGCTAAATCTGGCAACTCAGGGTTCGGCGCCAGGCGACCCCAAATCCTCGGCGGATCGCGCCCCGCCTGGGTCAAAGGGTACCCCAAATCCTCCGCTGATCGCGGCCCGCTCGGGTCAAATTCCAGCGCCCGGCCCAGCCGCGCCCAGCGGGCCAGGAATGCGGAAGGGCCGCGGAGCTGCCAAAGGAGCGGGGGACGAGGACCCGGCTGCGGTCGACCGCCGCAACGCCGGCCGCTATATCGCAGCGGATCGGAGCAGGCCGAAGAGCAATTAAGACCCCGGCCGTGTGCCTCCGGCCCCAGCAGCCCAGCCGCTCGGCTGACACGCAGACCCCGCGCGCGGGCGCGAACACTCTGCGCACCCCTGTTCCACTTGGTCCAGCCGCGCCTTCCGGTGCGCCTTCCGCTCCGCCCCTTCAGGCAGGAAGTGTCGGCGCCGCCACTGTCCGGCCACAGCCTAGCGCTCTTCGCTGTCGTTCGTCGTCTCGCTCAGGGCGACCCCGGTTCTGGTGTTTGGCGCCGGGTGAGTGGCGCTCGACTCCGCTCGCGAGACCCCTCGGGCCGCCTCCGTGTCCCCGCGCCCCCTCCCGTCGCGCGCCTGCGGCGGGACCCCGCCCCAGCGCGGCCAGGCGTCGGCGGGACCTGTCAGGCTGGCTGAGAAGGGGGCACGGGGCCGGAGGTGGAGGGAGGAGGGAGGAGCGTTGGCGGTGAGACCCTAGCCCGGAAGTCCGGGGGCCGGGAGGCTGCAGGCGATGGAGCCGGCCGGGGGAGACGCCCTGCTGGAGAGGTGGCCGGGGCCCGGCGGTGCGTGGGTCGACCCTCCAGCACCTGGGTGACCTCACACACCTGGGCCCTGGACCGCCCGCCGGCCCCGGGGTCAACGCCTGCCCCCCCCCCGGCGCAGCGGCGGGCCCTGACGGTGGATTAGGGCACACCCGGGCGTGTTCGTGTGGAGTACCTGCCCTGTGCCCAACACTGTCCTGGATGCTTTGGAGGGTACAGGAGCCTCCTAGTGCACGGTCTTGCCTAAGGTGAAGCCTCCAAGGAAGCTATTAGCATGCCGGTAGCCGAGTGTGTGGTTGATACAGGCTCAAATGTAATGATTTACATAGAGTTGTAATTCGCTTAGTATGTCTTGCATCTTGTAAAGGTTTAGTTTATCCGTGTTGACTGAAGAAAGGACAGTTAACAGAAATAGGGAAAGGTTACTTGGAAAAGAATCGTGACCTCACTGAAGGCCTTGGATTCAGCCCTAGGAGGGAGAACTTGGCGTTTCCGGCTAGATGTGTGGGAGGTGGTAACAAGAGCAGAACTCAAAAGCTGGGAATTGTCTCCTGTGAAAAGCAGACCGTGGGGTATGGAACCCATACCAGCGGGTGTGGAACAGAACTGTAACGACTAATAGTAGCAAATAAGGGTAGATAGGTTAAGTGGTACCTTCTTATGGATGTCTTGAAAACTTAGGAGAAAGAAAAGATTATGTAAGAAGCCATAGAGAGTAATTTTGGAGTCTTCACTAAGGGAGTAATAAGAAAGGGATGTTTAGAGGATTCATTTGGCC
The DNA here is from genome assembly GCF_001698545.2 of Rhinopithecus bieti. Lineage (NCBI taxonomy): Eukaryota > Metazoa > Chordata > Mammalia > Primates > Cercopithecidae > Rhinopithecus > Rhinopithecus bieti. The sequence goes on along the minus strand of NW_016806877.1, from coordinate 321,401 downwards.
GCTTTACTTGAAGGTAGATTTGGTATGGTCTTTTGGTAAGAGAAGAATCAAAGCATTTAGCAGTCAGTAGGACCTAATCGATTACCTTGTGAAGCCTTTGCGTTTTATAACTGAGAAAAGCGAAACCCAGAGAGGTGAGGTCATTTGCCCAAGGTGGTGGACCCTCCTGGACTTCATAACTAAGAGCACAGCTTTTGCCTTGTTCAGGCTCTGTTGAGTGAAACAACTTTTATGATGGCTGACTCGGTGTGCGTTTATGCTTTGATGAGACTAAGCTTGGACAAGATGAACTGCAACTTCTAAAGGACAGATCCCCAGACGAGAGTTGCTAAGGTTAGGAAAGATAACAGGATGTGGAGCCCCAACATGGGGCTAGTTTTCCCTTTCTCCCAAAATTCAAAGACTCCAGGTATATTTGGGGATGAGTTTATCATACCCTTTTTGCCAGCATCTTTGGGATCTTCCTTCCTCACTCCACACATTAACTTTGGAGTATCATTGCTTATTACTCCCAGCTATCCACATTTTCATGGTAGAGAATTTCAGCTGCCTGTATGCAGGATGTTACTGGCTAGTGGTTCAAGCTCTGGAGCTAGATTTCCTGAGTACAGATCCTGACTCTTAAGTTCTGCCATTTTCTAGCGGTGTGGCAAGTTGTTTATTCTCTTTACCCTGATTTTCGTATCTGAGAGAAGAGAATGGTAACAGTACCTATATGATGAGTTGTCGTGAGGATTAAATGTGTTAATACATACGAAATGCTTAAATCAGTGCCCGGCACATCTTTAGCACTCAGTTATTGTCCCTGGTTAGTACTGCTTCTTCCAGGTATGGAGCAGTGGGTAGCTGCTAAGTTTCTTTAGGGATCTCTTGGGGAAGAGACTGGAACCATAGGTAGACCATAGAGAAAAGCCTCATGTTGGAATTCAGATCCGGGACCTACCTTGTAATGAACATATATGTGTAATTCTGTTTGTTACAGGAAGGAACTAAATATACACACTATACACAACTATATATACTATACATATATCTATACATATATATATGTATTTGCTTAACTAGGATTATTTGAGCACCTGCCATGTGCAAGGCACACTACTAAGTTCCACAGTCCAAAGTGGAAAGGCAGAAGGCAATAAAAGGAATGAATATGGCCAGGCATGGTGGCTCACACCTGTAATCCCAGTGCTTTGGGAGGCCAAGGTGGGAGGGTCATTTGAAGCCAGGGGTTCAAGACCAACCTGGGCAACATAGCGAGACCCTGTCTCTACCCCCGCACCCCCTCCTTGCAAAGTAGCTGTGTATGGTGGCTCATGCCTGTAGTTCTAGCTGCTCAAGAGGCTGAGTTAGGAGGATCACTTGAGTCCAAGAGTTCCAGGCTGCAGTGAACTTTGTGCCATAAACCCAGTAAGAGAGGTGAATTTCAAAAACATTGTATTGAGTGAAAGAAGACAGGCATATATATGAATATATACTGTACAATTCCGTTTATAAGAAGTTCAAAAACAAAACTAATCTATGGGGATAGAAATCTGAACAGTGGGAGATGGGAGATGGGAGATGGTGATTAACTTGGAGAGAATTTTCTGGAACAGTGTTAACATTTGTAACTTAATGGGAGTGATAGTTACATGGGTATACACATTATAAAAACTGATTAAGGTTTGTACATTTGACTATATAAATTTCACTGCAGTAAAACAAAATAATATGGGAGGCTCAGAATAGGAAGTTTGCAGCCAACTGGAATGATCATAAAACCTATGATAGAGAAAGAAATGTCAATGTTACATGTATGTGGTAAGTGTTAAAATACATATTGAGTACTAGGGGAAATGCTTCCCTGGTGTTAAAAAAAAGTTGAAAAAATTGAGTCTGACTCCTTGAAAAAAAATACTTCTAATAATTTATAGAGCTATCTTTTTTGCCTAAATATGCAGCATAAAAACAATTATATGTCATTAGGTATATGCGGTTAATTTCAGAAGTATTTTAACTTGATATAAACTAAATTCTGTTTATGACTGCTGTTTTCAGACTGTTGCTTATGTGTCCAGTCATTTGAGTCTTCCAGTTAGAACATTCATCTTGACTACAGTAATAACCATAAGAATCCGTGATAAATTTCTAAAGATTCTGATAGACCTTGAAGAAGATGAGGTGGAGTAAAAATGACCTTAGGTTTCAGCCCAAGAACTACTCTCTGCTTTTCTGTGTGAGTTCATCTACTGTGAGGGCTTTACCTTGTGCCTCTGCTCACACATCAGCACTGCTAACAAGACCCCCTCAGAGTCCTGTCCTCTACTAGCATTCTACTGTGGCCCAGCTAAAATTTGAGTTGTTTATCATCCTTTGCTCACAAAACCAGCTCCTCCCTCCCCTCCTCAATTATCTCGTTTTTGAGTGGTGCCTTTATACTACCAGGTTTTCAGTTAGTACTTAGGAAAAAGGACAGAGCTTTGAGGCTCTAATTAGAAAGCAGGAATAACTAGCAAATCAGGAAGTGATTTGCTGGTCAGAGCCAGAGGAATTCAGCCAAAAGAATAGGATGGTGGTGATAGGAATGTTGAGGAAGGGTGACTCGTGCAGTAAAAAGAACCTACAGAACTTGAATGGAAACTGAGTAGAAGGAGTTAAACTTTTCTCTTCAGAAATAGAAAATTCCCTGTGCTATGCAAACTTGACTGTGGTCCCTTGGAACTTGGACTGTGACTATAATTCTGAAATAAAGGCATAGCCCTATTTTAACATTAAAGAGGTCAAGGAGACAGTGGCTTTATAGCTTTTCTATTGGTGTATAACAAATGACTCCAAAACCTAGCACCTCAGAAACAATGAACAATTTTTGAGGGTCAGAGCCAGAGCAGCTTAGGTGGGTGGTTCTGACACAGGGTCTCTCATGAGGTGGCATGTGGGGGCTGCAGTCATCTGAAGGAAGATCAGCCTCCAAGATGGCTGACACATAGCTGACAAGTTGGTGCTGGCTGTTGGCAAGAATCCTCAATTCCCTGCCACATGGATCTCTCCACAGGTCTGTGTGAGTGTCTTTATGACCTGGCTCCCGCAGATTGAGTGATCCAACACAGAGCAGGGAAAAAGCTGCAAGGTGTATTATGACAAAGCCAAACACCCTCATTTCACAATATCTTTTTTTTCTTTCTTTTTTTTTGGGACAGAGTCTTGCCCTGTCGCCCAGGCTGGAGTGCAGTGGCACGATCTCGGCTCACTGCAAGCTCCACCTACTGGGTTCACGCCATTCTCCTGCCTCAGCCTCCCGAGTAGTTGGGACTGCAGGCGCCCACCACCACGCCCGGCTAATTTTTTGTATTTTTAGTAGAAATGGGGTTTCACTGTGTTAGCCAGGATGGTCTCAATCTCCTGACCTCGTGAGCCACCACGCCCGGCCCACAATATCCTATTGTCACAGCATCTTATTGGTTACACAGGTCAACACTTTTCATTGTTGGAGGGGACTGCACAAGGGCATGAGAATTGTTGAGGGCTTTCTTGGAAGCTGGCTACCACCATGACCAGAGGGGCAAGGTGAAGTGTTCTGAGGGGCCAGACAGATAACAAACTAATACCAGCTGGGATAAGGAGATGGAGGGAGTAGAGGGGATTGCTTGTTGAACACTTACGACCTACAGGAATTTCCAGGACGCTGGTCAAGTGATTCCTTATAGTACAGTTGTTTAAAATATTTGAAATTTAGGTTACATAAAATGTTCAGTTTTTTAAAATGTTGGCAAACTGATTCAATTTTTAAAAGAGGCATTTTAAAGGTCATCCCTGCGGATTACTAAATGAACCTCTCTGCAGACTGCATGTAGTTTGGTAGCTGCCAGGTTATGACTTCTGATCTACTTAATACTTATTTTATGGATGAGGAAAATGAGGCCTGGGAAAGCCGAAATGACCAGCGATCATACAACTTGTGAATGATAGAACTGGAATTAGAATCCACGTCTCCAACATCTCCATTAAACCATAATGATAACATTGAAAAACTAAGGGCAGCTAGATGCATAAACAGCCAATGTGATCTAAGTGGTTAACTTAACAATCTAAGTGGTTCTCAACCTTCAGTGTGCATTGAAATCACCTGGTGCATTTTTGAAACTACAGATGCCTGGGCTCCACCCCCAGACCTTCCATTTCCTTGAAGCTACAGGCATCACTTGTTTGAAACCTCTGAGGTGATTCTGATGTGCAGCCAAGATTGAAACCAGAGGATTTAACTGCTTTGGGAGCCGTATTTACTTGCTCTAGCTGACTTCAGATAGTTGAAGGAAGAAGCCTCAAAGCGATGTTGAGGAAATCATAGGTAGCTAACAAAATGTGCTCTGTGAGCATCTTCCCCAGGCTTCGATAGAGCCCTATATGCTGAAGTACATAGACAGTTTCTACTTATTAATGATGATGGTGTCCATGTTTCTGTTTGCATGTCAGTACTGCAAGTGACTTTACAAACATTTTTATTATCAACTAAGTATGTTGATGCCACAGCCACTTATAATAAATAATACAGTAGTCTTATATGATGCTTCTTTCCACTGTCCATGGTTTTGCTTCCTCCGTTTCAGTTACCTGTGGTCAACTGAGGTCTGAAAATAAGTGAGTACAGTACAGTGAGGTATTTTCAGAGAGAGATCTCATCCACATAATTTTTATTACAGTATATTATAATTGTTCTATTTGATTATTGTTAATCTGTTGGGTGCTTAATGTATGAATTAAACTTTATCGTAGGTATGTATGTATAAGAAAACAGTGTATGTAGTCATTCATCTGGATCTGCAGAGGGTTGGTTCCAGGACCCTCCTGCAGATACCAGAATCTGCAGATGCTCAAGTCCCCCATATAAAATGGCATAGTATTTGCATATAACCTACACATATCCTCCTGAATACTTTAAATCATCTCTAGATTGCTTATAATACCTAATATAATGCAAATACTATATAAATAGTTGTTATACTGTATTTTTTATTTGTATTTTTATTGTTGCATTTTTTGTTTGTATTTTTCCAAATAAAGGAACAATTGATTCTCGGTTGAATCTGAGTGTGGAACTTGTGGATATGGAGGGCTTACTGTGTGGGTTGGGTGCTATCCCTGGTTTCAGGATCCACTGGGGTCTTGGAATGTATCCCCCTCACATAAGGAGGGAGTGCTGTATCAATTCCTACATGCCTGCCTTTGATGTAGCCTCTGAGTACTACTTATATCCTTTAGTTCACTTTATATTAGAAATTTATAGCAATATCAGAGTAACAGGGTTGCAGAGGGAGGAAGAAGTGTTTTTACTGCTATTGAGGGTTATTACATTCATTTTGTGCTGTGTTCTGTATGGCTATTTTCTGTCTTTAAGGGTTGGGTTGGTTTTTTGTGTTTTGTTTGTTGTTGTTTTGAATGCTTCTTGTTAAACATTAATAAATTGGACAGTCCTAGATCAAAGTTTCAAAGGAAAGCCATGACTGATAGTTGCCACCTGACTAAATCCAACCAGGGCTACTACACTGCACAATTCCAGGAAGTGCCATTCACGTTTCATTTACTGACTGCAACTCTATTCTGTACATTGGTGTCTCTGGTATAGTTTGACTTGGTTTGAAAACTCAGTTTGTCTAGCATTTGCATTTAGAGGAATGTAGGTGCTCAGAAATCAGTGTTGAATTATATTGGTGGCATTGCAAGTTTTAAAAATTTTATGCTAAACTCAAAATAATTAGAAGAGTATTTCGTAGGAAGTAGAAAATATACAGGGAGAAACAACCTGTAACAAATGGGATTTGAATCCTAGCTCTGCCGCGAGGTGACCTTGGGCAAGATTATTTAATATCTTTGACCTTCAGTTTCTTCACTTGGCAGGGGGGCCTGTTTCAGTTAACGTACATAATGTTTCCAGCATGTGAGTCACTTAATAAATGGTAGTAGCTGTAAGTTGAGTAGCCCTTTAATTCTCTCTCTGTTCCTAAGGCAGAGAAGTAGATCAGGGCAATTGGGGTTGGAAAAATAGTAAGAACAAAGATATACAAGATAAGAAATGGCATGGTACCTTGGGGACATTTGCAATTTGGTGTTGCTAAAGGAAAAGTACAAAGCAGGGAATGACGAGAGAGGAGGCTGGAAAGTTCATTCTAGAGTAGGGAAAGGAAGACTCATGCGCCATGTTTAGGAACTTGGTACTTTATCCTTTAGGAAGTGGAGAGCCAAAGAAGATTTTAAAAAGTGGAATGATGAGGTCATATTCATAAACAACCCTGGCTAGAACACTGAGGGTAGTTTTGAGAGAGCCGAGAGGCAAGGGGATAGTGAAGAGGCCATAGAAATATTTTACACAAGAGATAATGAGGATCCAGTTTAGGGTGGTGACAGAGGAATGAGGAAGATGAGCATCTCTGAGAAATATTTCTTGGTTCATCAGGGAGAGGGACTGGGGAGGGTGACTCCTAGGTTTCTGGCTACTGGGTAGATGATTGGAAACAAAGATGGTAAAAGTTCAGGAGGGGGGAGATAATTGAGTTTTCAGCATGTTGATGATGAGTGTCTATGGGGTATCCAGATGGGTGCCTTTCACAGGCATTTGGATGTGTGAGTCCGAGGCTCCAAGGAAAGGTCAGGCCTGGAGGTTCAGATTTGGGAGGTGTAGGTGTTGTCAGAACAGTGAAAGTTGATGAGATCATCCAAGGAACGCAGACTGAAAAGAACTTTAAACCATGTGCTGCCAGAATACTGGGAAACATGAATATTTAAGTGGAGATAAACATCTAAGAGGGAAATGGAGGAGGAAGTCTTAGAAATAGGAGAACTGAGCCTAGAGTAAGTCAAATACACCATTATACATAATCAGTCTTCCTCATTAGAGCATAAGTTCTTCAAGGTTGGGACCCTTTCCACCTGGGAAAGTTCATTTCTACTGTTAGGGAGCACCAGGCTAACAGTGGCTGGATCTCCAAAGAAAAGAGGGATAAAACAGTGTGATGCAGTAGACTGATCCAAGAAGATTTAGACCAGATTTGGCAATTAAAGCAGTTGCAGTAGAAAACAGAAAGCCAGATTGTAGTGGGTTGAAAAGTGAGTGGGAAGTGAGAAGGTGGAGGAAGCCAAGATACTTATTTCAGAAGGGAAGGAGAGAGGGTGGTAATTTCTTTGGGGGCCAGAGTTCCCTTCAGATTGATTATTTTGATTTAATTTTGCCTCACTTTTCAGCTGATGTTGTGTGTGTTTTTATAGGTACCGTATACATATACAAATGTACCACTGTTTTTAAATGAAGTATGAAACAAATTTAAAATATGGTATTACTACATTGAGCCTTTATCTGCTCTAACGTATTTTGATTAGGACCAGTTAGTGAATTGTTTTTTGTTCTCTTCCATCAACTTGCCTTCTCTGTTTCCTTTTCTTGGGCGTCACCATCAGATGGTGATGGCTTTTCTAACCTTATCAGGCTAACTACCTACATATTCTTTCTCACAGGCATTTCCCCTAATAACATCCTTGGGTGTTTAATTCTATGTTGGTATCAGCTTCTTAGAGAACTCGGACTAAACTTCAAAAATGTTTAAATATAGTATATTTTTGGGTTAACTGTAGAAGTAGCATGATACAATTGACTGATTTTGATTTGATTTGATTTTTTGAGACAGTGTCTTGTTTTGTCACCCAGGCTGAGGTTAGGGGCACCATTACGGTTCACTAGACTTGACCTCCCAGTCTCAAATGATCCTTCCACCCCAGCCTCCCAAGTAGTAGCTGGGACCACAGGCATGCGCCACCACACCTGGCTCATTTTTTTATTTTTTTGTAGGGACAAGGTCTCACTTTGTTGCTCAGGCCTGTCTCAAACTCCTGGGCTCAAGCAGTCTTCCGGCCTCAGCCTCTCAAAGTGTTGAGATTACAGGTGTGAGCCACTGCGCCCGGCTTGATTCGTTTTTAAAAATAAATATTTAACTCTTTGGGAACTTTTTCTAAATAACTTGATTACAAAATGACTTGCTGATACTGAGAGAGAAAGAACTAATATTTTTGCCTTCAGACGTACTTGACTAATCTTGAAGAAATTGAGTCAAAATTTTTAGCATTAAAATGAACCTTATAAGTTTTGGTATGTGAACAAGAATGAAAACATAATCACATGCCTTGTTAGTAGACTACATTCTGTCTCTGATTTAACCTTCGAGATAACTAAGATCAAATAACAAACTAAGTTACAGGGAAGAGAAGAAAATTAACATTTATTTAGGACTTGTACTTGGGGAGGGTGAGGAGTTGGAATGTTAGAGTAAGGACTGTGAGGCTGGTGTACTTCAAAACTACACCACTAAGTTAAGCTTCAAAACACCTTGTGTGTGTTCTTTAGCTTGAAGAAATAGAAGCAGACAATAAATTTATATAAAAAATCCCAATACGGCCGGGCGCAGTGGCTCAAGCCTGTAATCTCAGCACTTTGGGAGGCCGAGATGGGCGGATCACGAGGTCTGGAGATCGAGACCATCCTGGCTAACACAGTGAAACCCCGTCTCTACTAAAAAATACAAAAAAAAAAGTAGCCGGGCGTGGTGGCGGGCGCCTGTAGTCCCAGCTACTCGGGAGGCTGAGGCAGGAGAATGGCATAAACCCGGGAGGCGGAGCTTGCAGTGAGCTGAGATCCGGCCACTGCACTCCAGCCTGGGCGACAGAGCGAGACTCCGTCTCAAAAAAAAAAAAAAAAAAAAAAATCCCAATACTGGAAGTCCTGGAAACTCAGGTCCAAAAATCCCCCTGCTCAATCATTGACCTGTCTAGTCATTTGTTTTCACATTGTGAGAAGTTACGGAAACAGTCTGCGAGACCATCATTGCTGACAGCAGTTTCAAGTTTGGCTGTCCTAAGACCACCCTTGAGTTTGATTATTTGCTAAGACTCACAGAACTCACTGAAAGCTGTTAGGCTCAGATACGTAGGTTTTCAGAGGTTATATGTAGCTAGTAATGGTGGAGCTGAGATTTGAACTTACGACTTCCTAACTCCAGAGCTGATGATATTTTTGTGTGTTATTTATTATATAAAACTGCACATAAAAAATGAAATGACAACTGTCTTTTCTGCTTGATATTTAAATTATTGGTGGCTTTCAGTAGAGTGTTGGAGGCTACTACCAAAGCCATATTACAGAGAATCGAGAAATGATTGGGAAGAAGAGAAAAGGGGCTGGGCACGGTGGCTCCTGTCTATAATCCCAGTGGTTTGGGAGGATCTCTCGAGCCTCGGAGTTCAAGACCAGACTGGGCAATATAGTGAGAACCCCCCATCTCTAAAATAAAAAACAGAAGGAAAAATGACAGTTCAGCATTAGACTGGTATTCTGAAAGTCTTGTCAAGGGAAAAGGGAAATGCAGGGATAGCTAGAAAGATGAAAGGGTAGGTTTGATATTTATAAAGATGAGACCTTTTTTGAACATGATTAGTCTTTTTACATATGTTATCTCATTTAGTTCTTTGCATTGAACTAGATGTCATGTTTTGCTGATGAAAAATTGAGGCTCAGAGAGGTTATGTTATACTGGTAGTAAAATGGGAGTAAGAGTACCTACCATAGGCAACTGTTGTGAGGATTAAATGGGGACAGTCTTTGTCAGAGTAAGAGATCAACTTTGGAGACTTTCTCTTTGAGGAAGCCCTGTGCCTTCGTAACACTGCTTGGCCAGAGTAAGTACTCCATAGATGCTAGCTATCGTTAGATATTTTAAACTCTCACTTCATAAAAATCGGTCCCCTGAAATTCAGGAGAAGGTACATCAATAATTTCTATTGTGTTTATTTGTTTTTTAGAGATGGGAGTCTCACTGTGTTGCCCAGGCAAGTCTCGAACTCCTAGTCTCAAGTGATGCTTCCACCTTGGCCTCCCAAAGTCTTGGGATTATAGGCATGAGCCACTGGTGCCGGGCAAATTCTGTTCCTTAATGTTTCAAAACTGCTTTTTTTGCACTCAGTCATTTAATTGTCCCATTGGAAATAAAGTTTAGTTGCATACTTATTCCTACCCAATTGAAGTAATAATTCCATATTGATATTTTTACATACTAACTTTAGGTGTTGTGTATTCTGTTTTTGCTTTGTTTTATAATTTTGTTTTGGTTTTTTTTTTTTTTTTTTTTGGTTTTATGTTTTTGTGTTTTTTTAAACTCCAGAATTAAACAACCACCATGTCGAGCAAAAAGGCAAAGACCAAGACCACCAAGAAGCGCCCTCAGCGCGCAACATCCAATGTGTTTGCCATGTTTGACCAGTCACAGATTCAGGAATTCAAAGAGGCCTTCAACATGATTGATCAGAACAGAGATGGCTTCATCGACAAGGAAGATTTGCATGATATGCTTGCTTCTCTAGGTAGACTTTATATTCTTTATTTGAATTTTCCCAAAAATAATAATTTGTCTCTTTATGAATCATTTTTTTGTGTGATGTACAAATATTTCTCTCCTTGTCTCAAAAGGCTTCTAGAGAGATTTCCGGGTGTGGGAGGTGCCATTTTGGGCCTTGGCCAGTCATATGGGGATAAGCCTGTAAGGTTGGGGACCTGGCAGATGCTGTGCCCAGGTAGACTAACGTTCCTGTTAGCTAAATTTTTTAGGTCTCTAGATGGAAAGCCAGGGCATGGCTAGGCAGCAAAATACCGGAGTTTCAAATAAGTATAGCTAAACAATATACTTAATAAAGGTTGAGTATGGGTTATAAACAAGGAGTGACAGTAAGTAATGGTTATCTCTGCGGAGGAGGGGCAGTGCGACTGGAAAAGGGAACAGGGAAGAAGACTTTCACAATATTTTGTATGACTTTTTTTGATAACTAAAGAAAAGGTAAAGATACAGGATTTAAAGCACACATAAACAGCCATTTGTATGTTGGTATATGGGTGTTAATATTCCTTTTATGATTTTGTTATTGTTTCTTTTGATCTTAAAAAGAAGGACAGGAGGGAGCATCCTACATGTTCTGCCCAGAGTCAACAGTTATTTTACAGTTGGGAGTCAAGGAACTGCAGGCAAAGGAGACCTTGATAGGCCAAAGCGGAGTGGGTGAGGCAGGCTGGGAGCGGGTCAGGGATGGCCTACAGTGAGACTTTGCACTCTGTCCTACTGCTTGGCTGACTGGCCAAAAAGGCAAAGAAAGGTGGGTTTTGTTTTTTTTTCTTTTAATGCCTACAAAATGATTAGCTAGCTTTTATTCTTCTAACTTTTGATTTTGATTATTTCTCCTAACACATTGAAAGTAAAGTTTAGGTGTGTACTTATTCCTATCCAACATACGATTTTGAAAATTTTAAGCCTACAAAAGTGGAAAGAACGTTATAGTGAACACCTACACATCTTTAGCTATATTCACTGATTGTTAACATTTTGTAACTTTTGTTTATCCAAGGTGAGAGTAGAATCAAAGATTTTTATCTGATTTGCAGTGAGATTATAAAACCTAGTGTTTCTCACATTCAGAATGTCTGAGTATATTCTTGGGCAAGTCAGTACTGAAGAAGGCCTCTGAGGAAAATTGAGGAACTTAGCCGTCTTCCAAAGATTGAACTCTCGAGTCTATACTCTGCTTATAATAGATGCTCAATAGATATTTGTTGAATGAACAAGTCGTGATAGAGTCAGAGGTTGTCTTTGAGGCCTTCTGTTTTGCAGAAACCCATCCTTTTAAAGATATGTGTTAAAAGAACAACTTCAGCCTAATTAAATTTAAGGGAGTTTAACTGAGCAATGAAAAATTTGCAAATCAGGTAGCCCCCAGAATCACAGCAGATTCACAGAGACTCCAGTACAGCCACGTGGTAGAAGATTTATAGACAAAAAAAGGGAAATGACATACAGAAGTTGGAAGTGAGGTATGGAATGGCTGGATTGATTACAGCTCGGCATATGCCTTATTTGAACATGGTTTGAACACTCAGCAGTGTAGGAATGGTTGAAGTATGGCTGCTGGGATTGGCCAAGACTTAGCAGTTGTTACAGGCTCATACTCCTAAGTTAGGTTTTCAGTCTTGTCGGACTGTAAGCTAGGTTATGGTTCATCCGCAAGGACTCAAATGAGAAATACGGAGTCTTTCTCAGGCCATATTTCGTTTGCTTTAGCATATATATTTACTTTTTAGGGGAACCTTCATACATTATTGGTAGGAATGTAAATAAGTACAGCCACTGTGGAGGACAGTATGGAAGTTCCTCAGAGAACTACAAATAGGAGCTCTCCCACGTGATCCAGCAATCCCACTGCTACGTATATACCCCCAAAAAAGGAAATCAGTAGTATAATTGAAGAGGTATCTGCACTCCCATGTTTATTCCGGCACTATTCACAGCAGCCATGATTTGAAAACACCAGAAGTGTCCATCACCAGATGAACAGATTTAAAAAATGTGGTACTTATGTATGATGGAATACTATTCGGCCATAAAAAATGAGATCCTGTCATTGCAACAACATGGATGGAATGGAAGACATTATATTAAGTGAAATAAGCCAGGCACAGAAAGATAAACTTCACATGTTCTTACACATTTGTGGGACCTAAAAGTTAAAATAGTTGAACTCATGGAGATGGAAAGTAGAAGGATGGTTATCAGGACTGGGAAGGGCGGGGAGAAGAATGGGAATGGTTAATAGATACGAAAGTATAGATAGAATGAATAAGATCTAGTATTTGATAGAACAACGTGACTGCAGTCAGCAGTCATTTATTGTACATTTTAAAATAACTCAGTATAGTTGGAATGTTGGTAACACAAAGAAATGATAAGTGCTTGAAGGGATGGCTGTGCTATTTACCTTGATGTGATTATTATGCACTATATGCCTGTATCAAGGTATCTCATGTACCCCATAAATACATACACCTCCTGTGTACTCATAACAATTGAAATAAATATGAATTTTCAAAAGATACGTATTTACCTTTCAAATCAACAGATTGATTACATTGGATGTCTTGAGCGGGTCGGTAAGTGCTTAGCCTAAACCAATTCATTTTAAATCTCTGTAACTTTTTGTACCCTAGAGTTCTCTTCACACCTTTTGGTTACAGTTTTTCTTCCCCCCAAAAAATGCTGCAAGTGATTGGGTTAAATCTGGAGGTAGGAAAGGTAGGAAAGTAGATCTTTTTTTTTTTTTTTTTTTTTTTTTTTTTTTTTTTTTTTTTTGAGACAGAGTCTCGCTGTGTCACCCAGGCTGGAGTGCAGTGGCGTGATGTCAGCTCACTGCAAGCTCTGCCTCCCATGTTCATGCCATTCTCCTGCTCAGCCTCCCAAGTAGCTGGGACTACAGGCGCTCGCCACCATGCCTGGCTAATTTTTTGTATTTTTAGTACAGATGGGGTTTCACTGTGTTAGCCAGGATGGTCTTGATCCCCTGACCTTGTGATCCGCCCGCCTTGGCCTCCCAAAGAGCTGGGATTACAGGTGTGAGCCACCGCGCCCAGCCGAAAGTAGATCTTTTTAGCTACTTTAACTTATTCAATGAATCTTGAGTTTAATTTTGGGCTAATTTTGATATTGGAGCATTGAGTAAGTGTAATCAGGTTGGATTGGAATGCAGTGAAATAGATGCCAACATGATGTTTAAATTTCACCCAAATTCCCAGAGTTAAAACTTACATATGAACTATAATTGCAGCTTTGATTGTCATTCTAGCTTTGGCTTAGTTGGGTGTAATTTTGAGATGCTTCCTTAGATATGAATATCTGATTAATAGATATAATATCTATTAATAAAATCATATAAACTTAATGTTGGAAGATATCTTTGAGATACAAACTTTAATCAGTCAGTGTTAGACTTTTTAAAAAAAGAAGTACATTCTACATAGGGCAGCACTGAATGAAGGATCTGGAATACTGGGTTTGAATGCTAGTTCTGCCACTTCCTCCTGTGTCCCACAGCCAGTGGTAGAACTGAGATTCAAACCAGTATTCCAGATCGTTGGTTCAGTGCTGCTTCCCCACACCGTGGGGCCTCAAAAACACTCCCACCATGTCTGGCCATTCCAGGGGGATTTCTTCCAGCTCCTAGGGAAAGGTCAGGGGAGTTCACCACTGCACTAAAAGAAGTGTTCACACTTGGGATGGAGATTAAGATTTCCCATTACAAACAATACCAAACAAGACCACAGTTCAATGACATGTGTAAACAGTGTTTGAAGATATCTAACATTGTTCAAAATAAGCTCCCAATTCAAAACCATGCTAATAGTTTAAACTTAAATGGCCAACTTATAAATACAACTTTGAAGCATACCAACTCATGGGCATCCGTACCACAACTGGAAATGTGAATATTTAGATTTTTTTGAGTGACTGTATTGAACCGACTCCCCTGATGAACCGTTGATGTTATCAGCATTCAGGATATAGGCTGGGCGTGGTGATGCACACCTGCAATCCTGTCACGTTGGGAGGCCAAGGCAGGTGGATCACTTGAGCTCAGGAGTTCAAGGCCAGCCTGGGCAACACAGTGAAACCCAGTCTTTACAAAAAATAAAAAATTAGCTGGGCGTGGTGGCACATGTCTGTAGTCTCAAAAAAAAAAAAAGTTGTAATCATGTGGCACTGCCTGGCTTCAGGTTTTGTTTTGTTTTAATGAAAATAATGAAGAGAAAGTTCACATAACGAATAAATAACCTTCAATGTAAGCCTGGAATACATTTTATTATGATGTATCAAATGTGTTTTAAGTTGTCAAAATAATCTTTTAAAATGTTCTTAAAGTTAATTGAAAATTGGTGTCAAATGATGTAAATTTTTAAAATATGTTGGGGAGCATAATAATAGTGAAATAACTATTGAAGTTAGATTTTTTTGTCTTTAAATGTTAAAATGTGCATTTTTAACAGGGAAGAATCCCACTGATGCATACCTTGATGCCATGATGAATGAGGCACCAGGGCCCATCAATTTCACCATGTTCCTCACCATGTTTGGTGAGAAGTTAAATGGCACAGATCCTGAAGATGTCATCAGAAATGCATTTGCTTGCTTTGATGAAGAAGCAACAGGTGAGTACTATTTGTTTATGCCCAGCCTCATTCCAGACTATATGAAGTACTTCTCTTGAAATAGAAAGGGTTTTCTTTTTTTACCTCTGGAAAATATTTGCTTAAGAATAATTTTGTAAGTATATGATCTGTTTCTGAGCTTTTAAATGATTTGATCTAATATTAACACAGAACTCTAAGAATAATTGGAAAACATAATGATATAGTTCATATAGCCTTAGTTCACTAACTTATTTTGTTTCTAGATATGGATATTCTGAAATATTTTATAAGATTGACTAGCTTTAGAAATGAACCATTAAAGTGCCAGGAAGTAGTGATGACTGCTTTCTTCTTTCTGTTGCCTTCCAGGCACCATTCAGGAAGATTACCTGAGAGAGCTGCTGACAACCATGGGGGATCGGTTTACGGATGAGGAAGTGGATGAGCTGTACAGAGAAGCACCTATTGACAAAAAGGGGAATTTCAATTACATCGAGTTCACGCGCATCCTGAAACATGGAGCAAAAGACAAAGATGACTGAAAGAACTTTAGCTAAAACCTTCCAATTACATTATCTTACTCTGTTTTATTTCTCAGACACTTCCCCCACCCTCATAGAACCTGTTGCATGCAACTTAGTTTCACAGCTTTGCCTCTTTTTGATGTATTTATTCCAGACCTTTCTGCCACTTAGCACTTGTATAATCAGACTGGAAATGGGGATGAGGGTGTAAATTGTATTGAAAAGAGATCGCGAATAAAATCAAGAAAGGTGAAAGCCCAGAAAATATATTCGTATTTCTGGTTTTGCTGGATTTTACATTTTATATAATAAAAATGTTATTTTGAAATAAAGATTATGCTGACTCAAATGCAATGTAATGGCAAGTTAAACAAATGAGTGATAGGTGCGGGTAGTCCTTTTTTCAGGTTTTCAACTTCATATGACTCGGGTTTTTTGGTAAAATTGATTTTTCACATATATGGGACAGTGTTCTTCAGAAGTTTGAAGTACCCTTTCACTGCAGTGCAAACTAGTTATGCCATTGTTTCTTTCATGCTTCTCTAAGATGTTTATTAAATGATAAATGTAGAATGTATCTGGGAAAACATTAAACATTGCATTCATCTAAGATTCTGAGAAGAGGCATAATTCCCAAGATTACTTGTACATTATATGTGGAGCATTGTGCCTACACAATTTTTATTGAATCTTCCCAACAGCCTTGTGGGATTTTTATTAGCGTTGTATTTCAAGTGGGAGGACTTAGTATAGTTGAGTAGTTGATCAGGTTAACTATTAGGACATGAGAGTTGGAATTCCAACCTAGGGCACCTAACTTCAGAGCTCGCAGTGCTGAAACCACGGTACTGTCTATGAAAAGCCCCAAATGCCTAAAAGAGTCAAGACATTTCTGTTCTATTATGATACAATTCTGTAGTCACTATTGAAATTTAAAATAATCTTGGGGTAATCAATTATTGGAACAGAATTTCAGAAAATTCTATCCCAGGTTAAAATAAGCAAGTGATACTATTGTGTGTTTGAAGGCAGTTCATGTAACACATTGACTAGAAAGCCGAAAGACAAGGTTGCTCTGAGCCCATTTAGAATCCTTAAGGCCAAACAATATGAGAATAAAGAGAACAATCTGAAAAAGGAAAAAATCAGTTTTAAAAAATTAACCAACGTTGTTCAACACCGATTTTTCCTTCTAAAAGTATTGTGATGATATTTTATCTGCTTAACACCAGAGCATTTATATGTTGTTTAATATGGGTGCTTCACAACTTGGGGTAGTAGGCCAGTGTGTAGGCCTGGGCTTCCTTTTATCATCAGAAGGAGGGGACACCTCACGAACTTTCACATTACCTAATCTCGGTCTCTGAGGTACCAGTTCTACTTTATAGACCTGAGGTTTAGACTGAAGCTCCCGCCCAAGATCTAACATACAAGAATCCACATCTGGCTCTTTTTTCCACTTAGAAGCTTAAAGTCACCACAAAGTGTCACAAAACCAGGTGGAGAATTGCTGTGTGTTTCACAGGAAACAGGAAAATATGGCAGGATAGTCTTGATCACTGAACCACTGTCAGCCACCTGTTTTGTGCCGGACGCTGTTGCAAGGGTTGGGGATAACGGGGATGGGACAGATAAGGATGCTACCCTTGTGAGACTGCATTCTCTGCTGGGAGACAATCCATGTGCAGTATCAGGTAAGTGCTGTGCAGAGAACCGGGCAGGCATGACAGGGTGGTCAGGAAAGGCCTCTGAGGGGGTGGTAAGCTGAGATCTGAATGACAGGAAGGAGGTCGGGGGCCCCTGTGAAGATCAGGGTGAGGCTGTCCAAGACACGCGTGGCAGGAGCATCGGGAGAGCACATGGATGATGAGGGTCCAGAGAGGGTATCTGGAGCAGAATCCTAGTGTGAAATGCAGGGAAGAAAGGTGGTTTACGTTCTTAATATCAGTGTTGGTGCTGTGTCGAGAATGGGGGGCACGAAGAGAAGAAGGCCAGTATGGAGGCTGTTGCCGTCATCCAGGCAAGAGTGGGCAGCGTGGACTCAGCGGGGGAGATGGTTATCAAATGCCTCTCCAGGTCCTGCCTGTTTCCTCCAGCACAGCCTTGTTTCCATCTCTGGCGTAATTGTAACTGTGCTTATTTTACTGATCTGCTTAAAGCCAGATTTGAAAAATTGAGAGAAAGGTTTTGAAGATGAAAAACAAAAAGACTTAGTTGTTTCTTGACTGCCTTATGTTGACCTGACACACTGCTCTGTTTCATTCACATTATTTGGGAAGAGGGTTGCGGAATCCAGTAGCGGAGGCACCTGGGCCAAGGCCTTGTTTCTTTTTGGTGTCCAGTAAGTATTATTAATGATGACAATGAAAACTTTGCCTACGTAATAACTTTCTCCTTTTGAGAACCACATAGTGACAATCTCCTAAGTTGGTTGATCCCATGGCCACTGCAGTGAGAATGTGTGTGTGTGTGTGTGTGTGTGTGGTCCCATAGTGAACATGTACTGAGTATTCACTATGTACTAAGCACGTTACACAACTGCTCTTTGAGTTTTTTTTGTTTTTTGTTTTTTGTTTTTGAGAGTGTCACTCAGGCTGAAGTACAGTAGCACAATCTTGGCTCACTGAAACCTCCACCTCCCAGGTTCAATCAAGTGCTTCTCATGCCTCGGCCTCCCAAGTAGTTGGAATTCAGGTGTGCACCACCACACCTGGCTAATTTTTGTATTTTTAGTAGAGACGGGGTTTCACTATGTTGGCCAAGCTGGTCTTGAACTCCTGACCTCAAGTGATTCTCCTGCCTCGGCCTCCCAAAGTGCTGGGATTGCAGGCATGAGCCACCGCGGCCGGTCTGAGGTAGGTATTTTTATTATCCCTATTCTACAAATGAAATGTCAAGGGGCAAGAAAGTAACTTCTCAAAGTTACACAGGGAATAAGCAGTGGGGCAGCTACCTGAGCCCAGGCAGTTGCGCTCCTCCCAAGAAAATGATTATGGAAACACCGCCACTGGTTTCTTATGGTCATGAACCAGTTTTACAAGCATGTTACTGTGTTGGAGCCTCAGAACTCTAGGAAGTGGATAAAGTAGGAATTGTCATCCCATTTCACAGATGAGATTACTGAAGTTACCTGACCTGCTCAACTTTGTATAACTGAAGAAGCTAGAGGAGTGTCTAACTTCTAACCTTTTTGACCAAGGTGGGTGCTTCTCATTAAACCTGTAATTTCCTAATTAAATAATTAGTACCTGTAGCCTGATCAGAATGTCTCACAATGTATATATTTAATATTGTGTATCCTGAAAAGCAGCAATTACACCGATTTGCATCTCAAAATTGATACGTGTTAAAATATAAGAAACAGAAATATAAAATAAATTTATATTTCTTAAATTATAAGAAACAGTTTTTGAAATAGAAACATAAACTACTGAAAAGTTGGGCATAAAATGGTCCCTTAGAAACATCATCTAGGAAATCTGAATGAGGATGTAAAGGCTTATCACATACTAAAATATCAAGAAAAGGTTTCTTGTATAGAAAAATGATGAAGATGACGGATTGCACACATCACAGTCTCAAGTTTTTTCTTTTTTTTTTAGAACGGTTGTCATAGGCAATTTTAGAGACAATAACTAGAAGTGTCACTAGGTGGCACTATTGTTCTTAGTATAGTACTGTCTTAACCTATTCCCTAATGAATGTGAGCCAGAGCAGCCAAATCATGAGTATGTAGACAGCAGTATTGCCAGTAATGCTGTAACTTTGTCAAAGTTGTTTCTTAAATAATTGATGAAAAGTCTTACAATTAAGTTCATACTATTTCATGAACCCCAAATGTAGGGAACAATCTCTAGGACTCCTTTTTACAAATATCAATGGCAAATTCCCTTCCCCTTCTCTACCCCTTTTGCCTTTTCCTTCCCCTTCCCCTCTCCTCTTTTTCTTTCTTTCCTTCCTTCCTCCCTCCCTCCCTTCCCTCCCTCCTTCCCTCCCTCCCTCCTTCCCTCCTTCCCTCCTTCCCTCCTTCCCTCCTTCCCTCCTTCCCTCCTTCCCTCC
>NW_016806877.1:287342-301469 GCF_001698545.2 Rhinopithecus bieti | reverse complement strand
CTCCCTTCCCTCCCTCCCTCCCTCCTTCCTTCCTTCCTTCCTTCCTTCCTTCCTTCCTTCCTTCCTCTTTCCATCATTCATTTACAAGTATTTATTGAGTGCTTGGAAAGTACCAGAATCTCAGCTTGGCTCCAGCTGCTTTTACACAGAAGTAACGACCTTTAGTGAACATAAGATCATGGGCTTTGCACTGAAAAGACCAGACTTCCTCCACTTACTGACTTGAACAAGTCGTTCTTGTTACCATTACTTCTATTTTAGAGATGAGAAGGCTAAAGCACAGAGCCAGTGGGTATGTATGAAAATACTTTGTAAAATTATGCTTTATATAGGAATGCTATTATTACCACCTCAGGAATGTTGAGGACTGTATCTATTATAGTTCTAGATAATATACTCTAATAAGGCACCTAAGCTGATTAAAAACAGCTCTAGCACAAATGACTAGACAGCTTCCATTTTTTTCTTTTTCTTTGAGACAGAGTCTCACTCTGTCACCTAGGCTGGAGTGCAATGGCGTGATCTCAGCTCACTGCAACCTTCGCCTCCCAGGTTCAAGAGATTCTCCTGCCTCAGCCTCCCGATTAGCTGGGACTACGGGCACATGCCACCACACCCGGCTAATTTTTGTATTTTTAGTAGAGACAGGGTTTTGCCATGTTGGCCAGGCTGGTCTCAAAAGGTACAAAAGTATTTTGTGAGATGTGTATGAATGGGTGTGTTTAAATATAAAACTGTTCTAACATGTCTTCTAGACCAGCCTCATCTTTTACCAGTCGCACTTGACTGCAGTATTGCCAGGACACAGGCTTCCTTTCAGACACTCACTCTGAATGAACTTAATGATGATTCATATTTGCCTGTGGACACTGGGAACTAGCACAGCAAAAACCAATCTGAAGACCTTCGTCTACTCGCATTTTTTAATAATTCGAGTGTAAATTGAGATTGGCTTATTTGGGAGGTTGTGCTTACTGTACTTTTCTCAAGTAATCTTTTTATACAATCTATTTATTCAGTTCTTACTTACTGACGTGTACATTACATCTGAGAGCCAAGGGTGATAGCAAAACTAGGAGCCTCCTCTCTGGGAGTGTTTTAATGCTCAGCACTCTGGAAGTATGTAATGAATGTGAGTTCTCTTCTGTTACCAGGGTGCCAACCAGCTGTTCAGGAGCTGCGACGGGTGTCTAACAGCTCACTGAAGAGGTCAAAGAGAGCTTTTAGAAATGCTTGCTCTGACAGTGATGCTAGTTCTCTCAGTGCCACCGCTGATCGCCTTCATACCAGCCAATCACATAGCTGAGAACTCAAGCAAACATGAAAAAGAAAAACATCAATTTGAAGAGTTTTGTACTGAAAATATCCAGGACTTCCTGATTATTTTACAGATAAGCTAAAGAAATTCAGTATATTATCTGTCTTTCTTCCTGCCAGATGACAAACAGTTGGGAGCAGGGGCCACTTGCTGAAAGGCATCTTGAGAGATAAACTCCCACTTCTTAGATTGGAAGACTAAGGCCCCAAAGCCTCCAGAACTAGCATCTTAATCCAGGCATCTTCTTAGCCACTGTGGTCTCACCCAGTTTATCAGGCAGTGGCATCAGTCTGCCCTGCCCAGCTCCAGAAGTTTTCCTTTTGTTTTTAAATTGCCCTTGAGTTCTGCACCCTCTTCTCCTCTTCCCCATGGGTATGAAAACACCAAGGATGTCAATAAGAAAATACAAGGGTCTGTAAACAGAGAAGCAAGCAGGAAACAAGGCCTGCATTCATGGGAATAAACTGAGCAATTCTAGAAAATTCGCCATTCATAATGGCAAATTTTAATCAGTGGTGCTGAGAAACTCTTCCCAAGCAAAAAAAGGCTTGTGTGTCTCTGGGGTGAGCCTCTCTCCTTGCTCCCAATCTGGTCTTAGTTCCCAGGTCTAAGGTAGCTAGGGGATCTTCACAGCATACTCCTTGAACAATATCACATTTATATAACTTTGTCCCTCCCTTGTTTGTGAGTCTGGCTATTTCTTTCCCTGTTAAAAGACAAAAAGGGTCTGCAACCCCAACCTCTTCACAGAACACCAACCCAACCAGAGCAAGAATCCCTCTTTATCGGATGGGCTTGCCACACAGCTGCGGACCCTGAGTTGCCTGGCAGATGGGAAGCAAGCCCATCTTTCCCTGTGGAGGGGAGGGCTGGAGGAGAGCCCACTGCCAGTCCACAACAGCCACACTGGAGAGAACTGCAAATCCGGGCTGGCGGTGCAAATCTGGGCTGGCTGTGCAAATCCAGGCTCATTGTCAGGCTGGCAGCACTGGCCAGGGCTAAGTTAATCAAGTGAAACAGAAGGCAAATGGATGTGACCAGCTTATTACCAAGAGGAAACAGACAAGGTAATTTTAAAGAGTTGAAAAATAAGCTTTTCTACTCTCCATAATGATAGAAATGGAAAAGGTTAGATTCTTGCTTACTTTTCAGTGCAAGTCTGTGTTTTATGTGTATGATTTTGTTGTGATTTTTTTCTTTTTGACCTCGTATGTTGCACGTGTCTGTTATGTCACTGCTACCACTTTGCTACTTTCCCTGAACATGTGAAAACAGACCTCGATTTTGAAACTCTTCCATGGCACATTTTTCTTTTATTTGAAAAGATGCGTTTGATTTAGAAAATACAAAGGCACTGTCCTACTTTCTTTGTACCTGGGCTAAATTGGACAGAGGTATCAAAATTAGCTACCTCCTCACCTGTGAAAGAGACACTGATAACAGATTGGGGGTAGGATGGGCTGGCCGTGAGGACCTGTGGTGCAGGATGGGGTTGTCCAGGCCAGGGCAGTGTGAGTCAGGGACAAGTATGTGTTCCAGCTTTTGTGCTTGTGTCACAGAGGTCAGAAATGACAAGCAGATAGGGAAGTCTGTGGCTTTGGTTTAAAATAGAGCCCAGGTAGAGTCCATACTATATTTAGAAATCAATTCATGTATAATATGTGTGTTCCATGCATGTGTGCATGTGTGTGTTCATGCAGCCATAACTCAAACATCTCTGGAAAGGCACACCAGAAGCTGGTTTCTGTTGTGGTGGGAATTTAGTAGCCATGGACCAGGGGTAAGAGGAAAACTTACATTGTAAATACTTTCTTTTTAAAATTTTAGAGTGTGTGCTTACATTTCCTGTTAAAACTAAAACATCTGATAATCATCTTAACTAAAGGATATATTCTTGGCAAGAGTAGGAAAATCTCAAAGTAGTCCCATTGAGCAATTTCTTCCTTGGCATAAGGGGAATAAAATCCTGGTTGTCACCTCAGTTTGAAGGGAGGTTAAAGTGGGTTATGTTTCCTTTATGACTTTACCACAGAGATGTTGAAGGGCCAAGCATATGTTCCCATGTGAGCAAGTGGCTGTTGAGTACCATGGGTTTGGGGGCTCCTGATAGCAGTGCTACTGCAAAGATGGTGAGAACTTTGGTGTTTGTGTTGGTTGGGCCTGGATGCCACCTTCCTGGCCCTGTCATTGGGAGACCCATATTCTTAGAAAGATCTGAGCTGAAGTGGTGGAGATTGAGAAAATGAATGAATTGGAAGGAGATTCTGAAGAAGTAGGAGTGGCTGAAGAATCTGTGAGCTCCTCTATTGACAGGGAAAAGCTCCCTTCCCTGTGGCCCCCAGTACAAATGTGAAAAGCAACCCCAGAAAAAACAAAAAACAAAAAACAAAGATCACTGACAACAGTAGAAAAAAAAATACTGTGGGTGGGAAATATTATATTATAGGAGACTAGTTAAGGAGCTCCTGCAGCACCTTGGTCAAAAAGGAGTGAGTTGAAGAAGGGGCAGTTGCAGAAATGACAGCAGTGACACCATGCTTTCCCTCCCCCGGAAGACAGGGATCAGGATGTCGCTGCAGGTCTACCTGAAGGTAACTTAGTACAAATGGATAGACAGCATCTGTATTAGTCAGTTCTTACACTGCCATAAAGATGTACTTGAGACTGGGTAATTTATAAAGAAAATAGGTTTAATTGACTCACAGATCTGCAGGATGTACAGGAGGCTTGGCTGGGAGGCTTCAAGAAACTTACAATCATGGCTGAAGGGGAAGCCGGCACGTCTTACATGGTGGGAGGAGGAGGAAGAGAGAGAACAAAAGGGGAGGTGCTACCTACTTTCAAACAACCAGATCTTGTGAGAGCTCTATCAAGGAACAGCAAGGGGGACATCCGCCCCCACCAGACCCTTCCTCCAACACTAGGAATTACAGTTCGACAGGAGATTTGGGTGGGGACACAGAGCCAAACCATATCAGCATCCAAGCCTATGTCAGATCAAGGCCTAGGGAACTCACGCAAAGGCAGTATCAAATGCATCCAACTTTGCCAGGAGGAGGGAGCTAAAGGGTCAGGCCAGGTGGGATGGAGAGTGAAGGGAGAAAGTGCAAGTAGATGCCAGAGTGGCCTGATTTTGTGGGTCACTTGCAGCTGCTGGTGAGCATGCTAGGAACACTAAAGGAGACAACAGGGAACACATGTATGGGGATGGATAGCAGTCTGGGATCACTCACTTTCAGGCCTACGGAGTAGCCCAGTGGGTGGAGGTATAGTCAAGAGAGAGAGAGTTCAGGACAAAGTTTTGGGGGAGAAAATGACGAGTTCACTTTTAAACATTTTTTTTTTAATTTTAATTTTTTATTTTTGTAGGTCCACAGTAGGCAAATATATTTATGGCATATATGAGATATTTTGATACAGGCATGCAATGCATAATAATCACATCCATGTAAATGGGGTTTCCATTACCTCAAGCATTTCGCATTTCTTTGTGTTACAAACATTCCAACTATACTCTTTCAACTACTTAAAGATGTACAATAAATTATTGTCGACTGTAGTCACCCTGTTACACTATGAAATACTAGATCTTATTCATTCTCTCTAACTTTACTTTTGTACCCATTAACCCTCCCCACTTTCCCCTGCCTCCGACTACCCTTCCCAGCCTCTGGTAACCATCCTTCTTCTATCTCCATGAGTTAATTGTTTTAATTTTTATCTCCCACAAATGAGTGAGAACATGTGAAGTTTGTCTTTCTGTGCCTGGCTTATTTCACTTAACGTAATGATCTCCAGTTCTATCTATATTGTTGCAAATGACAGGAAATCTTTTTTCTTTTTTGTGGCTGAATAGTTCTCCACCATGCATATGTACCACATTTTCTTTATCCATTCATCTGTTGATGGAGACTTACGTTGCTTTCAGATCTTGGCTATTGTGAATAGTGCTGCAATAAACATGGGAGTGCAGACATTTCTCTGACATACTGATTCCCTTTCTTTTGGGCATATACCTAGCAGTGGGATTGCTGGATCTTACGGTAATTCTGTTTAGTCTTTTGAGGAGCCTCCAAACTCTTCTCCGTAGTGGTTGTACTAATATACATTTCTACCAAAAGTGTACAAGCGTTCCTTTTTCTCCATATCCTCTCCAGCATTCATTATTGCTTATCTTTTGGATAGAAGCCATTTTAGCTGGGTGAGTGATAGATATCTCATTGCTGTTTTGATTTGCATTTCTGTTGATCAGTGATGTTGAGCACCTTTTCACATACCTGTTGATTGTATATCTTCTTTTTTCGTTTGTTTTTTCTGAGATAGAGACTCACTCTGTCATCCAGGCTGGAGTGCAGTGGTGTCATCTCGGCTCACTGCAACCTCCGCCTCCTGGGTTCAAGCGATTCTCCTGCCTCAGCCTCCCCAGTAGCTGGGATTACAGGCATGCACCACCACGCCCGGCTAATTTTTATTTATTTATTTTTTTTTTCAGTAGAGATGAGGTTTCACCATGTTGGTCAGGCTGGTCTCAAACTCCTGACCTCATGATCCACCTGCCTCGGCCTCCCAAAGTGCTGGGATTACAGGCATGAGCCACTGCACCCAGCCTGGATTCTGTATTCCTTTCCATGGTCTATGTATCTGTTGTGCCATTACCATGCTGTTTTGATAACTATAGCTCTGTAGTACAATCTGAAGTCGGGTAATGTGATTCCACCAATTTTATTCTTTTTGCTCAGGATAGCTTTGGCTACTCTGGTTCTTTTGTGGTTTCATGTAAATTTTAGGATTTTTTTTCTATTTTGGAGAAGAATGTCATTGGTATTTTAATAGAGATTACATTGAATCTGTAGATTGCTTTGGGTGATATGCACATTTTTAACAATATTGACTCTTCCAATCCAAGAACATGAAATATCTTTCCATTTTTTTGTGTGTCCTCAATTTCTTGCATCATTATTTGATAGTTTTCCTTGTATAGAGCTTTTTCTTTTTTTCTTTTTTTTTTTTTTTTTTTTTTGAGACAAGGTGGTCTCTCTCTGTTGCCCAGGCTGAAGTATGGAGTGCAGTGGTATTATCAGAACTCACTGCAACCTGAAACTACTTTGCTCAAGCGATCCTTCCACCTCGGCCTCCTGAGTATCTGGGACTACAGGTGTGCACCACCACACCCAGCTAACTTTTTTTACTTTTAGTAGAGATGAGATCTTGCTATGTTATTCAGGCTGGTCTTGAACTCCTGGGCTCAAGTGATCCTACCACCTTGGCCTCTCAAATTGCTGGGATTATAGGGATGAGCCACCATGCCCATTTCACTTCTTTGGTTAAGTTCATTCCTAGGTATTTTATTTTATTTGTAGCTGGTATAAATGGGATTACTTTCTTAATTTCTTTTTTCAGATTGTTAAATATTGACATATAGAAATGCTACTGATTTTTGTATGTTGATTTTGTATCCTGCAACCTCACTGAATTTAATTTGTTCATCAGTTCTTTTTTCTTTTTTTCTTTTCTTTTTCTTTCTTTTTTTTTTTTTTTGAGACAGAATCTCGCTCTGTTGTCTAGGCTAGAGTGCAGTAGCGTGATCTCGGCTCACTGCAGCCTCCACCTCCCAGGTTCAAGCAATTCTCCTGCCTCAGCCTCCCAAGTAGGTGGGATTACAGGCACACACCACCACAGCCAGCTAATTTTTGTATTTTTAGTAGAGACAGGGTTTCACCATGTTGGCCAGGTTGGTCTCAAACCCCTGACCTTAGGTGATCCACCTGCCTTGGCCTCCCAAAGTGCTGGGATTACAGATGGGAGCCATTATATCCAGCTGTTCATCAGTTCTAATAGTTTTTTGGTAGAGCCTTCAGGTTTTTCCAAATATAAGATTCTATCATCTGCAAACAAGGATAATTTAACTCTTCCTTTCCAATTTGAATCCCCTTTATTTCTGTGTCTTATCTGATTTTTCTAGCTAGGACTTCCAGTACTATGTAGAACAACAGTGGTGAAAGTGGGCATCCTTGTCTTGCTGCAGATCTTAGAGTAAAGGCTTTCAGTTTTTCCTCCTTCCCTATGACACTAGCTGTGGGCCTGTCATATATGGCTTTTATTATCTTGAGATATGTTACTTCTGTACCCAGTTTTTTTAGGGTTTTATCATGAAGGGATGTTGAATTTTGTCAAATGCCTTTCTGCATCAATTGAAAGGATCATATAGTTTTTGTTTTTATTCTGTTGATATGATGTATCACATTGATTGATTTGCATGTTTTGAACCATCCTTGCATCTCTGGGATAAATCCCACTTGATCATGATGAATAAAGTTTTAATGTGTTGTTGCATTTGGTTTGTGAGTATTTTTTTTTTTTTTTTGAGGATTTCTGCATCAAGATTCATCAGGGATATTGGCCTGTGGTTTTCTTTATTTGATATATCTTTGTTTAGTTTTGGTATCAGGGGAATACTGGCCTTGTAGAATGAGTTCAGAGATATTGCCTCCCCTATTTTGCAGAATAGTTTGAGTAGGACTGGTATTATTTCTTCTTTAAATGTTTGGTAAAATTCAGGAGTGAAGCCATAAGGTCCTAGGCTTTTCTTTACTGGGAGACTTTTTATTATGGCTTTGATCTCAACACTTGTTATTGGTCTGTTCAGCTGCTGGATTTCTTCATGGTTCAGTCTTAGCAGGTTGTATGCATCTAGGAATTTATCCATTTCTTCTAGGTTTTCCAATTTATTGGCAGGGAGTTTCTCATAGTAACCTCTAATGATCCTTTGAATTCCTGCAACATTAGTTGTAATATCTCTTTTTTTTATCGCTGCTCTTTTCTGGTTTCCATTTACATAAAGTATCTTTTTCCATCTCTTCATTTTCAGTCTGTGCAACTTTATATATGAAGTGTGTTTCTTGTAAGCAACAGATCATTCGGTCTTATTTTTTAAGATCTATTAATATGGAGCCACTCTGTATCTTTTGACTGGAGAATTTAGTCCATTTACATTCCATGTTGAAAATGAATTTCTGCCATTTTGCTGTTTGCTTTCTGGTTGTTTCATGTCTTCTCTTCCTTCTTTCCTTTCTTTCTGTCTTTCTCTTAGTAAACGTGATTTTCTTTGGTGGTATGTTTTAATTTTCTGCTTGTTTCGTGTGTGTTTTTTTATTTGAGGTTACCACGAGGCCTGCAAATATAACTAGTCTTATAACTGATTATTTTAAACTGATAATAGTGATTGCATAAACAAACTAATAAGCAAAGAGAAAACTAATAAAAACTCTACACTTGGCCGGGCGCGGTGGCTCAAGCCTGTAATCCCAGCACTTTGGGAGGCCGAGACGGCCCGGATCACGAGGTCAGGAGATCAAGACCCATGCCTGGCTAACACTGGTGAACCCCCGTCCTCTACTAAAAAATACAAAAACCTAGCCGGGGCGAGGTGGCGGGCGGCCTGTAGTCACGCATGTAATACCTCGGGAGGCTGAGGCAGGAGAAATGGCGTAAACCCGAGAGCCGGGAGCTTGCAGTGAGCCTGAGGTCCGGCCACTGCACTCCAGCCGCGAGCGACAGAGCGAGACTCCGTCCTCAAAAAAAAAAAAAAAAAAAAAAAAAAACTCTACACTTGAACTCCATCCCCTACTTTTTAACTTTTTTGTTATTTCTATTTATGCTTATTGTAGCTAGTCTTCGAAAGTTGTTGTGGTTATTTTTGATAGGCTCATCTTTAGTCTTTCTACTCCAAGATACGACCTAAGTTTACATACTGGGCAATTAACAGTGTTATAATGTTCTGTTGTTTTCTGTGCCTTCTTACTGTTACCAGTGAGTTTTGAAACCTTCAGATGATTTCCTATTGGGCTCCATTAATGTCCCCCATTTCCTTTTCAGACTGAAAAACTCCCTTTAGCATTTCTTGTAAGAAGGTCTGGCATTCGCGACATGAATCCCTTGGCTTTTTTTTTTTTTTTTTTTTTTTCTTTTGTCGGGGTATGGTGGGGGAGTCTTTATTTCGCTCTTCATGTTTAGGGTATATTTTTGTTGGACCTTAGCGCATTTTAAGGATAAAAGGTTTTTTTCTTTTTCTTTTTTTTTTTTTTTTGAAGATGGAGTCTTGTCTGCGCCCAGGCTGGAGTGGCAGTGGCCGGATCTGCAGCTTCACTGCGAAGGCTCCGCCTCCCGGGTTTACGCCATTCTCCAGAACCGCCTCAGCCTCCCCTAGTAGCTGGGACTACAGGCAGCCAGCCACCCTCGCCCGGCTACTTTTTTTGTATTTTTTAGTAGATGACGGGTTTCACCGTGTTAGCCAAGGAATGGTCTTTGATCTCGCTGACCTCCGTGGATCCCCCGTCTCCAGGGCCTCTCCCAAAGTGCTGGGATTACAGGCTTGAGCCACCGCGCCCGGCCTAGTATAAAAGGTTTTTTTCTTTAGCACTTTAAATATGTCACAACACTCCCTGTTGGCCTGTAAGGTTTCCACTGAGAAGTCTGCTGCCAGATGTCTTGGAGCTCCACTGTGTGTTATTTGTTTCTTTCTCTTACTGCTTTTAGGGTCCTTTCTTCATCCTTGACCTTTGGAAGTCTGATTATTAAATGTCATGAGGTAGTCTTATTTGGATTAAACTGCTTGGTGTTCTATAACTTTCTTGTACTTGAATATTGATATCTTCTCTGGGTTTGGGAAGTTCTTTGTTATTATTCCTTTGAATAAACTTTCTATTCTGATCTCTCTCTTTACCTCCTCTTTAAGGCCTATAACCCTTATTTGAACTTTCTGAATTACAGATGCTTGGCATCCAACTGGTCCACGTTAAATCCAGAAAGCATCTAGGTAATGCAAGAGATGTGATGGAACCTAAGAGAAAAGAGTCTCAAGAAAGAAAATGTGACAAAAATGTCAATTGCTTCAGTGAAATCAAATAAGTGTCCACTTGCTTTGACAATATGGAAGTAACTGGTGCTCCCAGTGAAAACATTTTTGGTAGAATGCTGTCTTAGCCCATTTTGTGCTGCTAGAGCAGAATATCTGAGATTGGATAATTTATAAAGAACAAAAATTTATTTGTTATAGTTCTGGAGGCTGGGGAGTCCAAGGTTGAAGGGCCTATATCTGAAGAGGGCCTTCTTTCTCCACTATCCCATCATGGAAGGCAGAAGGGCAGGAAAGCATGAGAGAGAGATGGGAAGAGGGCTGAACTTACCCTTTTATTAGAAATCATTTCCACAATAATGGCATTAATCCATTCATGAGGACAGAGCTTTCATGACCTAATCACCTCTTAAAAGTTCCACCTCTCAACACTGTTGCATTGGGGATTAAGTTTACGACACATGAACTTTGAAGAACACATTCAACCCATAGCAATTTGTGTCTGCAGAAACCAGATTACAATAATTGAAGAAGAAAAGGAGAGGTCAGGGGACTGCTTCAGTGGGAAATGAACTTGATGTAATAATTACTTCCAAATAGAGTGACCAACTGTCCCCATTTGCACAGAACTGAGGGGTTTTCTAGGATACTGGATTTGTGTGCAAAAACTACAAATCAGGAAAAGTTGATCATGTTACCTCCAAGTACACTATCAGGCAGACTGCTTTAGAGTTCACAAAAGAGGATGAGAGAAAATTAAAATGCTGAAATCACAAGGTTTATTTATTTATTCATTTTTTCTTTTCTTTTTTGAGACAGAGTCTCGCTCTCTCACCCAACTGGAGTGCAGTGGTATCATAATGGCTCATTGCAGCCTCATCCTCCTGGGCTTAAGCAATCCTCCAACCTCAAACTCCCTAGTAGCTGGGACTACAGGCACACACTAGCATGCTCTGCTAATTTTTTATTTTTATTTTTATTTTAGAGACAAGGTCTCACTATGTTGCCCAGGCTAGTCTTGAACTCCTGGGCTCAAGCAGTCCTCCCACCTCAGCCTTCCAAAGTGCTACGATTACAAGTGTGAGCCACCATGTCCAGCCTATTGCGTAAATTTTAAACACAAAGCAAGAAGCAAGTGGAAACTGAGATAAGTTATCACACTAAGGATAGGATCCAAGTTGGATGTAAGAGTCATACAAACAAAATCCTGTGCCACACAATGTTCATATCCTATCTCTGTCACATACAAAGACACATCAGAATTCCCTACTGATGGCATGGTCTGATGCAGGGACCAGAGTCCAGGGTGAGCAAGGAGACTCAGCAAATTGAACATGCCTGAAGCCAACACATGCTTCCTCTTTCAAAGAAATGGAGGACAAGCAGCCTGTGCACAACTGAAACTCACCAACAAAGTGCTGAGGAGCTGTAGATTTATCTGCATATCTTGGACAGAATTCACACGGGGCAAGAATAGTTGTCACGATTCAGCAGCTGATTTAAATAGGACATAGCTGTCATTCAGGAGGATATATGATCTGTGATTTTACTAATATTTTAGGTTTACTTGGTGGTTCTATCCTTTCCTGTCTACAAGTAGCACACTTGGTATTTCCATTCTTTTAATCTATGCTTATCAAACATATGTTCTGTATATGCTATTTATGTTTAATGTAAAAGATTTCTAACTTATTACATTTGCTATCATTCCTCAACATGTTTTATGAGTGTCACTTATTGTTCTACTTTTTTGTTTCTCTTGTTATTTACAGAAGATTGAATATTCTCAAATACTATAGAAAAATCATATTATAGAAGTAACGATAGCATGAATAGACTTTTTGTACTCAACACTTGGCTGTAATGGAAAAGAGGAAAAAAAGGCTATTTGCTATAGGAATTTACAGAATCAGGGGAAGTTTAAAAAAAAAAAAAGGTTGAAGATATAGAACAGCCAGAGACAGAAGTTAATTGATGAAGCATGACTATTGAGAGAGAATAAAAGGTGGAGGAGAATTGGTAGGAGATGGTATTCTCTTACAGGAGAAGAGGGAAGAATAATGGGTGGCAATGCAAACATGTATCCAGTGGTGGGTGGGATTCACCAGGTGTGTTTCAGTTTACTTTGTGAAATAACTTGGCTTTTAAATAGTACTTCCAGGCACTGGTTGATTGATTTACAAATGTTTACTTTTTATTAAGTGTGGTGTGGTGGCCTTATAATGTATTGACTTGGCTAAGCTGAACTACGTTTTCCACAGTTTTGTTTCTTGCATGTTTCTGGTTATGGTGGGCCACAAGGGAGATTCTTGTGACATTCAGAAAGCAGATGGGAAGCTGCAGTCCCTTTGTAGCTCACACACATTGTTGCTGATCTGCTGACTCACCTCATCAGCATGAAGCAGCAGCTGGGCCTGCTCTACCTTCCACTGGGTTTTCCCTCAGCTTCCCTGACTCCTGGGCAGTGTGTGTGTGTGTGTTTAGTCCCATGAGGATGGGTTCCCACTATCAACACCAGAAGGGATATGAACTGACATGAGTTTCAATTTGTCCTGCTGGATTCTAGTTCATGCTGTGGGTTCCAGGCTCTCCTTGACCTTCCTCACTTTATATCCATTGTCCCTTTCTAACTCCCTGCCCTCTGGACTTCAAGCTCCAGTATCAGATGAAAGGACTACAGTCTTAGAGACTCTTTAACCAGTTCCAACATTTGTGGAAGGCTGTATTTCTATAAAATAATACCCTCAGATTATGCCTGAGTTTATGTTAATGATACCACTCAGGATAGGGGCTGGACATGCCAGAAAAGCCATCCATGTGACTAGAGGGTTGGGGCTTTGAGCAATGTGGATATCAGCCTGACTTCTGACCTCTGACCCCAGGGAGGAGCAGGGGGCTGGAGACTGAATTCGATCACACTGCCAATGATTCAACCAATCATGCCTACGAAATAAAACCCAAATAAAAACTCTGGACATGGAAGCTAAGGGAAACTTCCAGGTTGATAATCATACATCAGTGTGCCAGGAGGATGACAGGTCCTGAGCATAAAGAAGCTTTGAATTTGGGACCCTCCCAGACTTTGCTCTCTGCACCTTTTCATTTGGATGCCCCTGATTCGTGTCTTTTATAATGAAACTCTAAGCCTTAGTATAGTGCGTTCCTGCATTCTGTGAGTCGTTCTGGTGCGTTATTAAACCTGAGGAGTTAGTGGGAATCCCTGCATTTGTAGTCAGTTGGTCAGAAGCACAGGTGGCTCAGGAAACCTGGAACATATAATAGCTGGTATCTGGGGCAAGAAGCATCCTGTGAGTGGCTGTCCCCTTAGCCTGTGAAATTTGACTTTACTCCAGGTCAGGATTGTACTGCAAAGAGAAAATAATATATGGATCCCCATGTAGGCATCACCTAGCTTCAATAATAATCAGCTCATGGCCAAACTTGTTTCATCTATAACCCCTCCCATCTCCTTTCATCATTATCCCTCACCCCTCTTACCTGCATCACTGGATTACTTTGAAGTAAATCACTGACAAATCATTTTGTCGGCAAATCACTGATATTTGTTCATATATATTAAAGCAGATATCTCTAAAAAGACCGTTCCCCTCCCACCCTTTTTGTTTGTTTGTTTTATTTATTTATTTATTTATTTTGAGACAGTCTCACCCTGTTACCCAGGCTGGAGTGCAATGACGCTATCTTGGCTCACTGCAACCTCCACCTCCCAGGTTCAAATGGTTCTCCTGCCTCAGCCTCCTGAGTAGCTGGGATCACAGGTGTGCATCACCACGCCCAGCTAATTTTTTGTATCTTTAGTAGATATGGGGTTTCATCATGTTGGCCAGGCAGGTCTTGAACTCCTGACCTCGTGATCTGCCTGCCTTGGCGTCCCAAAGTGCTGGGATTACAGGCATGAGCCATCGTGCCCAGCCTCCCCACCTTTTTTTTTTTT
>NW_016806877.1:271424-286988 GCF_001698545.2 Rhinopithecus bieti | reverse complement strand
CCAGGATGGTCTCGATCTCCTGACCTCGTGATCCGCCCGTCTCGGCCTCCCAAAGTGCTGGGATTACAGGCTTGAGCCACCGCGCCCGGCCCCCACCTTTTTTTAAGAGACAAAGTCTCACTCTGTTGCTCCCAAGATGGCAGATTGGAGGCAGTGTTAGCATGCCTCTTCCACTTGGAAAGACAAGACAGTGTGTAGAGACTCACGCTGTGAACTTTTCTCCTAGAAGCAACACAGGAACTTAACAGGAGAACTGAACGAAACCACAGACCCTTTGAAAGAAGCATTGGGCTGCAGCCTACACCATGAGCCAGTGGAAAACTAAGTCCCCAGAGTGTGAGACAGGAATAAATTGCATCAGGAACATACACTCCCACTTGGGAATCTGGCAATCCAGGCCCATGAGGGAAGAACTTCACCCTATCCAGCAATGGAGATGATTTTAGTGAGCACTGGGTAATTTATGAGAAAAAGCATCACTGGGATGGGCTTTGCATGCACTCCCAGGCTCCGGGGAGGATGGAAGGAAGACATTCCTGATCCTACCTCACAGAAGATTGTGCAGAAATCTGCCAGTTAACTCAGGCAGCAGTCACAGGTTGACAGAAGTTCCCAAATGAGATTCACAATATAATCTCGAATGGGGACAGGGGACAAACTCCCTTGGACAGAACCAAGGAGTGAATGGGAAATGTGCTGCAGCCACGGGTGCAGGAGCTGGGCACCCCTGCTTCAGGGGCAGACTGGGAGGGGCGTGGCTTGAAAGCTTTGGTTGCTGTCTCCTTGAGGAAGGCTTATGGCTTGGGGCAGTCTTGAGTTCTGAATGCAGACTGCCTGGATTCTAACGAGCTGCTGCAAGCAGAACACTGCAGGTGAGGGACCTGACTTGCCAAGTACATGGGAACTGGTGGGGCCTGCTACTCCCCAACCCCTGTACAGAGACTTCTGTGCAGCAGAGGCAGCTGCACCCCTCCCTGCGGCCAGAGAAATGCTCTGTGACCTCCACAGGGGCCACTGCTTACCCCGCATATGGGGAGCCAGACATGAACCGGCCTGATCCAGCTGCCACTTGGCTTTGCTCCTTCATTTGCTCTGGTAGCTTAACACAAAGGACAGAAATTTTTTGGAGCTCTATGGTGCCACCCATTACCTGAGCCACCAGAGTACCTCTCCTGGGTAACTTGAGGCAAGCACAAATCCCACTGCGACTACTGCAGCTGGTGCTCTTTGGCAAGCGCAAATTGACAGTCCATTACAGCATCTCCAAGTAGAATAACACTGCACCAAGGAAGGAGAAAACCTGTGCATGACCTCAGCTATCACCATTGCCTGCATCATTCTGGTTAACCAGGGGGTTCTGACTCTTGTCCACATGACCAGTTTATTACTACTACTACTGGCATTTGAGAAATCTTTACCAAAGAATTCAAAAGGTTGATCATTAAGCTACTCAAGGAGATATAACAAAGGTGAAAACAACATATAGAAATTTAAAATCAATTCAGGATATAAATGAAACATTTTCTAAAGAGATAGATTTAAAAAAAAAAACAACCAGAACTTTTTGAAATGAAAGATACATTTAGGGATTTAGGGAATTACAAAATGAGCTGGAAAGTTTTAACAATAGTCTAGACCAAGTAGAAGAAAGAATTTCAGAGCTCTAAGAAAGGTTTTCAAATTAGCCCAATCAGACAAAAATAAAGAAAAAAGAATTAATAGAAATGAACAAAGTGTCCAAGAAATATGATATTATGTAAAATGGACAAGTATAAGAACTAGCAGTGTTCCTGAATGAGAAGAAAAAGCAAAAAAAAAAAAAAAAAATTGTGGAAAACTTCTTTGAGGGAATAATTGAGAAAAACTTCCCTGACCTTGCTAGAGATTTAGACATCCAAATACAAGAAGCTCAAAGAAGTCCTGGGAGATTCATTGCAAAAAGGATATCACCAAAGAACATAGTCATCAGACTATAGTCAGTGTGAAGGAAAGAATTTTAAGAGCAGTGAGTCAAAAGCATCAGATAAGGTATAAAGGGAAACCTATCAGACAAATAGTTGACTTTTCAGTATAAAATTTACAAACCGGAAAGAATTGGGATCCTATCTTTAGTCTTCTTCTTTTTTTTTTTTTGAGACGGAGTCTTGCCATGTTGCCCAGGCTGGAGTGCAGTGGTGCAATCTCGGCTCACTGCAACCTCCACCTTCCAGGTTCAAGAGATTCTCCTGCCTCAGCCTCCTGAGTAGCTGGGAATACAGGCACACGCCACCATGCCCAGCTAATTTTTGTATTTTTAGTAGAGATGAGGTTTCACCATGTTGGTCAGGCTGGTCTCAAACTTCTGACCTTGTGATCCACCCGCCTCACCCTCCCAAATGTCTTTAGCCTTCTTAAACAGAATAACCCTCAACCAAGAATTTTGTATTCAGTAAAATTAAGTCTCATAAATAAAGACAAAATAAAGTATTTTTCAGATAAGCAAATGGTGAGGGAATTTGTCACTATCAGACCAGCCCTACAAGAAATACTCAAAGGATTTCTAAAGCTTGAAACAAAAGGTTGATACAAATCAGAACAGAACCTTTTGACACATAAAGATCATAGGGTCTATAAAACAATAACACAATGAAGAAAACAAAATAGGACACAATCAACATGACTGGAACAGTAGCTCACATCTCAATATTAATGTTGAATGTAAATGGTCTAAATGCTTTACTTTAAGGTACAAATTGGCAGAATGAATAAAAAAATCACAAACCACATATCTTCAGTCTTCGAAAGACTCACCTAACACATAAGGATTCTGATAGATTCAAGGTAAAGGAGTGGCAAAAAAATTCTGTGCAAAAGAAAACCAAAAGTGAGTGGAAGTAACTCTTCTTAAATCAGATAAAACAGACTTTAAAGCAACAACAATAGAAAAAAGACAAAAAAAGTCATTACACAATGATAAAAGGATGACTCTAACAAGAAGATACTACAATCCTAAATACATATGCCCCTAACTCTGGATCTCCCAGATTCATAGAACAATTACTTCCAGATCTAAGATGAGAGATAGACAGTAACATAATAATAGTAGGGGACTTCAACACTTCACTAACAGTCCTAGACAGATCATTGAGGCAGAAAGTCAACAAAGAAATGCTGGTCTTAAACTACACTCCAGAACAAAGGGACCTAACAGACATTTACAGAACATTCTACCCAAGAACTACACAATATACATTCTTCTCATCAGCACATGGAACATTCTCCAAGATAAACCATATGACAGGCCACAAAACAAGTCTTAAAAAACTTTAAAAAATCAAAATGATGTCAAGTATCTTCTCAGACTATGATGGAATAAAACTAGAAATCAACTCCAAAAAGAACCTTCAAAACTATACAAATACATGGAAATTAAACAATCTGCTGCTGAATGATTTTGGGTTAACAATGATATTGAGATGGAAATTTAAAAATTCTTCAAAATGAATGAAAATAGTGATACAGGGTATCAAAACCTCTGGAATACAGCAAAAACAGTGCTAAGGGGACAGTTTATAGTACTCAATCCCTATATCAAAAAGTCTGAAAAGTCACAAATTGACAACTTAACATCACACCTCAAGGAACTAAAGAAACAAGAACAAACCAAACCCAAAACTAGCAGAAGAAAATAAATAACAAAGATCAGAGCAGAACTAAATGAAATCGAAACAAACATTATGAAAGATTAACAAAAAAAAAAGTTCTTTGAAAGGAGAAATAAAATCAATACACCATTAGCCAGATTAACCAAAAAGAGAGAAGATTCAAATTAGCTCAAATAGAAATAAAAATGGAGACATTACAACCAACACCACAGAAATACACAAGATCATTAGAGACTACTATGAACACCTCTATGCACAAAAACTAGAACATTTGGAGGAAATGAATAAGTTCCTGGAAACATACAAACCTCCTAGTTTGAATCAGGAAGAAATAGGAATCCTGAGCAAACCAATTACAAGCAGTGAGATTGAATCAGTAATAAAAATTAGCAGCTAGGCATGCTCACAACTGTAATCTTAGCACTTTGGAAGGCAGAGGCAGGCAGATCACTTGAGCCCAGGAGTTAGAGACCAGCCTGGGCAATGTGGCAAAACCCCATCTCTGCAAAAAAATACAAAAGTTAACCAAATATGGTGGTGCATACATGTAGTTCTAGCTATTCTGGAGGCTGAGGTTGGATGATCACTTAAGCTTTGGGAGGTAATGGGTGCAGTGAGCTGTGATTGTGCCACTGTACTGCAGCTTGAGTGACAGGTGAGACCCTATCGCAAAGAAAAAAAATTACCACCTAGAACAAAAATACCCAGATGGATTCACAGCTGAATTCTACCAGCCATTCTAAGAAGAATTGATACCAATCCTACTGAAACTATCCTAAAAGATTGAGAAAAAGAGCCTCCTCCCTAACTCATTCTACAAAGCCAGTATCACCCTGGTACCAAAACCAGAAAAGGACATAAAAAAAGAAAACTACAGACCAATATCCCTGATGAACATAGATGCAAAAATCCTCAACAAAGTGCTGGCAAACTGAATCCAACAGCACATCAAAAATATAATTCACCATGATTAAATGAGTTTCATCCCAGGAATGCAGGGATGGTTCAACATACACAAGTCAATAAATGTGATTTATCTCATAAATAGAATGAAAAACAAAAGCGATGTGATCATCTCAATAGGCTCAGAAAAAGCATTCAATAAAACCCAGCATCCCTTTATGATAAAAACCCTCAACAAACTAAGCATAGAAGGAACACACCTTAAAATAATAAAAGCCACATATGACAAACCCACAGCCTACATCACACTGAAAGGGGAAAAGTTGAAAGCATTCCCCCTAAGAAATGGAACAAGACAAGGATGCCTACTTTCACCACTTCTGTTCAACATAATACTGTAAGTCCTAGTCAGAGCAATCAAGCAAGAGAAGGAAATTTTTATTTATGCTTTTTAGCATCTGAATTAGAAAAGAAGTCAAACTATCTGTTTGCTGATGACATGACCATAAACCTAGAAAATCCTACAGATTCCACCAGAAGACTTCTAGAGTTGATAAACAAATTCAGTAAAATCTCAGGTTACAAAATCAATGTACACGAATCAGCACTGCTAGGCACCAACAACAACCAAGCTGAGGGTCAAATCAAGAGCTCAAGCTCTTTCACAATGGCTATAAAAAAATGAAACGCCTAGGACTATACTTAACCAAGAAGCTAAGCAATCTCTACAAAAAAACTATAAAATACTGCTGAAAGAAATCATAGATGACACAAACAAATGGAAACACATCCCATGCTCATGGTTTGGATAATCAATATCATGAAAATGATTATACTACCAAAAGAAATCTGCAGATTCAATGCAATTTCTATCAAAATACCAACATCTTTTTCTGCAGAATTAGAAAAAAAAAAACACCCTAAAATTCATATGGTACCAAAAAAAGAGCTCGAATAGCCAACATAATCCTAAGCGAAAAGAACAAATATGGAAGCATCACATTATCCAACTTTGAATTATACTACAAGTCTATAGTTATCCAAACAACAGGATACTGGTATAAAAGTAGACATATAGACCAATGGGACAGAATAGAGAACCCAGAAATAAAGCCAAATACTTACAACCAATTGATCTTTTGACAAAGCATACAAAAACATAAACTGGGGAAAAGACATTCTATTCAATCAGGGACAACTGGATAGCCACATGTAGAAGAATGAAAGTGGATCCCTATCTCTCACTGTCTACCAACATCAGCTCAAGATGGATAAAAGACTTAAATCTAAGACCTGAGGCCAGGCGCTGTGGCTCACGCCTGTAATCCCAGCACTTTGGGAGGCTGAGGCGGGCGAATCATGAGTTCAAGAGATCAAGGCCATCCTGGCTAACATGGTGAAATCCCGTCTGTACTAAAAATACAAAAAATTAGCTGGGCGTGGTGGCAGGCACCTGTAATCCCAGCTACTTGGGAGGCTGAGGCAGGAGAATCATTTGAACCTGGGAGGAAGAACTTGCAGTGAGCCGAGATTGTGCCATTGCACTCCAACTTGGGCAACAAGAGCGAAACTCCATCTCAAAAGAAAAAAAAAAAAATCTAAGGCCGGGCGCGGTGGCTCAAGCCTGTAATCCCAGCACTTTGGGAGGCCGAGACGGGCGGATCACAAGGTCAGGAGATCGAGACCATCCTGGCTAACACGGTGAAACCCCGTCTCTACTAAAAGATACAAAAAACTAGCCGGGCGAGGTGGCGGGCGCCTGTAGTCCTAGCTACTCTGGAGGCTGAGGCAGGAGAATGGCGTAAACCCGGGAGGCGGAACTTGCAGTGAGCTGAGATCCGGCCACTGCACTCCAGCCTGGGCGACAGAGCGAGACTCCGTCTCAAAAAAAAAAAAAAAAAAAAATCTAAGACCTGAAACTATAACAATTTTAGAAGAAAACCTAACTAAAATATTTCTGGACATTGGCTTAAACAAAGAATTTCTGACCAAGACCCCAAAAGTAAATGCAACAAAATAAAACAAATAAATGGCACCTAATTAAACTAAAAAGCTTCTACATAGGAAAAAAAATAATCATCAGAGTAAACAGACAAAAATAAAATATTTGCAAACTATGCATCTGACAAAGGACTAATATCCAGAATATACAAGGAACTCAAACAAATTAGCAAGAAAATAAAACAAATAATCCCACTAAAAAGTGAAGAAGTGACATAAAAAAAATTTCTCAAAAGAATATACACAAATGGCCAAGAAACATATGAAAAATGCGCAACATCACTAATCATCGGGGAAATTCAAATTAAAGCCACAATGAAATACAACCTTACCCCAGCCAGAATGGCCATTATTAAAAAGTCAAGAAACAATAGATGTTGGTGTGGATATGGTGGAAAAGGAACACTTATACGCCGCTGGTGGGAATGTAAATTAGTACAACCTCTTTAAAAACAGTATGGAGATTTATCAAAGTGATCTATTTCTTTTTTAAAAAATGTATTTATCTTAAGAAAAAAAGATGGAGGTCTCACTACGTTGCCCAGGCTGGTCTTGAACTCATGAACTCAAGTGATCCACCCACCTCAGCTTCCAAAAGTGCTGGGATTACAGGCATGAACCACCACACCCATTCAAGTAGATCTATTTGTTTTTTTTTTTATTTTATTTCATTTCATTTATTTATTTTTATTTTTTGAGACAGAGTCTCACTCCGTCACCCAGGCTGGAGTGCAATAGTGTGATCTCGGCTCACTGCAACCTCCACTCCCAGGCTCAAGTGATTCTTCTGCCTCAGCCTCCTGGGTAACTGGGATTACAGGCTTCTGCCACCACGTCTGGCTAATTTTTGTATTTTTAGTAGAGACGGACTTTCACCATGTTGGCCAGGCTAGTCTCGAACTCTTGACCTCAGGTGATCTGCCTGTTTTGGCCTCCCAAAGTGCTGGGATTACAGGCGTGAGCCAGCCCAAGTAGATCTATTTCTAAAAGTAGATATACCATTTGATCCAGCAATCCCACTACTGGGTATGTGCCTGAAGGAAAAGATGTCATTATATCAAAAAGACACCTGCACACATATGTTTATGCAGCACAATTCACAACTGCAAAGATATGGAACCAACCTAAGTGGCCATCAACCAGTGAGTGGATAAAGAAAATGTGGTATACATACACCATGGAATACTACTCAGCCAAGAAAAAGAAGGAAATAATGTCTTTTGCAGCAACTTGGCTGGAACTGGAGGTCATTATTCTAAGTGGAGTAACTCAGGAATGGAAAACCAAATACCGTATGTTTTCACTTATAAGTAGGAACTAAGCTATGGGTAAACAAAGGCATACAGAGTGGTAAAAGGGATACTAGAGACTCAGAAGGGAAAGTAGGAGGGGGACAAGGGATTTTTTAAAAACTAC
Organism: Rhinopithecus bieti; assembly: GCF_001698545.2. Lineage (NCBI taxonomy): Eukaryota > Metazoa > Chordata > Mammalia > Primates > Cercopithecidae > Rhinopithecus > Rhinopithecus bieti. Next base: position 279,024 of record NW_016806877.1, on the reverse strand, counting down.
ATATTGGGTACAATGTGCACTACTCAGGTGATGGGTGCACTAAGATCTCAGACTTAACTACACAATTCATCCATGTAACTGAAAACCACTTGTACCCCAAAAGCTACTGAAATTTTAAAACCTGTATATAAAAAAATAAACAAAAATAAAATCTCAGAATCCAAGCAAAGTCCACACACTGCATCTTATTGAAGGTCTCTTAATCTCTTTATTTATTTTATAGACAGGGTCTCACTCTGTTACCCAGCTTGGAGTGCAGTGGCATGATCATAGCTCACCGCAGCCTCAAACTCCTAGACTCAAGCGATCCTGCCGCCTCAGTCTCCCTAGTAGCTGGGACTACAGGTACACATCATCATGTCTGGCTAGGTTTAAAAAATTTTTTTGTAGATAGGATCTTGTCATGTTGCTTAGACTGTCTTATCTCTTTTAATCTATTTGTTACCTTCTCTCTTTTTCTTTTGGCTGTAATTTATTTGTTGAAGAAATTGGATGTCTTCTTCAATAGAGTGCTACTTCTCAAATGTTAAAGTATATACACAAACCACTTGGGGATCTTGTTAAAAAGTAGATTCTCCAGCCTGGCCAACATGGCAAAACCCCGTATCACAAAACCTGGGTGTGGTGGCGGGTGCCTATAACCCCAGCTACACAGGAGGCTGAAGCAGGAGGAGGTGGAGTTTGCAATGAGCAGTGAGCCAAGATTGCACCACTGCACTCCAGCCTGGACAACAAGAGAGAGACTGTGTCTCAAAAAAAAAAACGTAGATTCTGCTTTAGTGTGGGCATCTGGAGTGGGCTCTGAGATGCGGCAGTTCTGGCAAGCTCCCAGGTGAAGCAGATGCTGCCTATCCATGGACCATACTTAGAGTAGCAAAGTCTACAGCTGCCTGCAGTCTACATTCTGATGATTGCATCCTCATGATGGCATTACCATATTTCTCTGTTCCCTCTAAACTGGTGGTTAGATCTTCTGAATTGCATGGAAACAACCTTCTTTTTTGTAACTTTTAATGTTCTCTCCAAAATGTACATTTGAGCAATCTGGAAGTTCCCCACTGGTATCTTTATAGTTTTTGGTATAAACTCGATGGTAAGTGCCCTATACAAGTGTACCATTTTTTAATCTTTTATGTCATATTTTTACTCCATCTTTTCTATGTTTAGATACACAAATACTTATCATTGCGTTATAGTTGCTGATAGTATTCAGTACAGTAACATGCTGTACGGGTTTGTAACCTTGGAGCAGTAGGATATCACATATAGCCTATGTGTGTAGGAGGCTAGAGCATCTAGGTTCATGTAAGTGTACTCTATGATGTTCATACAATGTCAAAGTTGCCTACAATGCGTTTCACAGAACACGTCCTGTGGTTACGTGACACATGGCTGCATTCAGTGCCTAGGGTTTCCGTGCATTCTCATACTTGGCGGCCACTTGGTAGTCCGGATGTGTTTTTAAATTCAGCGGCAGGGGCATGAATGCAGCGCGTGCATTTACCTGTGTGCACGAATGTGGTGTTTATGCTTTCGTACACCACACCATTCACATACCAAATTAGGTTGAATTTTCAGATTAATTAGATGAACTTAGAGTTGCCAGGCTCCGGAATAATTGGATCTCAGACAAGAAAAATGGAAACAGAATTTGTAAATGATTTACAAGTTTCAGTACTGTGTTTTCAGTCATGAAGCCAAACTTTACCAAGAAGAGGAAAGATCCAGCAGTGGAACATTTGAGCACAGTGGCCAGAGCTTACTGGGTCATGGAAGTTTGGGCCCCTGACCTTTCAGGCTGGGTCGTCTCTTGTGGCCCTAACGTTTGCAGCAAACCGCTGGCTTGGTTGTAAATTTTATCTTTCTGTGGGCTTTGGTCATTCAGAGGGCAAGCACGGACTTCTAAGGATTAGAGGCAGCCTCCTTGTTAAAATGTTTATGTGATTTCCTCTTCCAGCCACAGGTTGCTTCGTACTCACACGCCGCAGATAAGGCTCTGACTCCTCTCCCTCAGGCCTGTGCTCATCGCTTCCTCTACTCTGTTGCTTCTTGTCTTCTGTCACCTCTGGCCCTCGGCCAAGGTCAGCCTGCTGCCGAGTGTGTGTTACTGGCATTCCCGCACATTTTGAGAAACGCTGTAGTGTTTCCACTGCATCAGGGTATTTAGGTTACAGGAAGAACTGGTGATGTGGAATTGAGGTCTTTTTTCATTACAATGACTCTTCCGGGAGCAGATAGAGTCATACCTGACACCGATCCATTTAGCAGTTTCGTTCTACGGTGGTATCATCTGCTTTAGTCGTTGTTTTAATGAAATACTGATTTTAATTGCCAGACATTTGGAGTTCAGCCAAACCGTGGTTAGTGATGAAGCACACATAAAAGAATGAGACTCAAGTACACATGCTATATTTAATTTTTAAATTTAGTGACATATCTTGGATATTTTTCCATATCAGGATATACCACTCCAAGATAGGTATTCATCCAACAGAAATAAAATCATACGTCCATATGAGACTAGTACGCCAATGCTCATTGCAGCTCCATTTGCAATAACTTCAACCTGTGTCCAACCTGTGTCCATCAACAGGTGAGCGGCTAGATGAATTGTAGAACGTTCTAATGATAGAATACTTTTCAACGATTAAGAATGAATTGGCCAGGCACGGTGGCTCACGCCTGTAATCCCAGCACTTTGGGAGGCAGAGGCAGGCGGATTATCTAAGATCAGAAGTTTGAGACCAGCCCGGCCAACATGGCGAAACCCCATCTCTACTAAAAATATAAAAATTAGCTGGGCATGGTGCACACCTGTAATCCCAGCTACTCCAGAGGCTCATGCAGGAGAATCTCTTGAACCCGGGAGGCGGAGGTTGCAGTGAGCCGAGATTATGCCACTGCACTCCAGCCTGGGTGACAGAGGGAGACTCCATCTCAAAAAAATAAAAATAAAAAATAAAAAAGAATGAACGATTGATATATACAACAACATGGATGAATCTCAAAGTATTTATGTGAGTTAAGCCACACAAAAAAACAGTATTGCTGTATAATTCCATTTATATACAATGATAAAAATGCAAACTAATCCGTAAGAGCAAAAAAACCAATCAGTGGTTGCCTAGGGACTGGGGGTGGAAAAGAGGAGTCAGGGAGGGGGAGATTGCAGGGACGCAAGGACAGTTTGAGGTGACAGATATCTTCATTATTTTCATGCAAGTCGTAGTTTCACAGATTTATCTATATGTCAAAACTGATCAAATCATTTAAATATGTGCAGTTTTTTACATGTCAATGTTGTCTCAATAAAGAATTTTTAAAAATAAAACAAAAGGTTTTCAGGAGTTTGTAATGTGTTTACTCACACACTCCAGAAACTTAATTTTATCAAATATTTTTTGAATAAGAAAATTTAAATCTATTAATGAAATTAGCCCTTTTCAGTGATGTGCATGGCAACTACTTCCCTGGTTTGTTTGTTTGTTTGGAGACAAAGTCTCTCTCCGTTGCTCAGGCTGGAGTGCAATGGCCCCATCATGGCTCACTGCAACCTCCCGGGCTCAAGCAATTCTCCCACTTCAGCCACCTGAGTAGTTAGGACTACAGACCCACCACCACACCTGGCTAATTTTTTGTATTTTGTAGAGGCGGGGTTTCACCATATTGCCCAGGCTAGTCTGGAACTCCTGGCTGAAGGGATCCACCCACTTCAGCTTCCCAAAGGGCTGAGATTACAGGTGTGGGCCACCACACCTGGCCTGTTGCTTGTTTTCTAAAACTATATTGAGTCATTTTTTTTTTAAAGCTAAACAGAAACCTTATATTTTCATCAAATTAAATTTTTTTTTTTTTTTTTTTTTTTTTTTTGGCTTGTGGGGTTGTGTTCTGCTTAGAAAGAAGATCTACTTCAACAATATGTACTTAAATCTTTCTCACTTTGTTTTCAATTGCTTCCTATTTCTGTCTCAAATTTATTTTGGAATAATGCAAGAGTTAAAATATACTTTTCTTTAAATGGTTAGTGAATTGAACCAACAATTTTTATTGAATAATTGCTTTTGTCCCACAGATGTTTTATCACCTAAAAATACTTTTTTGTTTGTTTGTTTTATTTCTGGACTTTTTAATCTACTCAGTTGGTCAGTTAATTGTTGAAGTTTTGGAATCAATGCTCATTTCTGTTAGGACTAGTCTCCCTCAATTCTCTTTTAGTATTTTTTTGCATAATCATTTTCCTTATTTTCTAGCTCTTTTTTTTTTTTTTTTTTTTTTGTCGGAGTCTTGCTCTGTCGCATGGGCTGAAATGCCATGGCACAATCTCGGCTCACTGCAACCACCTCCAGGGTTCAAGTGATTCTCCGGTCTCAGCCTCCTGAATAGCTGAGATTATAGGTGTGCACCACCACACCCAGGTAATTTTTTTTTTTTTTTTTTTTTTTTTTTTAGTAGAGATGAGGTTTCACCATGTTGGCCAGGCTGGTCTCTAAAATACCAACCTCAGGTGATCTGCCTGCCTTGGCCTCCCAAAGTGCTGCGATTACAGGCCCAAGCCATTGTGCCTGGCCTCTAGCTATTCTTTAGTATTTTCTTTTCTTTTTTCTTTTTTTTTCCCCTGAGACGGAGTCTCGCTCTGTCACCCAGGCTGAAGTGCAGTGGCGCGATCTCAGCTCACTGCAAGCTCCCCCTCCCGGGTTCACGCCATTCTCCTGCCTCAGCTTCCCGAGTAGCTGGGACAACATGCGCCCGCCACCACACCCAGCTAATTTTTTGTATTTTTAGTAGAGATGGGGTTTCACCATGTTAGCAAGGATGGTCTCGATCTCCTGACCTCATGATCCACCCACCTCGGCCTCCCAAAGTACTGGGATTACAGGCGTGAGCCACCACGCCCAGCCTATTCTTTAGTATTTTTCAAAGAAGAACGGGAAATGAGTTTCCCAAGGAGTTAATGTCTTTTATTCCTATTGTCTTTTTAAAATTCTTTGTGCATTTGCAATGTTTTCTTAATGTATTTGAAGAATATGCAATTTAATCCATAAAGATTTATGATAGGTAAAGCCTCACTCCTTTACCATCATAAAATTTCTCTTTATCATTTTTCAACTTTTTCTTTGTTTTGAATTCATCCTTGACTGATGTTGATACCAGATCTCTTTTTGCTTTCGTTGTCTTGAGATTTACTAATCTATCGTTCCCTTTTATCTTTCTTTCTTTCTTTTTTTTTTTTTTCAAGATGGAGTCTCACTCTGTCACCCAGGCTGGAGTGCAGTGGCTTGATCTCAGCTCACTGCAACCTCTGCCTCCCGGATTCAAGCAATTCTCCCGCCTCAGCCTCCCAAGTAGCTGGGACTACAGGCACATGCCACCACGCCCGGCTAATTTTTGTATTTTTAGTAGAGATGGGGTTTGGCCATTTCAGCTAGGCTGCTCTGGAACTCCTGACCTCAGGTGATCCAACCGCCTCAGCCTCTCAAAGTGCTGGGATTACAGGCGTGAGCCACCGCACCCAGCCCTCCCTTTTATCTTTCTGAATAACTTTGTTTCTAACTCTCTTATATATGATATTTAATCTTTTTTTAACCCAATCTGATTTTTTCTTCTATGTATTTACTACATTTATTTTATTTATATGTAATATACTTGATGTTAATTTTTCATCAGAATATATTTATAGTTTTAATACAAACTTTGTTTTGCTTAATGATTTCTGCTTTCTTTGCTTTAAGTGTGTACTTTTCTTTTTGAAACTTGGAAGTCTGGTTGTTTACTTTTAGATCTTCTAAGCTATGGAATTTTTGTTCAAAATCTTTTAGCTTATTTATTTTTGAGGAAGTCGCAAACAATTTGGTTTAGAGGAAGGGTTATTAAATTTTCCTCCACGTTTTGCTCTATTTAAATCAGATCTGTAAGGGAAAAATAATAAATATTCCTCTTTGCCAGACATACAGTCTTATTGCAACTACATATTTGTCCTATAGAGCAAATGCAGCCATAGATAGTAAGAGATGAATGGGTGTGGCTGTGTTCCAGTTAAAATTACACGGACAGACACATTTGTATTTCATATGTCAAAACTATTTTTAAATGATTTACAAATGTAAAAACTATTTTTAGGCTGTAGTCTAGATTTAACTCAGCCCAAAACCCTGAGAGTCAGGAGAGGCAATAGTGTAAGTTCCTATGCAAAAGTGTGCAAGCTTGACACCCAAGAACAGCCAATGTTTCAGTTTGAGTCCAAAGGTGGGAAAAGGCTGACATCCCAACTCAAAGCAGTCAAGTGGGAGGAGTTTCCCTTTTACTCAGCCTTTTCGTTCTATTCAGATCCTCAACTGATTGCATGAGGCCGACCTGCATTAGAGAGAACAATCTGCTTTACTTGGTCTATTGATTCAAATTTCAGTCTCATCCAGAAATATCCTCACAAACACATCTAGAATGTTTGACCAAATGCCTGGGCACACCCTGGCCTGATCAAGTTAACACATAAATTTAACCATCACGCATTGCAATCTCAGTTTTCTGTTGCCTTACGTCACCTTTGATTTCTCGTTTCACTGAATTCATACACAGATGCTCCTCAACTTACAATGGGGTTATGTCCTGATAAACCCATCGTAAGTTGAAAATATTGTATGTAAGTAAAAAATGCATTTAATACACCCAACCTAGCAAACATCATCTGCGGAATGTGTATCACTTTTGCATTATTGTAAGGTCAAAACATTGCAAGTGAAACCGTCATAAATCGGGGGCCATCTGTAGTTTAAAATCTTTTCCTAGACTGCAAAACTTTGGTTTTAGGAATTTTTCTTCACATTTTAAAGGTATGTTTCTTTCAAGATACAGTTTTAATCTTTCGTTCCTTTTTTTTTTTTTTTTGCTATATTTTTGCATTTTCATATACTCCTCCTCTCCATACTACTCTTTAACATGTGGGGCTCTATCCATGTTTTCTATTTTTGCAGATATAGTGTGGATGAATTTTATTGATTATTTTCTTTATTACTTTTTCCCATTGCCCTGAGACTCATCTTCCTCTTAGAAATTCGGTTTGAGGTTGCATGTTTTGTGCTCTGTCTTTTCTCCCAGTGCCTAAGGAAAAGTTGAAGGGAGCATATATCGGTTAGGATTAGACTTGACTGTAATAGAGAAAGCTCAAAGTAACAGTGGCTTAAATCAGAATGAAGCTAATTGCTGTCTTACTTAGAAGTCTGAGTAGGTCATCACAGTTGGTATGACACTCTGCAGTGTTAGAGTCTCAAGCTCAAGTTCACCAGGTGGTTCCAGATGGTCACTCTAGCTCCAGCCATCACATCTACTTTATAGCCAGGAGAAAGAGAGAAGAAGAGGAAATGGGAATGTCCACTCCATTTAAATATCTTCCCACAAGATTTCCATATTGCATAGGACTTCACCAATACAGTTGCACTTAGCTACAACGCTGGTGTAGATATACATATTTTCTTCTGAGTAGGCCTTCTGCCCAATAAAATGTGTGGATTTTCTGCTAAGGAAAAGGAAGAACAGACAGTGGGGCAACTACTGGTTTCTTTTCTTTTCTTTTTTTTCTTTTTTTTTTTTTTTTTGAAAAGGGGTT
>NW_016806877.1:198955-268725 GCF_001698545.2 Rhinopithecus bieti | reverse complement strand
GCCCGGCTAGTTTTTGTATTTTTAGTAGAGACGGGGTTTCACCATGTTATCCAGGATGGTCTCGATCTCCTGACCTCGTGATCCGTCCGTCTCGGCCTCCCAAAGTGCTGGGATTACAGGCTTGAGCCACCGCGCCCGGCCGGCCTTCTTTTTTTACTTTAAGTTCCGGGATACATGTGCAGAACGTGCGGGTTTGTTACATAGGTATACATATCCATGGTGGTTTACTGCACCTGTCAACCCATCATCTAGGTTTTAAGCCCCTCATGCATTAAGTATTTGTCCTAATGCTCTCCCTCCTCTTGACCCCTACTCTTCTACAGGCCCCAGTGTGTGATATTTCCCTCGCTGTGTCCATGTGTTCTTATTGTTAAACTCCCACTTATGGGTGAGAACATGCAGTGTTTGGTTTTCTGTTCCTGTGTTAGTTTGCTGAGAATGATGGTTTCCAACTTCATCCATGTCTCTGCAAAGGACATGAACTCATTCTTCTTTATGGCTGCATAGTATTCCATGGTGTATATGTGCCACATTTTCTTTATCCAGTCTATCATTGATGGACATTTGGGTTGGTAATGCTAATGATTATCTGAGCCTTCAGCAAGTTGTAATCTTTTTGCTGGTGGAGGGTTTGTCTCAATGTTGATAGCTACTGATCAACCAGGGATGTAGTTGCTGAAGGCTGGAATGGCTGTGGCCATTTCTTAAAATAAGACAACAACGAAATTTGCCTTATTGATTGACGCTGTCTTTCATGAAAGATTTTTCTGCGACACAGGATACTGTTTGATAGCATTTTACCCACAGTAGAACTTGTTTCAAAATTGGAGTCAATCCTTTCAAACCCTGCCACTGCTTTATCAAATAAGTTCATGTAATATTTGAAATAATTTGTTGTCATTTCAACAATGTTCACAGCATCTTCAGCAAGAGTTGATTCCATCTCAAGAAACCACTTTCTTTGCTCATCCATAGAAGCAACTCCTCATCCATTCAAGTTTGTTCATGGGATTGCAGCAATTCAGTCACATCTTCAGTCTCCACTTCTAATTCTAGTTCTTGTGCTGTTTCCATCCCATCTGATGTTCCTTCCTCCACTGAAGTCTTGAACCCCTCAGAGTCATCCATGAGGATGAATTTTGAGGGGTCCAACTTTATCCATGAGGATTAACTTTGAGGGGTTCGACTTTGAGGATGAACTTTGAAGGGTTCAACTTTGAGGTTCCAGAGAATTAACTTCTTCTGAACTTCTGTTGATGTTGATATTTTGACCTTCCAAGAATCACCAATATCCTTAATGGCATATAGGACGGTGAGTCTTTTCCAGAAGGTTTTCTGTGTATTTGCTCAGAGCTGTCAGAGGAATCATTACTGCAGCTCTAATCTTACAAAATGTATTTCTTAAATAATAAGATTTGAAAGTCAAAATGACTCCCTGACTCATGGGCTGAAGAATGGATGTTGTGTTAGCAGGCATGAGAACAACATTCATCTCCTCGTACATCTCCATCAGAGCTCTTGGGTGACCAGGTGGACTGTCAATGAGCAGTAATATTTTGAAAGGAATTTTTATTTCTGAGCAGTAGGTCTCAACAGTGGGGTTAAAATATTCAGTAAACCATGCTATAAGGAGATATACTGTTGGCCGAGCATCGTGGCTCACACCTGTAATCCCAGCACTTTGGGAGGCTGAGGAAGGCATATCACTTGAGATCAGGAGTTTGAGACCAGCCTGACCAACAGGGTGAAGCCCCATCTCTACGAAAAATATAAAAATTAGCCAGGCCTGGCACCTGTAATCCCAGCTACTTGGGAGACTGAGGCAGGAGAATTGCTTGAACTCAGGAGGCAGAGGTTGCAGTGAGCTGAAATTGCGCCACTGCACTACAGCCTGGACAACAGAGCAAGACTCTGTCTCAAACAAAAAAAAAAAAAGAAAGAAAAAGAGATATACTGTCACCCAGGCTTCGTTGTTTCATTTAGGGGGTGTAGGAAGAGCAGATTTAGCATAATTCTTAGGAGCCCTGGGATTTTCAGAAAGGTAAATGAACACTAGCTTCAACTTAAAGTCACCAGCTGCCTTAGCCCCTAACAAGAGAGTGGGCTTGTTTTTTGAAGCTTTGAAGCCAGGCATTGACTTCTCTCTAGCTATGAAAGGCCTAGATGGCATCTTCTTCCAACAGAAGGCTGTTTCATCTACATTTAAAATCTACTGTTGAGGGTACCCACCTTCATCAATTATCTTAGCTAGATCTTGTGGATAAGTTGTTGCAGCTTCTCCATCAGCTCTTGGGATTCATCTTGCACTTTCATGTTATGGTGATGCCTCTTTCCTTAAACCTCTTGAAGCAACTTCTGCTGGCTTCCAACTTTTGTTCTGTAGCTTCCTCACCTCTCTGAGCCTTCACAGAATTGAAGAGAGTTAGGGGCTTGTTCTGGATTAGGATTTGTCTTAAGGGAATGTAGTGGCTGGTTTGATCTTCTATCTACACCACTCAAACCTTATCTATATCAACAGTGAGGCTGTTTCACTTTCTTGTTATTCGTGTGTTGACTGGAGTAGCATTTTACATTTTCTTCTTTTGTATTTCACATTGTTTTTGCTTTCACAACATGGCTATTTAGCACAAGAGGCCTGGCTTTTAGCCTATGTTGGTTTTTGACATGCCTTCCTCACTAAGCTTAATTATTTCTTACTTTTGATTTAAAGAGAGAGATGTGTACTCTTCCTTTCATTTGAACTCTTAGAGGCCATTGTAGGCATATTTATTGGCCTAATTTCAAAATTGTTGTGTCTCAGGGAACAGGGAGGCCCGAGGAGAGGGAGAGAGATGAGGGAATGGCCACTCACTGGCACATTTGGTGGAGAAGTCAGAACACACAATATTGACTGATTTCGTTTGCCATCTTATATGGGTATGGTTTGTGGCATCCCCAAAAAATTGCAATAGTAACATCCAAGGTCGTCATAATACATATAATTAGGAAAAATTTGAAATATTACAAGAATCACTAAAATATAACACAGAGACAGGAAGTGAACACATGCTGTTGGAAAAATGAAACAGATAGACTTGCTCAACGCAGGGTTGCCACAAACCTTCAATTTCTAAAAAATGCAATACCTGTGAAACACAGTAAAGCAAGGTATAGTAAAATGAGATATGCCTGTAATTGTAGCGACATTTATCAAGCGCTTACCAATGACATCCTTGCTTAAGCACAGCTTGCTGTCATAAAGAAGCGCAAATATTCTTTTTTTTTTTTTTTTTCTTTTTTGAGACTGAGCCTCACTCTGTGGCCCAGGCTGGAGTGCAGTGGTGCCATCTTGGCTCAGTGCAACCTCTGCCTCCCGGGTTTAAGCAATTCTCCTGCCTCAGCCTCCTGAGTAGCTGGGATTATAGGCACCCGCCACCACACCTGGCTAATTTTATTATTTTTAATAGAGACGGGGTTTCCCCATGTTGGCCAGGATTGTCTCGAACTCCTGACCTCAGGTGATCCACCCCACCTTGGCCTCCCAAAGTGCTGGGATTAGAGGTGTGAGCCACCGTGCCCAGCGAAGAAGTGCAACTATTTCTTTCAAAATTATACTCTTTTATTTCACTTCCTTTCCCCTCTTCTTTGTTTTAATTTGTTTACTTTTCATTCTTAGAGACTGGGTTTTGCTCTGTTGCCTAGGTGGAGTGCATCGGCACAGTCATCGCTCACTAAAACCTTGAACTCCTGGGCTCGTTCAGTTGATCCTCCCACGAGGACCACAGGCACATGCCACCACACCAGACTAAGTTTTTTTTTTTTATTTTTGTAGAGATGGGGTCTCGCTATGTTGCCCAGGGTGGTCTTGAATTCCTGGCCTCACGTGATCCTCCTGCCTCAGCCTCCCAAAGTGCTGAGATTACAGGCATAAACCACCATGCCCAGCCCCCTCCTCTTTGTTTTAATGAGACACTTATGTTGTAGACATTCCCGCCTACTCCCAGATTATAATACTAACCTAACAGGTCCGGAGAACTGTCATATATTGCTTACTCACTTTCTTGCCCACCTTCCTGAAAGGAAGACAAAGTTGCAGCTTCCCCTTTGTGTGTGCCTGTTTCCTATCACCTCTACTACCCCTCTGCATCACTCAGACGTACTATAACATGGTCAATGACCTTGGTCATTTGATTTTCATTAACACTCTTCAGTAGTTTTGCTTCCATTTTGGAGTGGGGAAGGCTTTCATTTTATATCCATCTTTTGGGTATGCAGATGTAGGCAGAGATTGTTCTTTTCTTTTTCCAGAAAAATATAAATCCCAGGGCAAGGCATCATTGATTCTGGTTTTCACTTAAATGCCTACCATGGTCAAGAGAGATGAGTTGTAGTCTTTGTTTTGTCCCGTGAGCAAAAATCCCAACTTACAGGAAATGGCGTTGTATCAGAAACCTTCCTAGGAAGTGCAGTGACTGATGTGAGCTCGGTAGTGGTACCACCTTGCTCCAGGGAGACGTCACGCTCTGTAAGAACAAAACCAGGAGAGAGACTCTGCCACCCCAGCTCCAGGCCAGCCATGGCCCCCCAGGGCTCCATCTGAAAAGACAGCAGCATCAGCCTCCCACCTCCTAATTCTCCTATCTAGAGCAAAATATCATTTTGTGTCAGCTTGTGGTTTTACCTCTAGTTAAGAGCACTCCTATTTTTTTCACCACTCTCAACATGTTTGTATTTGTTGTTGAATAGGGTCAGAAAATACCTGTAGAGAGTAGTCTAAAGGGAAAGTATGTGGTGTGGCAGGACAATCAGGATTTTAAATAAATATCAATGACCAGTTTTGCGTCCACGTTTTGAACGTATAGTGAAGGGCGCTTTTATAGTTTTATACCAGATCAGCCATGAATTTGATCTTGACCGCTCACTGTGATGCGGCGTGAAGTTTGCATCCAGCTGTTTTGTAAGCTTTTCTATTGAAGTCTTAGCTCTCTGACTTTAAGTGTCCAGGGACAGGGTTACTGTCTGTAGGGCACAGAGCAGGCTTTGCCGCTGCCACCTTCAGCCTCTTGAAAGTTGTTAGCTTCCTTCAGCACAGCTGAAAGGGTGTTGGAGTGAAGTGTTCTCAGTCCCAACAGACGCGAGCAGAGGGCATCTACTCTTCATAGGAAGGGTCACATTAGGTCAGCTGATGGCCAGATGTGGAACTCTGGGTTGGGTTGCACGCAATCAGGACTACCCCCACCCCCAGTACGCTGATGTTCCATAACAGACACTCCCTTTGCACTCCGGTCCAATTTTAGCATCCTTTAAAGTTCCTGCTTTGGAACTCCAGAGTAATTACCCCCACACTTTAAACAAAATCCATTTCAGAACCTGCTTCCTCCCTGAAGTCTCTACGCTGAAACCCTGCAATCTTCCTGCAGCTATTTTAAAGCATTAAATAAGAAACAATAATATTTCAATATGTATATTCTGCGATATTAAGCACACAGTTGGTGAATATTTAGAGCTAAGTTTTGGTCCAGAGTCAAAGCAGTGAGAAACAGAACAGGTATGAAAATCGAACTTAAGACTAAAAAAGAAAATCAATGTCCTTCTGAAATTATTTTCCTCCTTCCGCATCGTTAGGCTTTCTCTGATCTCTAGAGCATGCCAAAAGTTCAGGCACAAATAAACCATAAAAAGAGAAGTCTAGAATAATTCTCCTTTAAAAGAGATGTATTAAATCTAAGATCTTTCACACAGTTATACTTTAAAAGAACACAGTGAGCAAGGAAGATAAGTTAAAAGATAGTAACAGTGTTTTTTTTGTTTTTTTTTTTTTTAATAAAATAGATTAAAACACTCTTGCCTGCTCTTCCTTATCCAGTCTACGACCCCATGCCATTAGTTGCTTGTTTTATGTTGTCGATGTTGTTTTTTAATAGCGAAGCCTTCAAAATGAACCTTTGGTGTTAAAGGCCAGAATAATGGTTACCTTTGTGGGAAATTGATAAGAGGTGGCCTGAGGAAGACCCCTGGGTGTTTGATCTGGGTGGTGGCTACAGGGAGGTGTGCACATGTGTGTGTATTTGTTAAAATTTATTGACCTGAACACTTAGGACTTGGGCATATTGTTGAATGTAAGTTACAACTCAATAAAAAAGAACTGAAAAATGAGGAAACGAGGAAAGATTTGAACCACACTAGTTTATGAAGAGGTGCAAATTGCATTACTAGTTACCTTCGTGCAATGCCCTGAGCTGCCTGACAGCTCACACGTGTGTTCGGTGAACGCAGTCGTGGACTGAAAGGCTACACAGCACTTTGCAGGTGTATTGAATCACCCATGAATCTGAGGGGTGTCTGGCCACCAGCAGTGACCTCAGTTTGAAGGGGATTGTTAGTTCCCATGTATTTAAGCCACTTCAAAATTATTCAATGAAAAACAATGACTAGCTTTGAGGCCATTGCTGAAGACATGTAATGTATGACATTTTTCAGGAAATGGTTCTCTAACACTGAGGTCTCAATGAATTGAAATTTGAGGCACACTTGAAGAAATTTCCCATACACCACAAAATCAAGATAGCAGAGTGCAATAGTCAGTCACTTGGCCTGGGGCCATGTCAGATGAAGACCTGGCCTCATCTTGGCTTGTCACCAGCTTCCTGAATCACTTTCAAGTCTAAGTCATCTGAATGCTCTCGACCTCAATTTTCTTATTTAAGAGACAAGAAGATCTCAAGTCTAGAATTATGAGGCTATAAAATTTTGAGTTTTATAAACTATTTGAATGGATGTATTAGGCAGTTACCTCTCCCCATGGGAGAGGCGATGCTTTAAAACATAAGATACATAGATGACAACAACAACAACAACAAAATCCAAACAGTATAGAATGATATAAAATTAAGTCTCCGTCTCCGTCAACTTCCAGCCCTTTTCTTTAAATATAATTAGAGTCCGTAATTATTTATCCTTCAAGAATTGTTTATACAAATATCAGCATATATGTGTATCGTCTTGAAAACATTTATACAAATGATACATTAAATACTGACTATATTTTGCTTTTTTTCTCACTTCATATCTTAGAAGTCTTTACATGAAATGTGTAAATTTATTTCTATCTTTTTAACTGCAGCACATTATTTCATTGTATGCCACACTTTATTTAATCAGTCTCCTACTAATGGATGTTTGAATTATTTCCAGAATTTTTTCTTTTTTTTCTTTTTTTCTGAGATGGAGTCTCACTCTGTTGTCTTGGCTGGAGTGTGGTGGCTCCATCTCAGCTCACCACAACCTCTGCCTCCCAGGTTCAAGCGATTCTCCTGCCTCACCCTCCTGTGTAGCTGGGACTACAGGCACCTACCACCACATCCAGCTAATTTTTTTTGTATTTTTAGTAGAGATGGAGTTTTACCATGTTGGCCAGGCTGGTTTTGAACTCCTGACCTCAAGTGATCTGCCCACCCTGGCCTCCCTAAGTGCTAGGATTGCAGGCTTGAGCCATGGTGCCTGGTCCAGAATTTTTTCATTACAATGAATGCTCTGATGAACATCTCTGTATGCATTTAATTAATAGTTCTGCAAATGTATCCCATAAGGTAAATTCCCAGTAGTAGAATTGCTGGGTCAAATGATGTGTGTTTTAAATTTTGGAAGACTGTAAAATTACCCTTCCAAAATGTTTGCCAATTTATCCTGCCACTGACCATGTAGCAGTGTGCCTCTTCTCTGTCCCCCCTTTTCAACACTGAGCATTATCCGTTTTTTAACATTTTTTTGTCACTTATAGATAAAAACGTGGCAAGTGACAGATTTGAAGATCAGAATTAAATGATATAAGATTGATTACCAAGTCTAACATATTTCCTTGTATTTGGCCTAACAAAGAGGCTCTTTCATTTTTAACTGGTTTGTTTTGCATTTGTCAGCTTGTCAATTTAGTATATGTTAATGTTGGAAGTTTAACAATTAACTAGATTTGCTCGTGCAACTAAAGAATATCACAACTCACCTGACATTTGCATTGTGTTTTAGTACCTTATTTTGTTTCAGAAAATGTGTCCCCTAGTGGGCACATCTTCTTTAATTTTTTTTTTTTTTTTTTTTTTTTGTTTTTTTTTTGGAGACAGAGTCTTGCTCTTGTTGCCCAGGCTGGAGTGCAATGACGCTATCTCGGCTCACTGCAACCTCTGACTCTCGGGCTCAAGAGATTCTCCTGCCTCAGCCTCCTGAGTAGCTGGGATTACAGGCGTGCACCACCACGTCCGGGTAATTTTTATATTTTTAGTAGAGAAGGGGTTTCACCATGTTGGTCAAGCTGGTCTCAAACTCCTGACCTCGTGATCCGCCCACCTCAGCCTCCCAAAGTGCTGGGATTACAGGTGGGAACCACCGTGTCCGGCCCTTCTGTAATTTAACTGATACAGTTGAGAGCACAACACACACGTCACTGACTGCATTGTGTCCTGTGACATGGCAGCTCCTAGTATGACTCAGAAAAATAGATTATATTTTACAAAACATGCACAGTTTTCTCAGGTTAACTCACTGCAGATTTTCCTCACTGATCCAGTAGGATTCACCCTAACAGCTACCTGCTAGTCCTTCCAGAAGGGCCAAGTACATACCCTATCTTGATGTTGCTTCAGGCAGAATATCAACCATATTCTATTTGCATCTGACTTCCTAGATTTCCACAGGAATAGTTGGTGGAAATGTGTTTATTTACAGAAAAGAAAAATGGCCCTCAGTAACAACAAGCGATGAATTCAAAGTCAGTAGGTTGGAACACACCTGAAATACAACTTCAGACTTTCCAATCTTCGATGCTTAAAAAATGATCACGGCCGGGCGCGGTGGCTCAAGCCTGTAATCCCAGCACTTTGGATCCGACCTGCAGAGACGGGCGGATCATGAGGTCAGGAGGATCCGAGACATCCTGGCTATGATACGGTGAAACCCCGTCCTCTACTAAAAAATACAAAAAACTAAGCCAGGGTGCGAGGCGGGGGGGCGCCTGTAGTCCAGGCTACTTCGGTAGAGCGTGAGACAGGGAGGAGGAATGGCGTGAACCCGGGACGGCGGAGCTCTGGCAGTGAGCTGAGAGCCGGCCACTGCACTCCAGCCTGGCGGCAGAGCAAGACTCGCGCGTCTCAAAAAAAAAAGAAAAAAAAAAAAAAAAAAAAGAAAAAAAAAGATCACAACAACTAACTTTCACTATTCCCACAAGAAAATACTAATAATTTCTAAAAATTTTTACAACTTTCCTTTGAACCACAAAAATAAGCATTGATCTGTCATGAACACATTTCTAGAGTCTGCTAATAAATACTGTCATTAAGCCCTCTAAAAAGTAACTGTGGGTATATTTGCCATAGACATGGTTTTTAAAACAACCACAATGAAACCGAGAAAAGGAAATGAAGAAGTTAGAGAATGGCAGATGGAGAGGCTGGAGAGGAAGACTAGAAAGGAACAAAAGGGGAGTGGTGAGTCAGGCTGAAGAATACAGGGTCAGCCAGGGGCCAACAGGGGAGAGGTAGAATTTTTTTCAAATTTGTTTTGGTCCAGCCTAATTTATTTCACCAGTTATACAAGGTCATAGGTGTCCATTCGAAAGGCTCTCTTAGGACACCTACTATTATTATTAGATATGTAAAACAGAATTCAAGTTACTAATGAGATATTTAGAGAACATTTATAATACATGCTAATAATATGGAAGAGAAAATTTGCTTCAGGAAATACAGAGTAGATGTAATTTTCTCCATTCCTCCCGTTAGGTACAATGTTAACCCTGGACATAATATATGAACACACATAAGAAAACTCTGAAAAGTGGAAAGAAAAAAGTAGATCAGTTAAGAACCTTGAGACTCAAGTAACAAAAAGATGAGTTGCTTGGCTTTGCTTTTTGCCATGTATAGCTAATACTTGCAGCTGAAGAAGTCAACAACCCAGAAATGATGGCAAGTACAGGCAAAGATATTAGGCTGGTGCAAAAATAATTGCAGTTTTTGCCATTGAAAGTGATGGCAAGAACCACAGTTACTTCTGCACCAACCTAATAACAACAAAGGTCTTGTCTCTCTAGTCAAAGGACCAGGTGAGGAACAGCCTAGCAAAACAGAACACTTAGATAACAGCCACTTCGGTCCAGCCAAACACCATAGAAAAATCTCCAGTTCTACCTAATCAAAGTAAAAACAATATCCTAAAATTGATTTAGGAATGATTTAAAAAAAAAAATGGACAAGAATTGTTAGAGCCCTTGGGCAGTGTGGTGGCATGGAAGCAGAGACAATGGAGGGAGGTCATTGCCGCTGCCACATGGCTGTGGCCTGTGGCTTCAGGGTCCTCACCTAGAAAACAGTGCTATTATCTGTACCTTACAGGGTTGCTGTGACTCTTAAAAGAGGTAATGTATGTAAAAACAGCACAATGCCTAGGCTAAAGAAGGTGTTCAATCAGGTAACTGTAATAACAATGTTAATTTTTTACAAACATTAAACACCTTCTAGAAATATCTAGTATTTCCAAGTGGTAGGCATCAACACCATTTTACAGACTAAGAATCTCAGTGGATAAAGTAGACATTAAAGACCAAATACCAAATTTCTACCTTTCCAATAATGCTGCTTAGGTAAGTTTTTTTTATTTTTATTTATTTATTTTTTTTGAGACAAGAGTCTTGCTCTGTCGCCCAGGTTAGAGTGCAGTGGCGTGATCTCGGCTCACTGCAAGCTCCGCCTCCCGGGTTCACGCCATTCTCCTGCCTCAGCCTCTAGAGTAGCCGCGACTACAGGCGCCCGCCACCACGCCCGGCTCTTTTTTTTGTATTTTTAATAGAGACGGGGTTTCACTGTGTTTGCCAGGATGGTCTCGATCTCCTGACCTTGTGATCCACCCGCCTCGGCCTCCCAAAGTGCTGGGATTACAGGCGTGAGCCACCACGCCCGGCCTAGGTAAGTTATTTTTAACTGGTTGAGCCAACTAGAAAATCCTGCAACAAAAGATGAGTTCTTTCTTATAAAGCATTTGTTTAACACACATTTTAAAATAGTAAAACACAAAGCTTTCTCTCTTAACTAATATTTCTCTAAATAACTTTTATTCCCATATACTTTATACGTAAATAGATATTGTGACTATAATGTCAAATAGGTACCAATTATTCTTAAAAAAAAAAAAAATGTTAAGAGAGTTTAAAGGCTAGGCAAGAGGATTGCTTTGCACCCAGGAGTTCGAGCCTGCAGTGGGCCGTGGTTGCGCCGCTGCACTCCAACCTGAGCAACACAGCAAGACCCTGTCTCTAAAAATACATACATACATACATACATACATACATACATACACAAATAAATGAATGAATGAAATGAAATATGTCAGTGTACTCTTGACAAAACATGTACAGGACTCATATTTCATTTCATTTATTTATTTATTTGAAACATGTATAAGACTCATGCACAAAATGCTACAAAATGCTGATGACAGAAATTGGAAAAGATCTAAATAAATGAAGATACATCCTGTGTTCATGGATTAGAATATTCAACAAAGAAAAATGGTTACTTCTCCCCAAATTGATAAACAAGTTTCACACAATTCTTTTTTTTTTTTTTTTTTTTTTTGAGACGGAGTCTAGATCCGTCTCCCAGGCTGGAGTGCAGTGGCGCGATCTCCGCTCACTGCAAGCTCCGCCTCCCGGGTTTACACCATTCTCCTGCCTCAGCCTCCCGAGTAGCTGGGACTACAGGCCCCCGCCATCTCGCCCGGCTAGTTTTTTTGTATTTTTTAGTAGAGACGGGGTTTCACCGTGTAGACCAGGATGGTCTCGATCTCCTGACCTCGTGATCCACCCGTCTCGGCCTCCCAAAGTGCTGGGATTACAGGCTTGATCCACCGCGCCCGGCCACACAATTCTTATCAAAATCTCGGCAAGATTTTTGTAGATATAGACAAGATCAGTCTAAAATTTACATAGAAAAGCAAAGAAACTAGAATAACAAAAACGATTTTGAAAAGAATAAAGTAGAAGTAATCAGTGTACTCAATTTCTAGAATAGATAAATAACATGTAGCGTATTCATACAATGGAATACTATACAGCAATGAAATGAATGAACTACAGATACAGGCATGAGATGAATACATCTACACAATTCTGGATAAAGGAAGCCAGGCACAAGACTATGTATTGTATAATCCCATTTGTATAAAATTTTAAAACAGGTAAAACTAAACTAGATGTAGTTCCCTAGGTATTTTACTTCTAGATGTAGTTCCCTAGGTATTTTAGAGATGAATACTTAGGTGATAAAAGAGTAAAACAAAGCAAAGACATCGTTTCCACAAAAGTCAAGACAGTACCTCTGGTATCAGGGGCAGGGGAATGGGTGTGATTGGGAAGGAATTGTGAGGCCGCTTCTGGGATGCTGGCAATATTTGATTTCTTATGGTTATAGGAAGCTTGCTTTATAAAAATGTGTTAAGCTGTACATTTCTATTCTATGCCCTTTTCTTACGCAGGTCATATTGCTAAATATAAAGTCTATTTTTTTCTCTCTCTCTCTTTTGAGACAGGATCTTGCTCTGTTACCCAGGCTGGAATGCAGTGGTGTGGACATAGCTCACTGTGGCCTGGACCATCCTGGGAGGAAGCGGTCCTCCCACCTCAGCCTCCTGAATAGCTAGATGATCTATAGACACATGCTACCATGCCAGGCTAGTTATTTTAATTTTTTTTGTAGAGATGGGGTCTCACTTTGTTGCTCAGGCTGGTCCCAAACTCCTGGTCTCAAGTGATCCTCCTGCCTCAGTCTCCCAAAGTGCTGGGATTACCACTGTGCCTAAAGTCTATTTTTTTTTTTTTAAGGATCTCTTACCATCTTTGGGAAGAGTGTCTTGTATGAATTGTGGAGGAGCATGATAGAAGTCAGGAAGAGTGGCTGGGTTGAGGGAGGCTTTTTATTACAATAATCCAGGTGTCGGGGACAAGAAGCAGAACTAGGACATTAATAGCTAGGATGGAGAGATTAGGGAACTTTTGAAAGCAAATGGAGGAAAGGGGAAAGTCAGCATTGATAGCTCGTTTCTAAAGATCGTCCCCAGTGAGCCACACCCAGTAGTGTTGTCTCACATTGATTCTGGACTGGGCCATTCAAACTGATGGAATGAGGCAAAACGGTACTACATGACTTCCCATGACTTCCAAGGCTAGATTGGAGGAAAGTTTGTCTGGGCCTCTTGGAGTGAGAGCCCAGCTCTCATGCCGTGAGAAGCCCAAACCACCCAGCTGAGCTCCCAGCTACCAGCCAGCATCACCTGCCAGCCACAGGAATGAGCTGTCTTGGGCAGCTAGTCTAACTGAGCCATGAGATGATGGCATCCCCAGCCAACATCTGCCCTAATGACCTAAGAGAACCCAACAAGAACTACCTACCTGAGCCAATGGACCTCCAGAATCAGGAAGGACAGTAGGAAATTGCTGTATCACTGAGTTTTGGGGAGGTTCATTTTGTAGCATTAAATAGCCAGAACACAGAGAACACACCAGATTGTGCTTGGGTGACTGGATGGAGGGTGATATTATTAACTGAGATAGGTAATATGGGAGAAAGAATAGGTTTGGTGGGATAAATAGGTTTTGTTTTGGACTTTGAGATGCCTGAGGTACTTCTAGATGTAGTTCCCTAGTAGACATCCGTATGTACAAATCCAAAACCCAGTGAAGAGATCCAGGCTGAAGATGGAGATCTGGAAGACATCAGCATATAGCCTTGAGTGCCTCACCCTACACAAGAAGTAGGACTACCCCTCTTGCAAAGATTAGTCCAAACAGTACCTCCTCTATGGCGAATCCATTGGCATTGATTTCTAAAAACTAGCTATTCTTTTCCCAATAATTTGGTAGTTCTTTGGCAATATCTTATCTACATCTCTTACCACACTACCCTATAATGATATATTTACATGTCTGTCTTCCCCAGTAACTTGTGAGGTGACCCGAGACAGGACTGTAATTTAATCATGTGTCTCATCATTCCCAAAAGCAAGTAGACCTTCAATAGATGAATGAACAAATGAAGATTAACAGGGATTCGCTGTTCATACCTTCCCGAACAAGCTAATTTCTTACCAAGCTAAAGCTAGAAAATAACTCACTATGTGATTAACATTCTGAAAAGAATGTTTATTTACCTATATATTTCACCCTCTTTTAGACTTACTCCTCTCCAGAGATTATTTATAATTACACAAATTTATCTTCTATTTGATATTATTGGGAGAGAGTTTATGGTCTATTTTGAAGATACTCTTCTTTTTTGTACGATTGAGTAGTTAGTAAAAAAAAAAAGAGAGAGAGAGAGAGAGGAATACCTTAAATCTGTGAATTAAAGAGAGTTATGAGTTTTTTCTGTTACCCAATAAGCGGATTTCAAGGAAATTAAAACAGCTTTAGCACTCCTTTTGATATTTTA
This sequence comes from Rhinopithecus bieti, assembly GCF_001698545.2. NCBI lineage: Eukaryota > Metazoa > Chordata > Mammalia > Primates > Cercopithecidae > Rhinopithecus > Rhinopithecus bieti. The sequence continues at coordinate 254,272 of NW_016806877.1, read as the reverse complement.
GAAAATTATGAAGACAACTTTACTCTAAAACCTCTGATTTTTATACCATGGAGTGCAATGCACTTTAACCCAATAAACATCATTAATTTATTTAGACTTTGGAAGAGTCAGTATAAGAATTTAAATCATAGGCCCATAGGCTACCCTATAATTTTAGTTTTCTGTCCTTCTCATGAGTAAAGAAAACAGCTGTGTTTATCCACTCATGGCTGACAAAATCCCTTTGTTGGTACTGCACTATCAAAGTTACTTGTATCAACGCAAAATCTGGCAGCATGTTAATTTCAAATAATCACATGTACTTGAATGAATCTTTAGAGAAAGAACTGCCAATTTTAAAGGGCTACTGAAAGTACTAAAATATTTATCAGACAAGAGGTCTGCCAAGAGCTTTCAGGGCCCAACTGCTTCCTCAAATTACACAGTAGACGTAGAAGATTAGGGGAATGTTAACAGAACGAGAATATTAGTTGTGTAGATGAAATCTAAACTGCTAAAATTAGATCAGGAGCAGCGAGCCTCATCCAAGATTAAGGGTTGATGAGGAAGTGCCTTTCTAGAACAAGCAAAATTCTGAATACTGGTTGGCGCTCACTATCACTGCAAAGCTAGCCAGACTTTTGATTGGAAGACTGGAAGAAAAGAGAAACTGGTAAGGATTCTAAAGAAACCCCTAAAAGGTAGTTTAACTTGTAAAGACTGGGTTTTTGGTGGATTCATTTATTCAGTAAAGATTAAGTGCTGATGCTACCATCTCTATGAAAGCAGTCCCCTGAGGCCAGTGGTGTTTGGGTTAGTTTTGTTTTGTTTTAATTAGGAACAAAGCTACTTGCAAAACAATATGTTTTATCATTGTCCATGATATAACTCCTGCCAGTCTTCCCAGTTCAAACCAGACTCTCTCTTTAAGCTCTCCAACCTTGCCATACCACCCACTTTTTTCCAATCCTACTCTTCGATCCATGGTTCTACCCTTGACTACAAATTAGAGGTATGTGAGAAGTTTTAAAGACAGGCAATGCCCGGGCCCACCCTTAAAGGTTCCAATCACTCTGCTCAGGGGTGGGGCCCAAGCAAGGGTATTTTTTAGAAGTTCCTCAGGTGATTCTGAATGTGCAGCCAGTGTTGAAAGGCACCGCCTTAACTCCCTGCCTCCTCCCCATCTCAATCAATCTTTCAAGCTTCTACTCAACATGCCCAAGCGTCACCTCACCTGTAAGTCATTTCCTGACTCCCCCAGGAAGAGAAGCACCTTCTCCCTTGTGGCCATCTATGCACTCTGCATAGTTTCATCACAGCACCTGGCGTACATTTTTTCAAGGACAGGTCTCTCTGCTTCCACTGGAGTTTGAGTTTATGAGGGTCAGGTTCATCTCTGTAACCCCTGTGTCAATAAATGTTGCCAGGAGGAAGGAGTGACAAATATTAACTACTTTTCGAACTCCATCTTCTCTGGTTTAAATCTCCAGAATCCCTTGGGGCAATATTTCCAAAACTACTGGTATTCCAAAGACCCATAAATTCTCTAAATTATCTACTGCAGACCTCGCAGTGGAGATAGGAGATAGTGTGGCTGTGAGAAGGACCGTGCAAGGCTGTAAAATTTCACCTTTAGACCCAACTGTTATGACACACTCCCTCAAGGTCTTTGCAGTCCACTCTGGTAGTCTGAAAATAACAATGATAAAAATACTTGTATACCAGACACTGTTCCAAGGTCTTGACATAGATCTTCATTTCATCCTCATAACAATGAGGTATTAGATACCATTAGGTATCTAGCATTTGGTATTTGCTAGATACTAATAATATCATTTTTTTTTTTTTTTTTTTTTGAGACAGAGTCTCGCTCTGTCGCCCGGGCTGGAGTGCAGTGGCCGGATCTCAGCTCACTGCAAGCTCCGCCTCCCGGGTTTACGCCATTCTCCTGCCTCAGCCTCCCGAGTAGCTGGGACTACAGGCGCCCGCCACCTCACCCGGCTAGTTTTTTGTATTTTTTAGTAGAGACGGGGTTTCACCATGTTAGCCAGGATGGTCTCGATCTTCTGACCTCGTGATCCGCCCGTCTCGGCCTCCCAAAGCGCTGGGATTACAGGCTTGAGCCACCGCGCCCGGCCATAATATCCTCATTTTACAGTTAAAGAAATTGACACTAAAACTTTACCTACTTTACCTATATAGCTCTGCATTTGCAACAACCCTGTAAGAAAGTGAAGCTGATGATACAGGAGGTAGAAAGAAATTATTTAGGCAGATAGTGAGAATCCAAGAGTCCTCAGCAGAGCTTCCCCTCCAACAAAAAGCAGCCCCAAAATCTTTTCTTTTTGTAACAAAGAGAAGCCTGAAAAATTGAGTTGCAAACATAGATAAACAAGATGGAAGCTTGCACAGGGGAATGACGGCAGCTGTGCCAATAGAAAAGGACTACCTGGGTGCCAGCCATGTCCAGCATGGGGGCTCCATCTTCCCTTTTTTTGTTACCACGTGTACAGTAATAAAGAAACGGGCAACACTGTGCAGCTCAGGCAGAGACGGGCCTGGATAATAAAAAGGGTTAAGACAGGGGATACCAGAGATTCTTGCCCTATGCAAATGGCACAACGGGTCTAACCAATCTTTCTTGTCCTTTCTTGCCTATGTAGATCAGACACCGCCTCCCCACCAGCTCATCTATAAAAATTCCTGCATTTCACCACCAATCCGGCAACCCATTTTTCCAAGACTGCTCTCTGTAGCAGAGAACTCTTCTCTTTCTTTTGCCTATTAAACTTCCGCTCTCAACCTCAATCTTTGTGTGTCTTCATTATCGTTCTCAGTGGCCGTGAGACAATGAACCTCGAGTGTGACTCCAGACACTGAGGCTGTTTCACTTAGAGGTCAAACAACTTGCTCAAAGACATGTGGCTATTAAGTGGAATCAAACCCATCTCTGCCACTTACTCATTTAAATCGTCAGAAAGCACTGTTTTATGGATTTTAATGACCTATTATGTCTGTGAGATTATTTTGTCTGCAAATAATAGAAAAACACAATTCGGATCCATATAAACCATAAAGAAATGTATTCTTTTCCACAGGAATTCCGGAGATAGGGTAGCCCCAGTCATGATGTGGTGGGTCCTTCAGCTTCCTTCTCTACCTCTGCTGTTTCCCCCACATTGTGCAGGCTTAGTCTTTAGGTTGACTCCTCTCCCTAGATGGCCATTGAGATCCTACCTAGTCCTCACACAGAGACATAACAGCAGGGCTTTTCCTAACTGAGCATTTCCAAGGGCACAGGAGAGCCATGAGCAGCTAGAGGCGTTGAACAGGTGCTGCAGAGCCAATCACCATCTCCCTTATTCCTTATACTCACAGAGCATGCTCGAGTTTTCAGAGTACTTTCATGGTGATTATCACTTTCAGTTTTCACAGTGACCTATGTGAAATGTGAGTTTTGGATTATCCTCACAGCTAGATTTGTTTGCAGGAAAAAAATATTTAATTTAAATTGTTATGTTAATATTCAATATATTAAGGTACAAATCTCACAATCTAATACTGCCTTAGGTTTTTAAGTCCACCTTACAAATTCTGTTTTTTAAGTCGAATGAATTTGGTAATCATCTTACAGAGAACTTTTTGGTTGTTGTTTGTTTGTTTTGTTTTATTTGTTTTGTTTTGTTTTGAGACAGAGTCTCACTCTGTTGTGCAGGTTGAAGTGCAGTGGCATGATCTCAGCTCGCTGCAACCTCCACCTCTGGCGTTCAAGCAATTCTCCTGCCTCAGCCTCCTGAGTAGCTGGGATTACAGGCATGCACCACTACACCCAGCTAATTTTTGCATTTTTAGTAGAGACAGGGTTTCGCCATGTTGCCCAGGCTGGTCTTGAACTCCTGACTTCAAGTGTTTCACCCACCTCGGCCTCCCAAAGTGCTGGAATTACAGGTATGAGCCACTGAATCCTGCCTACAGAGAACTTTGATTAAAACTTGGTCCTATTTATAAACAAAATCAAATATTTTAGAACCTTTTATACTGCACTTATAAATTTAATACATATTTAATTTTATTAAATAATTATCTGACTTAATAAATGAAACCTTCCTGAGCACTAAATAATTCTTTTAAATTTGATATGTTCAATTAAACTGATAATACATTGAACATGAAGTTCTCTTAAATAATTAAGACCTGGATATAAACTTACACACATCAGAATCAATTATGCATTTGTGTATTTTAAAATGGATTTACAAAGCAGTCGCTAGAATAACTCAATCATCTTAAAACATGACAAGTTTATAAAACATCAAATATGTATAAACTCCTTAACCCCAAAATACAAATACGGTGAGTTTTGTTCTCAAAACTTATTGGGGTAAGGCACTTCCCACTCAGGCTACAATTTTCCCCATGTAACTACAGCTTGAGGTTGCACAACCACCAAAGATTATGGCCAGGAGGCTGAGTTCTTTGGTAACCAAATGAATTCTATTTGTGGTTGCTATGTCAATTACTCCTTAATTTCAGGAGAGGGATAGGTCAAGTAGCCCAAAACCAAGATCCTTCTGATTCTCTCAGAAGAGTTTACCCCACTCACATCACTTGATTGGATTTTGCATCTCTTTGGCAAAGCTGCGTAAATGTTTTCCTTGTTCCTTTAAAGAACTTTGAATTTGACTGATTCCTACATTTCTTCTTATTCTTAGGATTTCATAACTCTTTATATGGTATTAAAATGATATCCAATTGAATTCTGAGTTTGTTGATTAGTTTACAACTTGCAAGGTAATTCAGCTGACATACTTTAGGTTATACGAGTTACCTGCAAATCGTGTGTTTGGGCTCTTAACTATATGGGGTACTTTTCTCTCAGAGCAAACCTTCTATGGCCCATAACTCTTGCCTCTGGTTAGAGAACGGTCATTTGCCCGACTTATAAAGTTGGCCAATGAAAAGAGTAGCAGCCCTCCAAAGTGATATAAAATTAGAAACACCTGAAATCTGTAACTACAAAAATAAACATTATCTAAACTTAAGCAGAGCCTACTGAATTACAGCTGCTATGATCCCCATCTGAGGGAGTTTCTTGATTGGGGGAAGACTGGCCCTAGCATCAGCAAGTAAGAATTCAGCTACCTGTCAGCATAAAAAAGCCTAGTAGAACCTTCTCTACTTTCCCAAGTAGGGTTTAGTAAGGCCAAACCCTACTCCCACTTTTTAAGTTGATATAAAATTCTTTACCTCTGCTTATTCAGGGAGTTACTCATTACTGAGTACTCCCACATGTGCATGTAAATAAACATTGTATTTTATTTTCTCCTGCTAATCTGTCTATTGTAAGTTAATTCTCAGGCTCCCAACATTTTGCACCTAAATGGGTATATTAGTCTGTTTTTACGCTGCTAACAAAGACATACCTGAGAGTGGTTAATTTATAAAGAAAAAGAGGTGTAATGGACTCACAGTTCCACGTGGCTGAGGACGCCTCACAATCATGGTGGAAGACGAAAGGCACATCTTACATGGCAGCAAGGCAAAAAGAGAATGAGAACCCAGCAAAAAGGGGCTCCCCTTTATTAAAACCATCAGCTCTCGTGAGATTTATTCACTACCACGAGCACAGTAGGAGGGAAACTGCCCCCATGATTCAATTATCTCCAGCTGAGTCCCTCCCACAACACATGGGAATTACGGGAGCTACAAATCAAGATGGGATTTGGGTGGGGACACAGACAACCTGTATCAGTGGGTAAACAAAGTTTCCTCTCTACACTTTCAGCAAGCGTAGGATGGAACGATTAGGACTCCCCACTTAATTTAGAGACAGCAGTGATCTCAGACCTCCGACCAAGCTGCTAAACGTTAACCTTCTTAAGCATCAGACTCCTGGGTCTCTGCTGGGGCCCCGTGAGTAACTCCGTTTGGTGGTAACTTTGGCCACTTCCTTTCTTGTTGATGAGACTTTAATAAGGATAAAGTCATGGGACTTTAGTGGCCCTTTTGGAAAACTTAAGATCTCCCCAAACTAGCTCCTCTAAAACCTCTCTCTTACCTCCTTTTACTGCCTTGAGTGTTCCCTTCAGCTCCTTCGATATGTCCCCTTCAAGACCCTACCTCCTCCATCCCTCTGTCTGCCCCTGTCAGATCTTTTCTTTCCCACTCCAGTCCCCCCATCTCTTTACAGTCACTCAAGCTTTAGGTCTCCTGCCCTCAACAGGGGCTCTTGAGGGGTTGAGGGACCCCAAAAACAATCATGTGAGGCTAAAAAGGCTTATTGAAAATAGAATGGATGTTTCATCCACTCAGATGGGATATGGAGACATCCACACAACCGCTTGATGTGTGCTCAGGCTCTTAATCCACAAACTCAGTCCTACATCTTAGTCCACAAACTCCATAAGATTACCAAAAAAAAAAAAAAAAAAAAAAATCTTAAACTCTCCCTGTAAATATCCATGGAAAGTTTTAGTCCTCATATTGAGGCTGGTTAATCTCAACATATTCCTCTAGTAAAGATACAATTTGGGTAAACGTTATAAAGGGGAGAAAGATGGAACCAGGCGGGCGCGGTGGCCTCAAGCCTGTAATTCCCAGGCACTTTGGGAGCTGGATGGGCGGATCACAAGCGTCAGGAGATTCAAGACCATCCTGGCTAACCCAGTGAAAACCCGTCTCTACTTAAAAATACAAAAAAAAAAAAAAACTAGCCGGGCGAGGTGGTGGGCACCTGCAGTCCAGCTACTTTGGGAGGCTGAGGGCAGGTGAGAATGGCGTGAACCCGAAAGGCAGAGCTTGCAAGTGAGCTGAGATCCGGCCACTGCACTCCAGTTTGGGCGACCAAGAGCGAGGACTCACGTCTCAAAAAAAAAAAAAAAGACGGAGAACCAACTCTTGTAAACCAGGGAATTTTGTATTATTGTGTTTACACCTTAGGTGCTGACTATTGTTACAGATGGCTAAAAATTTTAGGATGAAAGCCATCAGTTCTCTATTTGCACCGGTTTGTATGTATGTATATATGTATGTTATGTACATGTGATATTTTCCTATCTCTGATTGGTATTGACAAATTAATTTCTAAAATCCTTTAAAGGAGTTCTAATTGGCTTAGACAAACATGTGCTATATAAATTAAAATATTCCTAAAACTTTCAAAAGTATAGAAACTAACCCAAATGTTTTTCAAGTTCATGTAATTTGGGTAAATCTTTGGTAAATAAGACTAAATTGAATTTGTTGGTTTAATAAAAACAGGTGGTATGTCTTCCAAGTTATCAGCATTAAGCATGAAACAAGCGTGCATTTTATTCGCCTTGGGTTTACCAGTCAAATAACCTTAGAGCTGTCAGATGTTTAAGATTAAAAAACTATAAACTTAACCTAAAGAACAACTGTACAAGTAAAGACGCAATAAAAATGAATTGCACGATATCCATTATTTCTTGCATATGAAGCACAGAAAAAAAAGTATTTAACTTTTAAATTTTAGTTTTATTTAAGTTATTTGCTTTTTTGATTTTTTTGATAATTGCCTAAAATAAGTTAACATGAAATAAGTTAACAGAAAAATAACTTGAGATGATGGGTAGCTTTGTTTAACATCTTAAGAAATTTTGAGGCTGGGCGCAGTGGCGTGCATGCCTGTAAAGCCAGCAGTTTGGGAGGCCAAGGCTGGTGGAGCACTTCAGACCAAGAGTTTGAGACCAGCCTGGGTAGCATGGCGAAACCCCATCTCTACAAAAAATACAAAAATTAGCTGGGCATAGTGATGTGTGTCTGTGGTCCCAGCTACTCAGGAGGCTGAGCTGGGAGGATACCTAAGCCAGGGAGGTAGAGGTTGCAATGAGCTAAGGTAACGCCACTGCAATCCTGCCTGGGTGACAGAGTTAGACCCTGTCTCCAAAAAAAAAAAAAAAAAAAAAAAAAAATTTAACTGGGCATGGTGGCTCATGCCTATAATCCCAGAACCTTGGGAAGAGGAATTCCAACTTGAAATCAGGAGTTCAATACCAGCCTGGGCAACAAAGTGAGACCCTGTCTCTACAAAAAATTTAAAAATTAGCCAGGCATAGTGGTACATGCCTATAGTCCTAGCTACTCAGGAGGTTGTGGTGGGAGAATTACTTGAGCCCAGGAGTTCAAGGCTTGCTGCAGTGAGCCATGATCCCCCCACCATACTCCAGCCGGGGTAACAAAGCAAGACCCTGTCTCTAAAAAAAAAAAGAAAGAAAAAAAAGAAAAAAATTCCATGAACAACCTAAACAGAATTGTTAAGAATACATTTATTAAGTTGATATAAGTGGGATAAAATGATATGAACGGGCTTTTAACAGTTATGTTTTATAATATGTATGCTTTAAGATAGGTTCAAAACCTTTTGGTGACTTGCAACTTTAGAGTTATACTAATGAATAGATAGATATTCATTAAAAATCTAGATCATTTCTAAGTAAGGATCTCCTGAAACATTCATTATTAAACCAAAGTTTAAGTTTATATATTTTCAGTTTCTTTTTCTTTTCTTTTTTTTTTTTTTTTTTTTTTTTTTTTTTTTTTTTTTTGAGACAGAGTCTTGCTCTGCTGTCCAGGCTGGACTGCAGTGGCACCATCATGGGTAACTGCAGCCTCGACCTCCCAGACTCAAGTGATCCTCCTACCTCAGCCTGTCAAGTAGCTGGGACTACAGGCGTGCGCCACCATGTAAGGCTAATTTTGGTATTTTTTTAGAGATGGAGTTTCACCATATTGCCCATGATGGTCTCAAACTCCTGGGCTCAAGTGATTTGCCTGCCTTGGCCTCTCAAGGTGCTGGGATCACAGGCATGAGCCACTGCACCCAGTCTTGATTTCTTATTTTTACAAAGAGACTAAAGATACTTGGGTCTGTAAATAAACTTGTTTTTGTCATATTGAAAATTGTATTATGAAGAGGCATATAAGGATTATGAAATGATATATTTGTAAACTGCTAGCCTGCTATGGAATTTTGGAATATGGCAGACAATTCACAATTGTCTACTTTTCATTACTGTCTAGTTTTCTGTATAAAAGGAAGGTTACTAATGATAAAAATTAATTATAACCAATATAAGTCAATTAAACTACTAAAAATAATAAGAGTGAAGGGAAACAAACACAAGGGGCTAGGCATAGTGGTTCATGCCTGTAATCCCAGCACTTTGGGAGGCTGAGGCCAGAGAATCACTTGAGTCCAGGAGTTCAAGACCAACCTGGGTAAAACAGCAAGACCCTATCTCTTAAAAAATAAAAATTAGTCGGGTGTGGTGGTGCATGCCTGTAGTCCTAGCTACTCAAGAGGCTGAGAAAGGAGGATTGCTTGAGCCCAGGAGGTCAAGGCTGCAGTGAGCCTAGATTGCACCACTGTACTCCAGCCTGGGTGATAGAGCAAGATTCTGTCTCAAAATAAATAAATAAAATGAGCTTTAGTATTAATAGTACCCAAAAGCAAAACTAGAGTTTGATTTTCAATCTTTCTTAAAATGACAAAAATTTCTTGGATTATTGGTCTGCTCTTAATAAAATACTGTAAAAAGTTTTTCTTACCTTTTAAGTAATCTACCCATAAAACAAAGATTCTCTGCCTTAGCTGGATAATTTTCTATGTGGTCTTTAGGATGTCCTCAATTATTTAAGGGAATCAAATCTCATTTTTAAAAGAGCTAAGGTTTTCCTTACAATCATGTTACCTCCTATATTTACCTTTGAAATCTTTATCACTTTGATTAAATAGGTAACTAAGTACAGCTCCTAACTTATGATAGTTAAATATACCATTTTTTGACTTTATGATAGTGTGAAGGTAAAACACGTTTAGTATGCTCCTTGATTTACTACGATGAGATTACATCTGGATAAACCCATAGTATGCTGAAAATATGGTAAGTCTGTTGTTTTGCAATCTGTCATCCTACTTAATCAAGTAGAAATGAAAATTTACCTTTTCTTCTCAAACATTTTGACATTTTCATCTTAGATATATTGCCTTCCCAAATTCAAATCCTAGATAAAATTTTAATCTCAATTCACTTTGAGATTTTCCAGAAGGCCTCTGTTATTTTACATAATAAAAAGAGATCAATTTTTTAAAATTAGGTTTTTTTGATACATTGAATTGCATGAAAAGCATTGTCAGGGAAGAAGAGATGCTTAACCTTCTCTAATTATATTCATGTGGGTAAATATTATTACTGTAACTATTTCAGAAGTTATATAAAATTTCTAGAAGTTTGGCAATGCCCTCACAGGACATGATGTGTCCTGGTAAAGTCATCCCTGCTATTAGACAACCACAGTATAATATTATCAGTGGCAACTTCAGTTATTATTTTAAATGTTGTATGCCACGAAACAACCAAATTCTCTTCTCCAATTGCATTATTTTATAATGAACACTCATTGGATTTTAACCATGGTCATTTTAAGTCTTTTGTCATCCACAGACAATTGTTTTATGTCAGTGCTTTTCTAAAAGCTCTTGCCATCAACTGCAGGCCAGAATGCTTCATCTTCAACAAAAGGGGACTATTTCAGACACCCATGAAGAGGACCATGCCAGGTACTTTGGGGCACAGGCTTCTGATGGCATTGCTTAAACAACTGAAATCATATCACTGAATTGGGAAAGCGTTTCTAGAACTCTAGTGCAGAAGCTAATGGGTTCATAAAACTGCCAATCCAAGATCACGTAGAACAAGAATTAGTTATGTGGGACTACATGAATTGATGAAAGATAATTATGGCTTTTGTTTGGAACATTTCTGTTTCTTTAACGTTCCATTTTCTGGATTTAGGGAACCTCTTATTCTTTTCTCATAAGTTACCTATACTTGTAACAATTTCATAGATTAAATGTTTGTAAGAAAATGAAAAGTTTTCTTTTCTTTCAGCCTGATCCCTCTAGAATTCATTAACTCTCAATGAGTACTCTTATTTTCATACTTATTTGCATAAATTCAATAAGAATTTGTTCTTCTTATAAGAAGGCATGATTAGAAACATTGGCTGTATAAGGCTTTGACTAGTATGTCATATTTAAGAATGATGTGCATAGAATCAGATATGATCAGTTTTTTAAAATTTTATTTTAGGTTCAGAGGGTACATGTGCGAATTTGTTACTTGGGTAATTTGCATGTTGCTGAGGTTTGGTGTACACATGATCCTATCACCCCAAGTAGTTAGCATAGGACCCGACAGGTAGTTTTTCAACTCCGGCCTCCTTCCCACCCCTCCCCTTCTACCAGACAGTTTTAAAAACTAAGGTTGACTTTATGGAGCCAGTGCTTACAGAGTCCTCTCAGAAAAACTGTCCTGGTACCTGACTTATAGGGTTTCCAGCCCTCAAGAGAGTAAATAAGGTCACCTCCTGGCAAGTCCAAGAAACTTAGGATATTTTGGAGACCTCAAGAAGAGAAGCATTCACCCAAACGTATAGGTATTGCCAAAGTCTCATAGGAAGTTCCTGGCTTGGCTTCCTAGCCTCAAGAGGCTTTTAAAAGTCCAACCTGTGATTCTGTATAGAAAATTCCAGCAAAGCAAGCTTTAAAAGTCTCTGAGTTCAATTACTCTTCTTGATGCACTTATGTAAATAATCAGGCCAAGCTTAATGAGACTAGACTTGTAAACAAGAATAATCTTACTTTGATTATTTTTGATCAAAATAGGGACAACGATTGAGAGAAATTTTATGTTTCAATAGAAAACTATCATCAAACATTATGAATTATCATATTCTAGTCTTGTTCATTGCTTTTGAGGTTTTATTATCTACCTATAAATTTGACAGAATTCTGCCATCTTCTACATTTTTATCAAATTCTCATTTTTTCTAATTGTCTTCAATATCAGGCTCCAAATTAACATTTCCAATTTCTACCCTCACCTTTCTGACTTGGTGTTGTTGAGACCTAAAACCTGATTGCTGAGAGTCTAGGTTCTCTTGTGGCTCTCCTTTGCCCAAAGTCCTACAAACTGAAGTTGAGTGACTTGATATAAACTTCAAAGGACTCATCACTACAACAGTGTGGGCCTCTGAGGAAATTCACCAGAACACCCACATCTTCCATGATCTGATCTGAGAAGTAACCATGACTGTGACTCTAATGTCTATACCGTCAACAAAAATAGTTACCTGTGAACTGAGAAATCTGTCAGATTGCCACTGCTATCTTCACTCCATCATCTAATGACGCTTCAAGCCCAGTGTCTAGAAGTCATCTCAACTGGCTGAACTGTGGACTCAAAATTTGGGTCTATCATCTGCTCTCACCATTAATCTTTGTTTTTCTTTGTGTTTCCATAGAAATACCCCTCATGCCCAAGACTAGGAGATTGGTTTGACAAAATACGGTGTAGTGTGCTTATGTTAGGTCTTTGGTGCTGATTGCTGATTGGTATTTGTTCTGATGTATGTTCCTTCCCTTTGCAGATCCTTACCTCACAAGGCCCGACCATTTTCTTTTCTCCACAGCAATAAACCCAGTTCCTTGTTTGTGAAACACCTGGGGAAGTATTAAATGGGGGAAACAAAGGAATTAACAGCCCACCAAAATGGTATGAAAATTACTTTAAACTCAAAACATCTTCACAATCAGCAGCCACAGAGAGAAACATTATCTAAACTTAGGCAGAGCCTCCTGAATTACAGCTTCTATGACCCCTCTCTGAGGGAGTTTCCTGAGTGTGAGAAGACTCATCCCAGCATCAGCGAGTGATAATTTAGCTATCCGTTATCATCACAAGGCCCAATAGAACCTTCCCTACTTTCCCATGGAGTCCAAACCCCACTCCACCTGTCTGTTAAATTGGTATATAAACCTTTAACTCTGCAGCTATAAAAAAGAATGAGATCATGTCCTTTGCAGGGAAGTGGATGGAGCCTGTAAACCATTATCCTAAGCAAACTAACGCAGGAACCAATACTGCATGTTCTCACTTGTAAGTGGGAACTAAATCATGAGAACACATGGACACACAGAGGAGAACACCACCACCACTGGGCCCTATTGGAGGGTGGAGGGTGTAAGGAGGGAGAGGATCAGGAAAAATAACGAATAGGTACTGGGCTTAATGGCTGGGTGATGAAATAATCTGTACAACAAACCCTCATGACACACGTTTACTTATGTATCAAACCTGTGCTTGTACCCCTGAACTTAAAATAAAAGTAAAAACCAAAAAACCAAAACCTTTTACCTTTGAGTATTCAGGGAGTTGCCCATTGCTGAGTATTCTCACACGTATGTGTCAATAAACCTTGTCCTTTCTTTTGTTAATCCGTTCATTGTTACTTAATTCTCAGGCCTCTGACCATTGAACCAAAGTGAGTAGAGAAAACAATTTTCCTCTTAGACTGTCTGGGCAGCTATTAAAAAATACCCTAGACTGGATAATTTATAAAGAGCAGAAATTTTTTTTTTCCTTTTTTTCTGAGAGAAGTCTTGCTTTTGTCCCCCAGGCTGGAGTGCAATGGCTAGATCTCGGCTCACTGCAACCTCCACCTCCTGGGTTCAAACGATTCTCCTGCCTCTACCTCCCAAGTAGCTGGGGTTAAAGAGCCTGCCACCACACTCAGCTAATTTTTGTATTTTTTAGTAGAGACAGAGTTTCACCATGTTGGCCAGGCTGGTCTCGGACTCCTGACCTCAGGTGATCCGCCAACCCCGGCCTCCCAAAGTGCTGGAATTACAGGTGTGAGCCACCGAGCCCGGCCTATCAATAGCAGAAATTTATTTCTCACAATTCTGGAGGTTGGGAAGTCCAAGAGCAAAGCATCAGCACATTTGGTGTCTGGTGAAGGCCTGCTCTCTGCTTCATAGATGGTGCCTCTTGCCGGACCCTTACATGGCAGAAAGGCAAAAAAGGGCTCACAAGTTCCCTGAGGCCTCTTTCATAAGGGCACTGATCCCATTCATGAGAGCACAGCCCTTATGACCTAATTACCTCCCAAAGGTTCCACCTTTTTTTTTTTTTTTTTTAGACGGAGTCTTGCTCTGCCGCCCAGGCTGGAGTGCAGTGGCCGGATCTCAGCTCACTGCAAGCTCCGCTTCCCGGGTTCACGCCATTCTCCTGTCTCAGCCTCCCGAGTAGCTGGGACTACAGGCGCCCACCTCGTCGCCCGGCTAGTTTTTTGTATTTTTTAGTAGAGACGGGGTTTCACCGTATTAGCCAGGATGGTCTCGATCTCCTGACCTCATGATCCGCCCGTCTCGGCCTCCCAAAGTGCTGGGATTACAGGCTTGAGCCACCGCGCCCGGCCAGGTTCCACCTTTTAAAACCATCACCATGGGGGCTAGATTTCACCATGTGAATTCTGGGTGAACATACACATTCAGGCCATACACCTACTAACACCAGTGACCAAGTGCCAGTGTAAGTCCCGTTCTCCCAGCACATGCTGCAGGGCCCTTTCCTGAGTCCTGGGTTACCCCAGGGTCATATGCTCTGGTTTGCTCTGGATAATCCTGGTTTACACCACAGAAATTATTTGCCACATTCTCTTTTATTCTTAAAAGTTTTCCTCCTTTGGATAATAAGTTATATTAATTAGGGACATAACAGATCCTATCTGCAAACATAACATGTCCCAGACTTAACTCCTGATCCAGCAAATGGCAACTCCTTCCTTTCCATTTTTGAGACCAAAACCTTTGAAGTTTCCCACGCTCTCTTTCTCTCATGCCTCACTTCCAATCCATACTGGTTCTACCTTCAACACAAATTCAGCCTCTGATTCTCGCCACCTGCTCTTTTACTTGGATCTAAGCCACCTTTACTTCATACTGAATTCTCACCATAGCCTCCCACCTGACCTTCCTGCTTCCACCTTTGCCCAGAGTGAAACTCTTAAAGTATAAGTTGAATCATGTCAATCCTCTGCTCAAAATCCTCTGAAGCTACCCTTTCATCTCTGAGTAAAAACTGGGTCTTTACCATAGCTTACAAAACCCTGCGTGGTGGGACGGTGCCATTCCCCACTCCACACTACTGCCCTTTCCGTCTCATGTTCTACCTCCTTTCTCCATTTTCCTCCAACTCACTATGGTCCTGTGTGGTTCCTCACATCTACCAAACATGCTCCCTGCCTCAGGGCCTTTGCACTCACTCGCCCCTCTGCCTGGAACGTTCTTTCCTCAGATCTGTAAGACTTACTTCCTGACATTTTTCAGGTTTCTGCTCAGATGCTCAAATCTCCTTTTATTTTAAAAATGTCTTCATTTACCACCTTATATAAAATAGTCATACACATACACACACACCCTGTTGCAAGTTGGGTTCTCTGAAAGCAGATACTGGGGTGCAGGATATTTATTAAGGCTCAGCACCTGTGAAAGGAAGCTATGGGAGAAGCAGAATGGAGCAGAGGGAGAAGTTGAATTGAGATACAGGCTTGACAAAACACTGGCCAATTTGGCAGGGAGTCGTAGAGCAAATGTTGCCCATCAGAGTTGTCCGTATTGGGTAGAAATGACCAGGCCTCTATACTCTTGCTTTGTGTAACCACTGGGTGAGGATTGCCTTGGGAAGGGCAACCTAGGGCAAAATAGCAGCCCGCAACTGAGGGCTGAAGGAACTGATAGCTGGAGTCTGCTGCTGACCACGCCCCACAGCTGGGCAACAAGTTCTTTCTTAAAGGGGGATCTAAGTGGAGCATCTTTGTGTCTACTATACCCACCCACCTCCCCCCATCATGATAATAAAACTTCCTGAGGGCAGAGACTGGTTGTCTAATAAACACTGATATACCACTGGCACTCAGAAACTGCCTGGTTCATAGTAGGGCTCGATAAGTATTGGTTGGTTGAGTGAACGGAAAAGTTAATAAATAAAATTAGTTCCTAGGTTGGATATATATTAAGACTATAAATACAAGGCTGCCTTAATTTTTTTTTTTTTTATCTCAGTGGTGCTCCTTCAATCTTTCATCATGAAAATATCTCAATCAGTTTTCTCCATGCCTGTTATTGATATAGAATGACAACACAGGATAATGATGCATCTTCAGTAACCTGAGAAGGAAGCATTCTTGGTGTTCTCTAAAGTCAGGTTTCTTTTATTTATTTATTTATTTATTCGTAATCTGCTTCCACAGGTTGAACAGATTTCTTTTCGATAGGCTGTGTGGCAGAATGACAGAGTACTGGACATGGGGTCTGAAGATCCAGGGTTTAGTGTCAGATCTGTTACTGGATGACTTTGACCTTGAGCAAGTCAAGAAGGTGGGTGAGTGATATAAACAATGAAGAGTTAAAAGAGGGAAAGGAGGCTGGGTGCAGTGGCTCACACCTGTAATTCCAGCCCTTTGGGAGCCTGAGGCAGATGGATCACTTGAGGTCGGGTTCGAGACCAGCCTGACCAACATGCCGAAACCTCGTCTCTACTAAAATACAAAATTAGCCAGGTGTGGTGGTGTGCGCCTGTAATCCCATTTACTCGGGAGACTAAGGCAGGAGAATCACTTGAACCTGGGAGGTGGAGGCTGCAGTGAGCCAAGATCACGCCACTTCACTCTAGCCTGGGCTACACAGAGNCTAAAGTCAGGTTTCTTTTATTTATTTATTTATTTATTCGTAATCTGCTTCCACAGGTTGAACAGATTTCTTTTCGATAGGCTGTGTGGCAGAATGACAGAGTACTGGACATGGGGTCTGAAGATCCAGGGTTTAGTGTCAGATCTGTTACTGGATGACTTTGACCTTGAGCAAGTCAAGAAGGTGGGTGAGTGATATAAACAATGAAGAGTTAAAAGAGGGAAAGGAGGCTGGGTGCAGTGGCTCACACCTGTAATTCCAGCCCTTTGGGAGCCTGAGGCAGATGGATCACTTGAGGTCGGGTTCGAGACCAGCCTGACCAACATGCCGAAACCTCGTCTCTACTAAAAATACAAAATTAGCCAGGTGTGGTGGTGTGCGCCTGTAATCCCATTTACTCGGGAGACTAAGGCAGGAGAATCACTTGAACCTGGGAGGTGGAGGCTGCAGTGAGCCAAGATCACGCCACTTCACTCTAGCCTGGGCTACACAGAGAGACCCCATCTCAAAAAAAAAAAAAGGAGGCCAGGCACGGTGGCTCAAGCCTGTAATCCCAGCACTTTGGGAGGCCAAGGCAGGTGGATCACAAGGTCAGGAGATCGAGACCATCCTGGCTAACGCGGTGAAACCCCGTCTCTACTAAAAATACAAAAAATTAGCCAGGCGAGGTGGCGGGCGCCTGTAGTCCCAGCTACTCGGGAGGCTGAGGCAGGAGAATGGCGTGAACCCGGGAGGCGGAGATTGCAGTGAGCTGAGATCCGGCCACTGCACTCCAGCTTGGGTGACAGAGCGAGACTCCGTCTCAAAAAAAAAAAAAAAAAAAAAAAAAGAAGAGGAAAAGGAAAACTAGGCAGGTGGTGGCTGAAAGCAGCCCCTTCTGTGCACCGATCCATCCTAAGAGATCACCTGCCAGGGCACAGGCCAGTTCAAAGGCCAAGCATAATCGTAGGACAGGAGAACGGATGAGTCCATCCCAAGCTCTATCAGTAGGAAGAGCAAATGTACCACTGGAGGCATCAGACTAGAGAAAGAGGTAGGGGACCCAAAGGGTATTGGTATTTGTTTATTGCCTGTCTTTCATCTCTCTCATAATCTCTCCCCTACACTGTAATCTCCACAAGATTACAGAATAGGCACCTAATAAATATTTACTTAAAAATAAAAGATGTTAGCATCTCTAAAGCAGTGATGTTCACATATTTTTCTGGAAAGCAGTCACTGTAAGAAACACATTATTTTTTTCACATAGGACCCAATACTTCCATCAGTCTGTCTGTTTATCTATCTATCTATCTATCTATCTATCTATCTATCTAAATTAAAACGAGTTTCATGAAACAAATCTTACTCTTGCTGGGCACAATGCTTTCTGTTATTTTAATCTTCTATTTCTTTATCTTAACAATTCTGACCCTGACCTAGTCAATTCATTTAGCAACCTCACAGGAAGGGAGGGAGGCCCCACTAGTCAGTGTGATGGGATCACCTGAGCTGGAAATGGAGGTTCCAGCTGAATCGGAAATTCATTCTGATTTCACGCTCTGCAGGAAGCCTTAGTATTTTAACAAGATTTCCTCGTGGATTTGCCTTCAGGGAATGAATGTGTTCATCAGCAAACATGAGTATCTGCCTTGTCAATATTTCTATCAATTAATTGATAGTCTATAGTAATTAATCAATCAATTGATATTCTATTTTATATACCACTCTCTTGTGAATTTGATTAATGTGAATCAGAATCTGAGAAACTGTTCACCTCTGGAAGCCCTGACGAGGTCATAATTCTACAAAGAACGGACCCCAGACTGTACAGAGAATAGGCCAGCTCTGTGATGATTGAATGGAACACTCCCTTCGGGAGAGTCTAATACTTGGAGCAGTTTGGAAAGACACCAAAGATCTTTTTGGATGCTGTCACTAATTTTAGACTTCATAGTGAAATCATTTGTAAACCTGTGTAAGCCTCTCTGCTTACCCAAATAAGAATGTTTTATAGAGATGACAGACTTCAAGTTTGTTTTTTATAAAACTCTCTTATAGCACTTGTCCTTTGGTAATAATAACAGAATCATTTCCAGAGAATTCATAGTTAGCACACATGAATAGCATATAGTGAAACATGGTTTCTTGCCCTTGGAGACTATATCATAAATACAACCTCCAGGGCAAACTAAACCTAAACAATATGTTCACATAAGCATGTGCTTATTTAATCATGCATTGAGTTTGGATAGGGTTTTATGGTCTCCACATGTGTGCAGGCTCACTTGTTCTTTAGGAAGTTAGGATGGGTGGTGTTATAACTGTGATTCTGAAGACTTAAAATAATCCAACAAGGTCACGTACTCAGTAATAGAAGAACTAGGCTTCTTGCCTAGTCAGCCTAGTCAGCTGTCTTCCTGTGGTTTCACAATAACATTTGAATATGACAATTCTCTTCTGCAGGGCTCCAACCTCTATGATGTCCGACATGCTTATGAGCAGGTTCCAACACGCTGCAGCTCTATTTCCAAGTCTACTCATCCTTCCAACTTACACCTCATATGGTAAACATGGAAAAGACATAAATTTGGCTAACTTCGTGCAATGCAAGAGGGGCTATGTACATTTGCCACTCTTGAAACTATCCTCTTGACTCTCGTGGCTGGAGAAAGCCATCTGATCCCAAGAGTTACCTAGATCCAATATGTGGAGGGTACTTCAAATCAGAACCAATAAAGCAACAAAAGGAGGTAATCAGGAATGAATGCATACCAAGGAAAGAGCATGATGTACAGCTGACCACACAGTTTATATAAACATGCAGCACACTGCAAAGAATATAGAGTGAGTTTCTTGGACCAGCTTCCAATTTGTCTCCACTAAAATGTAATGAAAGTATGGGACTTCAAATACATTAAGTTAGTCACTCTTAACCCCTGGAGCTTTTCAAAACCATCCTTACTCAGACTTTACTCCAGTTGGACACCCACCCCATTCTAAGGTTCTGATAAGTAAGTATTCCTGTTGTTTAAAGCAGGCATTGGCCAGGCACGATGGTTGACGACTGTAATCTCAGTGCTTTGGGAGGCCAGGGTAGGAGGATCACTTGAGTCCAGGAGTTGAGACCAACCTGGGCAACATAGTGAGACCTCACCTCTACAAAACACAGAAAAATTAGCTACCTGGGAGGCTGAGGCAGGAGGATAGCTTGAGCCTGGGAGGTAGAGGCTGCAGTGAGCCCACTCTAGGCTGCATCAAAAAACAAAAATTAAACTAAAAAATGTAAAAAAATAAACCAGACATTGGTACCAAATATTTGCATAAGGCTCTTTTCCTAATTTAGTGCTTCAGTGTTTTGGCCATTTCTTGACATTATCTACATTTCATTAATCCTGAAGTTTCCTGCTTCTCTCTATGTATCTGTTGAAACACAACAGCACAGTGGTCTTTTATCTTAGTGCGTGGTTGTTGAGTTCTCAGATTTAATTGTTGTCAGTTGCTTGGTGATAATATCATGGAGGTGAGAAAAGAAGAGGCAGCTGGGTAATCAGCTTTGCAGGCAAAACAGTATAAATTCCAGGGGCCCTGCCCCCAAGTAGCCACACTGGACCCGTGTGTTCACTCAGAACAGCTCCAAAACCCCTAGTACTTCTGTGTCACCCATTTCCCTACAGTTCCCAGAGAGGCATTCCCATTCAAAAGTGTGCAACCCCTCCCATACCCTTCTTCGTAACTTACAAAAAAATTCCCAGATTTTCTTTAAGTATTCATCCCTGATGATAAACAATCTATATTTTCCCAAAAAGAATGGCCCCATTATCTGCAGTCACTTGAGGGTTATTAACATGTTCCTTTACAAATCCTATAGACCAAGTGGATTAGCTATAGCCACTTCACAGTTGGGGTCACTGCAGTCTAGAGAGAAGAGGGAACGTGCCCAGCATGTAAGGCGTGATCTACTGATTGGTTAACAGATTTACTGAGTGCTATTTATTAATTGATGCAATCCTTACAGTAGCAACATTAGCCTCATTTTATACATGTGGAAATGATGGAGGAAAGAGAGGCACAGAGAAGCTGAGTCACTGCATTTGGACACACAGGTAGTAGGTGGCAGGGTGGCCACACACTGGAGCCCTTGCCTGGATTACCACCCTGGGTGTGGAGACGGCAGTATTCCTGGAGGCTGAAGGAAAGGATCCAGACTCAGTCTGCAGAAATGCTCTGAGTCCTGGCTTCCTCAACAGGACCCTTCTCTCCTGTTCACTTATTCCTTAAGGAAAACATGGGACTCTGTGATGTTTAATATGATAAAGAACAGGGCTTTTGACTGCAAACCTCTCTAAGGAATGATCATCCAGTAAAGGGTATGCAAAACAGAATTATTAAATAAAGAGGTGGAATGACTGTAATGTACCAATCCCTTCCCCAAGACTGAAATTGGAGAAAAAGAGATAATATAAAATACTGCTTATTTAACTGAATTTCTAGAAAGCAGGCTCTGATAACCACTTGCTCCTGCCATCTTGGTAAGTGGATTCCTGCACAAAAGAGAAAGAAAGTCATCAAATCCAAATAACTTCAAGCCAGCTCCCAAAGCAAGCCTGGCAAATTGCTCAGCTGACAGCAGGTAAGAGGACTTCTAGGGAGAGGAGCTCACGCGGCACCTCCTAGCTGGGGCTGCTGGAGTTGGCAAAAAGAAATGCCTGACACCAAGCGGAATTTGAATTTCAGATAAACAATGAATAATGTTTGTGTGTAAGTATGTCCCTGTTGTTTAGCAATTCAAATTCAGTGGGGCATCCTGTATTTTATCTGGCAACCCTAATCCCAACACTAAAAAGATAATAATAAGTACATGGTATAGTTTCCCTAGATGACTAAGCCTTCCTACCTCATTATACCCTGAAGACCTGAACTTCTTTCACTAAAAAGAACATGAAATTCTACATTTATACATTAAATAAAGTAGAGAATTAAAATATGTCTGATAGAAATCAAACCAACCAGCCAGGCGCAGTGGCTCACACCTGTAATCCCAACACTTTGGGAGGCCAAAGCAGGCAGATCACTGGAGGTCAGGAGTACAAGACCAGCCTGGCCG
Organism: Rhinopithecus bieti; assembly: GCF_001698545.2. Lineage (NCBI taxonomy): Eukaryota > Metazoa > Chordata > Mammalia > Primates > Cercopithecidae > Rhinopithecus > Rhinopithecus bieti. Next base: position 232,652 of record NW_016806877.1, on the reverse strand, counting down.
ACATGGTGAAATCCGGTCTCTACTAAAAATGCAAAAAGTAGCCACGCGTGGTGGCGCATGCCTGTAGTCTCTGGTACTCTGGAGGCTGAGGCAGGAGAATGACTTGAACCTGGGAGGTGGAGGTTGCCGTGAGCCAAAATCATGTTGAACTCCAGTCTGTGCAACAGACCAAGACGCCATCTTGGCCGGGCGCAGTAGCTCAAGCCTGTAATCCCAGCACTTTGGGAGGCCGAGACGGGCGGATCACGAGGTCAGGAGATCGAGACCATCCTGGCTAACACGGTGAAACCCCGTCTCTACTAAAAAATACAAAAAGCTAGCCGGGCGAGGTGGCGGCGCCTGTAGTCCCAGCTACTCCGGAGGCTGAGGCAGGAGAATGGCGTGAACCCGGGAGGGGGAGCTTGCAGTGAGCTGAGATCCGGCCACTGCACTCCAGCCCGGGCAACAGAGCGAGACCCCATCTCAAAAAAAAAAAAAGAAAAAAAGAAATCAAACCAACCTACCAGTAGTGTGAGGGGGATTTTATTACTTCCCTAGTAAAAGGAACAATTAAAAGTTGTTGAAGGCAAGATGTGATGGTGTGCACATGTAGTCGCAGCAATTTGTGAGGCCAAGATAGGAGGACCACTTGAGCCCAGGAGTTTGAGACCAGCCTGGGCAACATAGCAAAACCATGATTCTACAAAAAAAATTTTTAAAGCCAGCTGGGTGTGGCAGTACGTGCCTATAGTCCAAGCTACTCAGGAGGCCGAGGCGGGAGGATCGCTTGAGCCCAGGAGCTCAGGACTGCAGTGAGCCATGAGTGTGCCGCTGTACTCCAGCCTGGGTAACAAACAGAGCAAGACCTTGTTTCTTTTCTTTTTTCTTTTTTTTTTTTTTGAGATGGACGCTCACTCTGTTGCCCAGGCTAGAGGGCAGTGGCGCGATCTTGGCTCACTGCAACCTCCCCGCCCCCGCCCCCAGTTCAAGCAATTCTCCCGCCTCAGCCTTCCGAGTAGCTGGAATTACAGGCACTTGTCACCACACCAGGCTAATTTTTTTTTTTTTTTTTTTTTGGAGGCGGAGTCTTGCTCTGTCGCCCAGGCTGGAGTGTAGTGGTGCCATCTTGGCTCACTGCAAGCTCCGCCTCCCGGGTTCAAGCGGTTCTCCTGCCTCAGCCTCCTGAGTAGCTGAGGCTACAGGCGAGCGCCACCATGCCCCGCTAATTTTCTGTATTTTTAGTAGAGACGGTCTCAATCTCCTGACCTCATGATCCGCCCACATCAGCCTCCCAACGTGCTGGGATTATAGGCGTGAGCCACCGTGCCTGGCCTAATTTTTGTATTTTTGGTAGAGACGGGGTTTCAGCATGTTGGCCAGGATGGTCTCCAACTCCTCACCTCAGGTGATCCACCCTCCTCGGCCTCCCAAACTGCTAGGATTACAGGCGTGAGCCACTGTGACCGGCCAAGACCCTGTTTCTAAAAAGAAGAAAGGAAGGAAGAAAGAAAAAAATGTGTAAAAGATGACTGGGCTGGGAATGAAGAGAAACGGGTTCTAGTTCTGCGACGTCTAACCCTATAATCAGCTCCACTGGCTGCCACACAGCTTCCTTCCTCCCCCACACTTCAGCTCAAATCCTGGGAATGACTCACGTATCGGTAACGGCGGAGGAACCAGGGAAGAGGGCCTGAGGTGGAGGATTTCCGTATTTTTGTGTGGCTTGCGGGTTGAAACCAAACTATTGCTTAATATTTAAAAGTGCATATCTAACTAATACAATTAGATATTTTAACAATTCTGTCTACAACATATGCACCTGTTTTCATTAAAAATAAGAATGATACCTCTCTGTCCCTGAAGAGAGAGCTGGAGAGGAGTGGGTGTTGCAGGCTCTGCCACTAGCGAGCTCCGGGTATCTGATTATTTTCTGAGGGTCAGATTCCTCACGTGGGAAACAAGCTGGACTGAAGACCAGCTGGACTGAGGGTCTCTAGAACTCTTTGACTTGACAATTCCTCAGTAGCCTTTTGTAGGCTGCAGGAATTTCCCAACTCAGAGAAGAGAGTTAGTATCACCGCTTAGCTAGTTTCAGCTAGGGGACAAAGTAGCTCCAGCTTTACTGCCAAATAACAACCACAAAATGTGGCCGGGCGTGGTGGCTCACACCTGGAGTCCCAGCACTTTGGGAGGCAGAAGGGGTGGATCACTTGAGCCCAGGAGTTGGAGACAAGCCGGAGTAACATGGTAAAGCCCTGTCTCTGCCAAAAATTTAGAAATTAGCCCTGCATGTTGGTGCCTGTAGTCCTAGCTACTCCGGAAGCTGAGGTGGGAGGACCGCTTGAGCCAAGGATGCAGAGGTTGCAGTGAGCTGAGATGGCACTACTGCACTCCAGCTTGGGTGAAGGGAGTGAGACTCTGTCTCAAAAAAAAAGAAAAAGAAAAACCAAAACCATAAAGTGGAAAGGACTGAACCTTAAGTCAAAAAAAAAAAAATCCTTATTAAATAATAGCAGCATTCATTCTTCTTCATTAGCAAAACGTGCCAAAGGAGCAGTTGTTCAAAGGCGATTGCCTCTGGCCCGTGCCCACAAGCCTCCTTTCAAAAGGAAATTAACCCTGTGAGTCATGACACAAGCATATTCACACTCCAAGTGAGATAGGAGTCAGATAGCGTCATAAACCTTCCACCCCAACTGTCTGAACAGGTTGAGAGGATTCTGGAATTACTGCTCTTTGGGCCATTTCCCAGGTGGAATACGTCCACACAGTCACCGTGGTTACTTGCTTACTGCCTGGCAGTAACCATGAGTTCCCCAGGCTTCACACTCCACCCGCTGTCAGCTCATTGTGCAGGTAGTAATTCCTCAGTTACCCACATTTATGTTTTGTACCTTAATTATTTCACTCTAAATGTCAACAAAACCCATTAGCAGGTGTCTGACGTTGGTAGAAAGCCTGCAACTCCTATCTAATGCTAAGAGTAAAAGAAAACATAATGGCTATTTAAATATGGCCACACCAAATGCATTGAAATGTACAATACAAACTCCAGAGGATCTAAATTGAAAACTTTTCTCAAAAAGTTCAAATCTTTGAAAAGTATATTTAACAACACTTTTTAAAGTTATTAAGTTGCAACAGAAAGACTTCGAGTTAGAAAAGCTGAATTGCCTTTAAAGAAAAGTAATGATAATAAAACTTATTATTATAAAAATGTTTGGACTGGGTGTGGTGACTCATTACTGTAACTCCAATACTTACAGAGGCCAAGGCAGGAGAATCGCCTGAGGCCGGGAGTTTGAGAGCAGCCTGGGCAATATAGCAAGACCTCACCTTTCGCAAAATGTTTAAATTAGCTGAGCGTGGCGGCACATGGCTGTGGTTCCAGCTGCTTGGGAGACGGAGGTGGGAGGATCACTTGGGCCCAGGAGTTCCAGGTTGCAGTGAGCTATGATCGTCATTGCACTTCAGCCTGGGTGACAGAGCAAGACACTGCCTTTGTAATTAAAAAAACAAACAAACAAAAAAAAAACAGGGGCAGTGAAAGCATCCCTTTCCTCTAATGACACAAAGTATTTAACAATATGTTTTGCTCCATTTGCGCTCAACAAGTGGGAGTGATGGTTGGTGAAAATATTATTCAGGAATAAAGAGACCTTTGGATTCCTCTCACTGTATATCAACACTCAAAATGAAGGGGGAGCACTTTTTTCTCTGTTTTGTTTTTGGATCAATGCGAATAACTCACCAAGATCAATTAGTTCCCACAGCAGATCTAGGGTCGCTCTCTATCCAATTTAAATTCTCCAGATAATGGCCAAATCTTTCATTTTCTTTTTCAGCTCTACCTGTGCTTAACATCTGGTTTGGGATTTTTTTTTTTTTAAATTCATTTAAAAGCAAAAGTGAACAGATTCTCCCCTCTGGAGCTCTGGGAGACAGAAGAGTGTTCTTTGCATTCTTCAGTGTGTGGCCCAGTTTTCTTGTGGGGCCAGGCTTATGTTTGACAGGGACTGCGCAGCAACTGCAATAGTCCTAGCCTTCCAGTCAAGGCACTTTGGGACCTGTGACAAGGCACCAGGACTACTGTACAGGGCTCCCTGCTCTGCCTGCTGCCAGAGTCTTCTGTGGCCACTGCCTGAGTTTGAGGGGAGTCAGGGTGGTAGAGAACTGACAGGGACATAGAGTTACTGAGACAGCTCCCAGAAGTGCCCCAGAGTGCTGGGGCCCTGGTTCTGGATTTTCTATGTGCAGTCCCCAGGGTTCAGACCTTTATGTCCAGGCCTGGAAAATCAAAAATGCAGTTTTCCTTTTGGTTCATTCAATGAAGCCATCTTTCAACACCTTTTCTGCATCCCTGGATCTCCTCACATTCTTCCTCCCACTCCTTTGGGGAAGTCAACCTTGTGGTCTAGAACTCATCCATGACTTAATCATCCTTGGTGCCTCCCCTCCCTCCCTCTTTCCCTCCCTCCCTCCCACCTTTCTCCTTTCTTCCTTCTTCTTTCCTCTCTCCTTCTCTCCCTCCCTTCCTCTTTGAAAGTATTTTGTTTCTCTTTGTTCTCTTGCTAAATTTCCCATCTCTGTCCCACTTCCCAAGCCTGGAGTCTTTCAGAAGACTGTATAGGTTACTCTAGAGCAGCACTGCTTAATGGAGATATAATGTGTGGCACATGTATAATGTGAAGTTTTATGGTAGCTGCTTTTATTTTATTTTATTTTATTTTACTTTACTTTATTTTATTTTATTTTATTTTATTTTTTGAGATGAAGTCTTAGTCTGTCACCCAGGCTGGAGTGCAGTGGTGCGATCTCTGCTCACTGCAATCTCCACCTCCCAGGTCAAGTGATTCTCCTGCCTCAGCCTCCCGAGTAGCTGGGATTACAGGCACCTGCCACGAGGCCTGGCTAACTTTTGTATTATTAGCACAGACGGGGTTTCACCATGTTGACCAGGCTGGTCACGAACTCCTGACCTCAAGTGATGCACCTGCCTCGGCCTCCCAAAGTGCTGGGATTATAAGCATGAGCCGCTGCGCCCAGGCAGCTGCATTTTAAAAAGTAAAAAGGAACAGATGAAATTATTTAAATAACATTTTATTTAAACCAGTATATTTGGGTATTATTTCAATGATAGTATCATTTCAATATGTAATCAGTATAAAAACTGAGAAATATTTTGCATTCTTTTTGTCATACTGAGACTTTGAAATCCTGTGTGTATTCTATACTTACAGCACATCCCAATTTGGACCAGCAGCATTTCTTATTTAAAGAAAGTCTTCTTGTGTTTTTAATGGACAAATGATAATTATATATTTACAGGATACAATGTCATGTTTCAAGACATGCACATATTGTGGAATGATCGTGTCAGCAGAGCAGCCACATTTCAAGTGCTCAGTAGCCACATGTGGTTGGTGGTGGCCATATGGGACAGTACACATGTAGAGACTAATTTGCCCTCACGTTGTTGTGGCAAGGATTGATAATTACCTCCCCATGTTTCTTTTCCCTTCCAGTTTAATAATAGAACTTCAATTTTTAGGTTTTATTTTTCAGCTTCCTCTGCAGCCCGGTGTGGCCATGAGACCAAGTTCAGGTCAATGAGATGTAAGTGACAGCCCAAGATTCCACCTTTCTCCTCATGGGGGAAAGACGTGCTCTTTGCCAGCTCCACTCTGTGTTTAACATCTGACTTGGGATAAAAGATCTTTACAGACGCAGAATAAGCTGACTTCTCTCCTCTGGAGTCTGGGAGAGAAGAGTGTTTTTGGTCTTGTTTCCTCAGTTGGACTGAGCCCTGAAATGCCTTCACAGAACTGTCATGGCAGCCATGGGCTCTTAGCCCCTGTACTTCTCTGGGAGAGAAATAAGCTTCTGCCTTATTTAAGCCATGGGTATTTTGAGCTTTTGTAATGCTCCTAATCTGAACTGATTCATTTCCATAAGACGGTTTTTGCCTACAACAAAATCAGTCACAGCAAGTAGCAGGTAACCATGGAAAATACTTTTGGCACCACCTCGTAAAACATCTGCACTCCCGTATCCATTGCAGCGATATTCACAATTGCCAAGATATGGAAACAGTCAAAGTGTCGATCGACAGATGACTAGATGAAGAAATTGTGGCACAGATACACAATGGAATACATACTCAGCCTTTAAAAAAGCAGATCCTGCCATCTGTGACAATATGGATGAGCTTAGGGGACATTATGCTAAGTCAAATCAGCCAGACACAGAAAGAAAATTACTGCATGATACCAGCCTGGACAATATGGTGAAACCCCGTTTCTATTAAAAATACAAAAAATTAGCCAGGCATGGTGACATGTGCCTGTAATCCCAGACACTTGGGAGGCTGAGGTAGGAGAATCGCTGAACCCAGGGAGGCAGAGGTTGCAGTGAGCCGAAATCATGCCACTGCACTCCAGCCTGGGTGACAGAGTGAGACTCCGTCTCAAAAAAAAGAAAAAAGAAAAAAGGATAATACTGCATGATCTTACTTGTAAGTGACATCTAAAAAACTAAATTAAATAAATTGAATATGTAGAACCAGAGAGCAAAAGGGCAGATACCAGAGGTGAAGGGGGCCGGGAGGGGAAGGGTCGAAATGGGAAGATATAGGTCAAAGAGTACAAAGTTGCGTAACTGTTGAATGAATAAGTTTAGAAATCTAATGTACAACGTGAGGACTACAGTTAATAATATTCTATTTTATATTGGTAATTTGACAAGACAGTAGATTTTAGGTGCTCTGATCACACACACACACACACAGAGGAAAAGTAGCTATAGAGATAACGTACCAATATATCAATTTACTTGACTATAGTGACCACCTCACTATGTATATGCATGTCAAGATAAGTATATTGGCCAGGCACGGTAGCTCACGCCTGAAATCCCAACACTTTGGGAGTCAAAGGCAGAGGATTGCTTAAGTCCAGGAGTTCAAGACACGCCTGGGAAATACAGTGAGACCCCGTCTCTACAAAAAATTTAAAAATTAGCTGAGCATGGTGGTGTGTGCCCGTAGTCACAGCTACTTGGGAGGCTGAGGCAGGAGGATTGTCTCTACAGAAAAAAAAAAATTAGTTGGATGTGGTGGCATGTGTCTGCAGTCCCAGCTACTCAGGGGCGCTAAGGCAAGAGGATCACTTGAGCCCAGGAGTTGGAGGCAGCAGTAAGCCATGGTTGCACTGCTAGGCTCCAGCCTGGACAACAGAGTGAGGCTCTGTTTCTCACAGAAAAAAAAAAAAAAAAGGTAAGTATCTGAAAATATACTCTACACCTTAAATATATTCAATTAAAAAAGGAATAAGAAAGTAAGAAGTAGCAATTTTTTCCATTTTCCATAGTTATAACACCAAGAATAAATTTAGTTCTGTTGATCAAAACCAAAATTTTTTAAAACAAGTCATTAGTTTTTTTAAAAGTTCATTAGCCATTGTTTCTGTGACAGTCAGTTTATCTCCCTTGCACCTTTGTGACTGAGGTTTCGTGTAGGGGCATGGGCATAAGGAGGACCCTGCGTGGGTCCCCTGAAATGTGGTTGCAAAGCAACCACCAGCCCACATTCCTCGGTCCACAAGGATGTCACGTGAGACTTTTGCTAAGTGTCTTGCTGCAATAAGTCATTTCTGACTAGGATGTTTTCCTGCTCGTCCAGTGGAGTGCTGCGGCATGGAAACAAGGTTGTCTGGCACGAGCTCAGGTTTCGGGGAACTCATGAGCGTGCCTAGCAGTCATTACTTTCTTTAATAAACGCGCACAAAGCCCCTTCAATCATTTGTTTCCGAGTTTTGCTGAAGCTCAACATTAAATGTAACCAGCACACAGACCCGTAAGTCACCTTTCCTGTTGTGTTGAAAATCTGGAACTCATTTACCCATCTCCGGTCTTTTGCTGTCTCTCCATTCCCCCCGGTTTCTCCGGTTCAGATGGTCCTGTGATCACATCTGCAAGTTCTTTCAGGACTCTGGGGTGCCATCTAAGCCAAAAGCCTTCCCTGCTCTCATTTGAAGCAGTTAGATGCTCTCTCTGCCTGTGTCTGTCTAGGGTTGAAGATCATTCTGCTTGAGAGAAAACAAAAGCTTTATCTTTTATGCTGTTTTATCAGATACATACATTACACTTTTTTCATTTACATTGATGATCTTTCTTTTTATCTTTCCTGGTTCTATCAGGGCAAAACGTTATTTGATGTCCCTAATATCCTTTACACTGCAAAATCTCATTAAGTAGATATCAGTTTAATTCAAGATATACTATCCAGAGCTGCAAGGATTCCTTTGCTACTATAGGATCCATTGATATGATAGATTAATTTGTATTATTATAAATATACTAAAGGATTCCACATGTAGTTCTATTTTTTCCTACTCCTTTGAGTTTTGAATTAATCTTCAGTCTTTGTCATATATTACAAACAATGTTTTTAAATTAGTAAGTATCAGAAGTAACACTCATCATGTACTAAATCACACCATTCTGTTCTCCATAAATGATGTCAGTAGCAGAAGGTAGGTATTTCTTTCTCTCCAAGCTTCCTGTCCAGTGAACATGTTTACATGCCCAATCGTGGCTGATCTATCAGCTCTCCAGACACCAAAGAAGGCCTGCAAAACCTTACACACTGGCCTCTTCGAGGACCAAACCAACTGAAAACCTGTATTAGCTGCATGAGTCCCAGTTCCCATGAGGGATGTCACCCAGCCACCTGGTGCTGACGCTGTGCGCTGCTGCAGAGGAGGCCTCTGTTTCCTCCAAAGCTGGTCAACTCTCACTGTAGGATTTCCACTGAGGGGCATGGCAGGACTTTCCTAAGGGGGCTGCAGAAATAACCCAAGAATCACCCCGCTTTCCTCCATTGCTGCCTGTTCTTCAGTGCATTTTTACATTTGGCTGTGGAGCCTCAGCCATTGCAGGAAAGGGAGTCTGGGAGAAGGCTAATGGGAGAGAGGCCCCTTATAACTGCTTCAATTTGAGCAGGTTTATTCCTGTTTTCAAAATTTGTATTTGTTGTAATAGTCAGAGTTGCTCAGAGAAACAAAATTAATAGATGATAGATAGGTAGATGGATAGATAGATAAATAGATGAGAGAGGACATGTTAGAGGAGTTGGCTTACCCAATGATGGAGGCTAACAAGTCCCTTGATAGGCCATCTACAAGCTGGACAATTTGGGGTGCCAGTAACATGGCTCAGTCCAAGGAAAAAGGCCTCAGGACCCGAGGGTCACTGGTACGAGTCCTGGAGTACAAAGGCCAGAGAGCCTGGGGTTCAGTCTAAAAGCAGAAGAAGAGCTTTCCTAGCTCCCGAAGAGAGAAAGAGACCGATTTGCCTTTCCTCTGATTTTGTTCTATCTAGGACTCCAGTCAGTTGGATGGTGCAAATCTTCCCCACTTAGGCACGTCAGACCGCCACGCCAGTCTCCTCCGGACACGCCCTCACTGACACACCCCAGAATAATGCTTTATCAGTTCTTTAACTTGACACCTAAAATTAGCCATCACATTTGGCATCCTCCAAAGATTTTGTTTCAAAAAAATCCTTCAAGATGGTTTATAGTAATAACTATCGTTGGAGGCTACTCCTATCTGCCCCCCCACTTGAGGGTGTTTGATTTCGCAAATAAAAATACATGATGTTCGACTGAATTTGAATTTTGGATATGTAATAAGATTTTTTTAGTGTAAGTACGTCCCATATTTTTCATGGGCCATAGCTATACTGAAGAATGATCAGTTGTTTACATGAAATTCCAAGTCAGCTGGCAGTCTTTCCCCATCCCAATGAACCAGCAGCCCTTTGTCCCACTCCAGAGTCGGACAAAGCGTGCCTTGTCTCACTGACCCCTGTTGTTGATGAGCCCTGCGTCCTTCAGCAGCAAAGTAGGGCCACACCCCTCAGGCCCGGCCTCTGTCTGCTCTCTTCTCACTCCCGCTCCAGGCCTCAGGGACCCAGCTCACCTTAACGTTTATCATCAGAACCAATGCCCCTTTCAGGCTTCCGGGGCAGGCTGACTTTCATTTCTCTTTATCACTGCAAATGACCCACATCAGCCTTTCCAGCTCTCAGCTGGGAAACAGAATCCTTCAGTGATTTTCCCAACAGAGGCTCTTAGCTGAGACTGTCGATCTACAGTTGGCCGGGTTAGGGGTGAGGCTGGTGGGCGCTGACAGATCCCGAGGAAGGGTCCAGAGGTTGAGGGAGGTGGGAAGGAGGAAATGTGTTCTGCCACAGCTGTAAAAGGAAAGGAAGGATCTAGAAGATGGCTTTAAAAAGGATCCCGTCTAAGATAGCAAAGACGTCTGACCACGTGCTTCTGGTATTTCCCATCTTTTCTCAGCAAAGAACCAGGAGCCTCCGAGGTGGAGTTTGAGCACATTCGCGGATCTGCCATTTAGGGGCCTTGCGCAGCCAGGAGCCAACTGTGGAACCTTCCTGGCGTTTCCCCATGGAACAGTTGCTAGTGCCTGTGGTGCTGGGGTTGCGTGGGTGTTAAATGAACTAACTCTCAAAGTTGGATTCCTATGCCTTCCTTTCTCCATTTTCCAAAATTAAATTTCTTTTCTCTCACCAAATAAAAATGAAGTTAAGGCTGGATGCAGTGGCTCACGCCTGTAATCCCAGCACTTTGGGAGGCCGAGGCAGATGGATCACTTGACGTCAGTAGTTTGAGACCAGTCTGGCCAACATGGTGAAGCCCTGTCTCTACTAAAAATATAAAAATTAGCTGGACGTGGCGGGACGTGCCTCTAATTCCAGCTACTCGGGAGGCTGAGGCACGAGAATCGCTTGAACCCAGGAGGTGGATGTTGCTGTGAGCTGAGATCACACCACTGCACTCCAGCCTGGGCGGCAAAGCGAGACTCTGTCTCATAAAAGTAAAAATGAAGTTAAACAAAATAAAATGATTATGCCCTGGAGAGAATAAAGTGAGGAGGAAAAAAAGAAAATAATCATCCAAAAATATTGACCTTAAAGCAAATTACGCAACTTAATTTGAAAATATGCCAATCGGCCAGGGAATATGAGGAGATTCTGTTGATGGACAGTGGACTGAACACACACATTTACTGCTTCTCCTTCCAGAAACATGACTGAAATTATGGCAAAGGGACAAACAAAAGCTGTAAACACACAGAACAAAGAGTACAGGAGGGAAGACAATAGCAAAGGCCAAAAGCAGGAAGAGTGGTGAGCTGACTCTGCTCCCCATAAGGCAGCTCGGTTTCCCATGGGAAGCACGAGGCAGCCGGGGAAATGGCAAGGCAGTGCCATTCTGGAAGAGAGATAAAGGAGGGAATGGAACAGGGCGGGTACATCCTTAGGACCCTCCCTTTAAACCTTCAGCTGAGTGAGTCCCACCTTGTTGGGGGGTAGGGGTGTGTGCAAGTTGCTTCCTGAATGTTTGCTGTCAGGTGTAAACCCCACAGGCAAGAGATCGAATATTTTTTTTTCTTCTGGGGAAGACGATCAACATGAGAGAAAAATACCTAAAATTCCTGAAACTGAGGGTGTGGAAGGGTCCTCATTGAGGAAGCTCAGCCTCCAAGCAAGCCCAAGCTCCCTTCCATATATGCAAAGTATTCAAACAGCTTTTTAGTAGTTAAATTTTATGCAACGACAGGAAGCCAGGGATGATCAGACATCTGAGGGGGAGTTTCGTATATGAAAGGTGTAGTTCTAAACATCAGTTGGGGGGGAATCAATTCAGAGGAAACCTGGGCTATACAGAGAAGTGAAAACTTAAAAAAATTCAGGAACATTCTCAGAGATGAACAAATATTTTATCCATGCAACAAAAACAAGATGTCACCAAAAAACTTTTCAGGAAAAAAAACAACTCTTTTTTGTTTTGTTTTGTTTTGTTTTAGACAGAGTTTTTGCTTTTGTTGCCCAGGCTAGAGTGCAGTGGCACAATCTCAGCTCACTGCAACCTCCGCCTTCTGGTTTCAAGTGATTCTCCTGCCTCAGCCTCCCAAGTAGCTGGGATTACAGGCACCTACCACCACGCCCAGCTAATTTTTTTGTATTTTTAGTAGAGACGGGGTTTCACCATGTTGGTCAGGCTGGTCTCGAACTGCTGATCTTGTGATCCACACGCCTCGGCCTCCCAAAGTGCTGGGATTACAGGTGTGAGCCACCGCTCCTGGCAACCCAACTCTTAAAAAATTGAAGTACCCACATTTAAGATGCCTGTAACCATAAGACATCTCATTATTTTCTGTACCATTAAAAAAAGAAAGCCATGCATGGTGGCTCACTCCTATAATCCCAGCATTTTAAGAGGCCAAGGCAGGAGGATTGCTTGAGCCTGGGAGTTCAAGACCAGCCTGGCTAATAGAGAAAGACTCCATCTCTACAAAATTAAAATATAAAAATTAGCCTTGTGTGGTGGTAAACAACCTGTAGTGAGCTGTGATCATGCCATTGCATTTCTGACCAGCAAAGCAAGATCTTGCCTCAAAAAAAAAAAAAAGAAAAGAAAAGAAACAAACAAAACAAAAGAAAACCACTAACCAATGTATGACACTGCTTAACATTTATAAGTTTTGCCTATTGAAAAAGTCTTTTAATGTTACTTAGAGATAAATGTATGAAATATCACCATTGCTTGTTTATATAAAAGAAAAAATAAGCAAAACACTTTACCTAAGGAATTCATAAACATCTTCACATTTAAAGTGTGAGTTCTCTGAAACCAGTTCCCAGCTCAGAATTATTGACATTGTTTTTTCCCCATTTCATATCTTTCTCCATGTCATCGTATACTGTATGGCTCAGCTACACAGCAGTGGCTAGCATTTAGAGTCATAGTAATCAGTGAATATTGATGTACTCAAAATTGGGATGTGTAATGGGAGTATGGGAGGTGGTCAAGTAATATTTGTAGGAGATGGGGACATGGAAGGAGGCAGCGAAGAAGTAAGTCCTTACCTTCTGATGTGGGAAGTCAGCAGATGGTACCTAAAAATGAAAAATCAAGAAATAGCAGTGTAAGTGTGCTATTAGCGATAGGAAGATGAAGACCAACAGTTGTTACTGAAAGTTTGAGAGTAGTTTCCTTCTGCTATGATTTGAATGTTTTTCCCTCCAAAGCTCATGTTAAAATGTAATTGTGATTGTAACAGTATTAAAAGGTGGGATCGGCCGGGCGCGGTGCCAGCATTCTGAAGACTTGATGGTCCCAGAGTGGCACGGGCGGATCACGAGGTCAGGGAGATCGGGGACCATCCTGGCTAAACAGCTGGTTGATAGCCCGCGGTGTGTGTCCTACTAAAAAAAAATAGCACAAACCTGTTGGCCGGGGCGGAACCGGGCTGGCAGCGACGTTCTGTTTCTTATTTTTTTCATCTTATGGGTGCCCAGCTACTGTGTGTTTTTTCTTTTCCCCAAGTGTTGTTTGTATGGCTGAGGGACCAGGAGAAATGGGTGTGAACCCGGGAGCGGAGCTTGCAGTGGTGAGATCCGGCCACTGCACTCCGAGCCCTGGGGCGGCAGAGCGAGATCCGTCTCAAAAAAAGAAGGGGAATATAATTATTATGAAAAGAAAGGTAGAAAAAAGGTGGGATCTTTAAGAGGAGTTTGTGAGGTCATGAGGGCTCTAGCCTCCTGCATGGACTCACGCTGCATTATTGTGGGAATGGGTTCACTTCTTTTTGTGCTCTCTCTCACCGTCTTTTGGCTCTTCCAATATGTGGCACCTTCCACTGTGTTATGTGGCAACAAGAAGACCACCACCAGATGCTGACATCTGATATTGGACTTTCAGCCTCCAGAACTGTGTGTGCCAACAAATTTCTGTTCATTAAAAATTACGAAGTCGAGGCTGGGTGCGGTGGCTCACGCCCATAATCCCAGCACTTTGGGAGGCTGAGATGGGTGGGTTACTTGAGGTCGGGAGGTTGAGACCAGCCTGGCCAACATGGAGAAACCCCATCACTACTAAAAATACAAAATTAACTGGGCGTGATGGTACATACCTGTAATCCCAGCTACTCAGGAGGCTGAAGCAGGAGAATCACTTGAACTCGGGAGGCCGAGGTTGCGGTGAACTGAGATCACATCATTGCACTCCAGCCTGGGCAACAAGAGCGAAACTCTGTCTCAAAAAAAAATTATGCAGTCTGTGGTATTCTATTATCGCAACACCAAATACACTAAGACATTTCTAGACATTTGATAGCCAGAACTAGAATGAAAAGGCAGTGCAAGGGACTGTTCTTTTTTACAGTAAACCTTATAGAATCATTTCATTCATTAAAGTGATACGCGTAATAAATAAATAATAACAAAATATTTGGAGAGTAGAAACAATAAAAGAGGCATCGTAATGAGGTAATTACCAGAATGGGAGGCTGGGGCCCAAGTCTTTTAACCTCTGTAAGACTCAGTTTCCTCACATATAAAATACAAATTATAGTATGGACCATAATTTTCTGGGCTGATTGCAAGGGATAAATAAACTAAGATATATATAAAGGTCTTGTAAATTTAAAACACCATAGAGATGTAGACAGTTGTATTTATTAAGTGTGTAAGGCAAAAGGCAGGGTAAGAAAACTAGTGTAATGCAAAGAAACATCTGGCTCTTTGATACTTGTTTGCAGTCCTCAGAAACTTGAACTGAAAAATCTCTGCCATTCATAGTGGATGGCATGGCTAATGTTTATGGAAAAGAAGATGGTGCCACCCTCCACAGAGCACTGAGGCTGCTCTTATGAAACAGAACACCAATGGAGTCTGCAACCAAACTAGTGTTTTATGTGTGTTGTGCACATATCCAATGTGTATCACATGATGCTTCCCAAGGTTGCTCCTGAGCCATCTTGCCTACATGCCACACAAACGTGGCTGCCTTAGTCTATTTTGGCTGCTATAACAAAATACCTTGTAAACAGCAGAAATCTCTTTTCTACAGTCCTAGAGGCCGAGGAGTCCAACATCAATGTGCGAACAGATTCTGTGTTGGGTAAGGCCGTTCTCAGGCCTTCTTGCTGTGTCCTCACATGATGAAAGAGGGGAACAAAGGACCGCTTCTGTAAGACACTAATCCCATTCACGAGGGCTCCACCTTCATGACCTAATCAATTCATAAATGTCTCACCTATTAATACTAATGCATTGGAGAAAGATTTCAACATACGAATTTTGGGGGTGACACAAACATTCAGACTACAACAGGGACCACGTCTGTGGTGTAGGTAATAATACTGCACATATTTCAAATTCTTGGTTTTGAAAATATGCTGTGGCTATGTAAGATGTTATCACTGGGGGAAGCAGGGTAGCGGGAACACACTGTACTATTTTTACAACTGCTCGAAAGTCTAAAAGTAATTCAAAACAAAAAGTTAAAAAGTAAGTATTTACATCCAACCAATGCCCCAATTTAAAGAGAATCCAAACTACATCTGGACCCCAAAGGAGGTCTGAACCTTCCAAGAACACTGGACTGTGCGGTGCTACAGCAAGTGAAAGGCTGTATCAACACCTAACAGGCTGATCTCTTCTCACCAAGGAACGGGCTTTTCCCATTTCCGTTTTCCTGAACCATTGGTTCAATACTTCCCCTGAAGCCACAGTTTCATTCATGCCATTAAGAAAAATTATCAGGTATATTCACCAACCTTGGGAAAAGAATATAATCATTTTGTTTTCTTTCAGACACAAAGTAGCAAATCAGAAGCCCTGGGTAACTTGAAAATCCCAACTTTGTTTTATTTAAGGGATGCCAAGACTCCTTGTACCCCTGGCACTGTGGGTGGGGAAATTTCCTGCATGCCAAATTGCTAATGCAAGATGCATTAGTCCATAGCTTTAGATGTTCCAGATTTCTTGGCACCAAAGGGTTATGAATAATCCTCTCCACTCCCCTTGACTGTTGGAGGACTTTCAAAATATTTTCTAGTCCTTACTTCTACTGCCCTTTGATCTTGTCAGGGAGAATGCAAGAGATCAACTTCTTTATTCCTGGACTAGCAGCAATGCTTCTCCAACTTTAACAAACATAGGAATTACCTGGTAAAAATACAGACTCACAGGCCACACTCCTTGAAATTCTGGGATGGGGCAAGTTGTACCCAATACTGACAATGATTCCGGGTGATCTGATGTGGGGTTGACTATATATCACACTGTGAAAATCACTGGCAGAGAGATATAAAAGATAAAGAACATCCTAAAAAAGTGCTTTGAAGGCTGGGCATGGTGGCTTATGCCTGTAATCCCAGCACTTTGGGAAGCTGAGGCTGGTGGATCATCTGAGGTCAGGAGTTCAAGACCAGCCTGGCCAACATGACGAAACCCCATCTCTACTAAAAATACAAAAATTAGCCAGGTGTGGTGGCCGGCACCTGTAATCCCAGCTACTTGGGAGGCTGAGGCAGGAGAATTGCTTGAACCCAGCAGGCTGCAGTGAACTGAGATCGCACCACTGCACTCCACACTCCAGCCTGGGCGACAGAGAGAGACTCTGTCTCAAAAAAAAGAGCTTTGATGTGGTTTGGATGTCTGTCCCTTCCAAATCTCATGTTGAAAGTGGAATCTAGTGGGAGGTATCGGATGATGGAGATGGGTCCCTCATGAATGACTTAGCACCATCCCCTTCGTGATGAGCGAGTTCTTTCTTACTTAGTTTACATGAGATCTGGTTAAGAGTCTGGGACCTCCCCCTTCTCTCTCTTGCTTCCTCTCTCACCAGTTCACAGCCTGCAGGACTGTGAACCAAAATACACCTCTTTTCTTTATAAATTACTCAGTCTCATATATTCCTTTATAGCAACACAAACAGACTAATGCATCTTTAAAAGAAAAGAAAAAAAAAGAGAAAGAAAAGAAAGAAAGAAAGAAAGAAAGAAAATAAAGAAAAGAAAGAGAAAGAAAGGAAGAAAGAAAGAAAGAAGGAAAAGAAGAAGGAAGGAAGGAAAAAGAAAGAAAGAAAATGGCTCACTATGCACAAGATTTAGTTAAAAGATTACATGAAAAGCAAAGGGTTTTGGTGAGGCATGGTGACTCGCACTTGTCCCAGCACTTTGAGAGACCAAGGTGGGAGGATCGTTTGAGCCCAGGAGTTTGGGTCCAGTCTGGGCAACACAATGAGACCCCGTCTCTCCAAAAAAATTAAAAATTAGCTGGGGATGGTGGCGTGCGCCTGTGGTCCCAGCTACTCAGAGTGGGGACTCTCTGCTCTCTGACTTAAGGTTTTCTGTTTTGTCCTACAACACTATGGGAGGCAAAGTGAGTCATAGGATCACACCTTAAGGTCAGTGGGAGTGGAGTAATGAACTGCAATCCTACCATGTGTCTGGAGGGTGGAGAGCAAGAAATATTTGATGAATATCACAAAGGAGTCCTGCAGAGGATATTTCAGAACAATCATTCAACTGGGAGGATTAACTGAACCCAGGGGGTTGAGGCTGGGGTGAGCAGCGATTGTGCCCCTGCACTCCAGCCTGGGTGACAGAACAAGACCCTATTTCAAAAAATAAAAAAATCAAATCAAATCAAAGGGTTTGACATGAGCATTGAACCATTAGAAACGAAAATGTGATACTGGTTCATCAGCTCACATTTTGGATATAATTTTCCCTTTAGTAATTAATCATTGAAGAACAAGATACTAGAATTGTCCGGTTATTTTCACCTCTGAGATAATGGCATGGATGTTGTTATTTCAGTAAGCCTAACTGGGACAAAACGAAGCTGAATTCCTTAGTGTTTTCCCCACGCGGTCAACACTTGCATCTAGAGTGACTGAGTTCTTTTCAACGTAACAAGTAGAGAGTAGAAGTGGGTTAATGTATAGACTTGCTGAGATTACATGAATTGTGAGTATTTTCGGGAAAGTTCAAGGAGCAAATTGCATTTAAAGCTGGGGCGGTATGGTCTTCAAATAGTTTTTCTTTTTTAACTACTCCAAGCCAGGTAAGATTTCCCTTTCCTGAACAGCATTCCTATTAGCATCTCATTTACCTTCAAACTTGGCCATTTATCAGCTCTTCACCCATAAAACTTTTGTCCTCAGCAGGACTGGGTTCAGGGCAGAGCACAATCATATCACCTCCTGCAGAGCTTTGTATACAGTAACTGAGCAATAAATATGTGTTGTATGAATCCATGAATAAATACATTTAGATGAGCAGACAGTCAAACCACCGCCACCAGATAAATTCCCTTTGAGAGGGGAGGAATACATGCTCCAAAGAGCCCTAAATTTAGATTCAGAGAGACCAGTCTTTGCTTCCTCACTCTATAACCAGTAAACCAGTGCTGTCCAAGAGAAATATAGCACAGATTACAAATGCAAGTTACCTATGTACTTTTCCATTTTTAGTAGCTCTGTTCTAAAAAGTAAACATAAACAAGCAAAATTAATTTTAAGATAATATTTTATTTCACTCACCCAATGTCTCTAACATATTATTTCATCATGTAATTAAGATAAACTATTTTTTTCAACAACCAAGAGCAGGTAAAATAGAAACTATTAATGAGATTTGTACATTCCTCTTTCATGCCAGTTTTGAATCTGGTTTGTGTTTTATTGGACCAGCCACATTTCAAATGCTTGATTGCTGCATGGGGTTGGTGGCCGTGGTGTTGAAGGACACAGCTCCAGAGTTATGTTGGCTGTGAATAAACCCCGATTTCCTTTTTTGGGACCCTGGAATAATACTTACCTCATAGGACTTCTGTGAGGATTAAATGAAACCATAAAGTGTGAAGGTGTAGGGTGGCTTCTAACAAGAAGGTTTATTTCTTGCTTTCCATTCATTGATGGTTTATTTCTTGCCACCTGTTCATTCACTGGGGACTCTGCCCTCTGACTTAAAGTTTCTATTCTGTCCTATTACATTTTAGGGGGCAAAGGAAGTCATAGGGCCACACCCAAAGGTCAATGGGAGTGGAGTAGAGAACTGCAACCCTGCTGTGTGTCTGGAGGGTGAGAACAAGAAATATTTGATGAATATCACAAAGGAGTCATGCAGAGGGTATTTCAGAACCATCATTCTAATAATCATTTTTGGCCAGGCACAGTGGCTCACGCCTGTAATCCCAGCACTTTGGGAGGCTGAGGCGCGCAGATCACGAGGTCAGGAGATCGAGACCATCCTGGCTAACACGGTGAAACCCCGTCTCTACTAAAAATACAAAAAAAAAAATAAAAATTAGCCGAGTGTGGTGGCAGGCGCCTGTAGTCCCAGCTACTCGGGAGGCTGAGGCAGGAAAATGGCGTGAACCTGGGAGGCAGAGCTTGCAGTGAGCCGAGATCGCACCACTGCACTCCAGCCTGGGCGACAGAGCAAGACTCCATCTCAGAAAAAAAAAAAGTGATTTTACTAACTTTCTGAAGGACTCATTTCTCTAGTCCATACTACCACTAGAGACAGCATTTCAAACACAGTTTCTCCCAGCACATGTTTGTGTAAAGGGGTAAAAAGGATGGGAGAACCACATGAAACATCCCAAAATGTTTTTTGGGAGGGGAATTAATTAATTTTTTTTTTAGAGATGAGGGGGGTCTCACTATGTTGCCCAGGCAGGTCTGTCTTGAATTCCTGGTCTCAAGCGATCATCCCGCCTCAGCTTCCCAAGTCACTGAGTTACAGGCATGAGCCACCACATTGGGCCCGAAGTGTTCGCATACAGTTCATACAAGGTCTTGATCCTTCTTTGTCTTTGCACATGCTGGCCCTGCCTGGAGCACTGCTTATCTGTTCAGAGTCAAGTCAAATGCCACTTGCTTCATCCACTTTTTAGATAGATCTTTCCCATGTGCTCTATGAAGCTGTTCCAGGAGCTGGGGATTCCACAATGAAGAAACATCAACTTTCTGCCCTCCTGGAGTTTGCTTGCCTCAGTTTCCTCTACAGAACTGCATCTTTCCCTTTTAAATGGCACTTCTATGACAGACTATTGGAGGACAGTCACTTGTCTGGATGTCTCTCTCTTTCACTTCTGTGGAGAAGGCTGAGGATCTTACTCATATTTACAGCCAGCTTCTTCATATTCTCTAGGTTTGGAGACAAGGTTGCCTAAAAGCTTAGCCTCCGAAACAAAAATGCAGACGTCAACTAGTATGTCAACTAGTATATCCGTCATAGAAGCAACTCACCCTGGGATAGGGCTGCTGATGGGTGAATCTAGGGATAGTGGCCAAGATAGATTATAAAATCAGCATAAGAGGTACTAGTGCATTTTATGCTTGATAAAAATGGGACTGGAGAGTAAGAACTGATTATTGAAACACAAGCAAGAGAGCCATGGCATCTGACAGTTCCACCGGCGCTAGAGATACAAAACTTATGGTGGAACAGTTTTCTCATCTGTAAAATGGGGTAACAGCTACCTCATGGGTTGTAGAGACTAAACCAGAGAATCTTTGTAAAGTCAAGGAGATAAAACAATATGCTGAGAGATTTCCCCTTGTGATTGACACAACCCAAAAAATAGACCTCCATAGGGAAACACCTGCCACTTACAACCATGCCTTTTTCATTGCATAACAATGCGAATGTACTTATTGCAACTGAACTATCACACTTAAAAATAGCTAAAACGATATTCTACCGCACTGGAGCAATAACAGCAACAAAACAAAAACACATATTTTTCAAGTTTAAGTGAACCTTAAAAGAGCCGGACTCTAGATCTACAAACATCTCTAGCAGAGATAAATTTTCTAAAGAGCTTAAAATGTTTTTGTACTGAAAAGATGTCAATATTATATATATCCAGCAATTGTGTCCATTAATATTCTCTTGATAATACTTTATCTTTTCCTAATTTTTTCTTGCATTAAGAAATCAATAACCCTCCCCCCACCACACACACACACAAAAGAAAAGTGGGTAAAGGGCAAATTTCTGAAATATTATTATTAAATGTTTAAATATTTATAAGTATTAAAATATGTGCAAGAGTTTGCACAACTCTTCTTGTGATTCAGCAAAGAAGAATTTCTCGGCCAGGCGTGGTGGCTCACGCCTGTAATCCCAGCACTTTGGGAGGCCGAGGTGGGCAGATCACTTGAGGTCAGTAGTTCAAGACCAGCCTGGCCAAAATGGTGAAACTCTGTCTCCACAAAAATTAGCGGTGCATGGTTGCACGAGCCTGTAATCCCAGCTGCTCTGGAGGTTGAGGCAGGAGAATCTCTTGAATCTGGTAGACAGAGATTGCAATGAGCAGAGATGGCGCCACTACACTCCAGCCTGGGCAACAGAGAGAGAGTCCGTCTCAAAAAAAAAAAAAAAAGAAGAAGGATTTCTTATGCATTGCCTATAGCTAAACATTAGACAGACAATACCATAGTGTGACAGAAATAATTGTCTCATATGTCATAGTGAGTGAATCATTCAATTAAATAAGCAATTACATGATCATTTCCAGTAGAGGCTGCTGCCATTCATTTCAAAATCATACCATATAGCTTTAGAAGAAAACTTTAAGATGATGTACTAAAATTATTCATTCAGAAACCAGAAATTGTTAAACACTTCCTCTCTGTCTCATCACTTTGTTGTTGTGTGTGTGTGTGTGGTTTTTGTTGTTGTTGTTGTTTCTTTTTTTTTTTGGAGAAAGTGTCTCGCTCTGTTGCTCAGGCTGGAATGCAGTGGCATCATCATGACTCACTGTAAACTCGAACTCCTGGGCTCAAGTGATCCTCCCACCTCAGCTTCCTGAGTAGCTGCCACTATGGGCATGCGCCACCACACCCGACTAATTTTTACATTTTTTTTGTAGAGACAAGGTCTCACTATGTTGCACAGACTGGTCTTGTACTCCCAGCCTCAAGTGATCTCCTTCCTCAGCCCTGCAAAGTATTGGGATTATAAGCATGAGCCATCGCACCCCGCCTCATCACTTTGAATAATACATTTTAAATCTGTGAACCATTATTTTATAAAAGTTATACAGACTAATCTAGGGAAAACTAAATACTATTCCTACTTTAAGGAAAACCATTGTCCAATGATAAACTTTAAAAAAAAAATTATAATTAGCCAGGCATGATGACATAGCCCTGTAGTCCCAGCTACTCAGGAGGCTGAGGCACTAGAGTTGCTTGAACCCAGGAGGTGGAGGTTGCAGTGAGTCAGGATCGTGCTACTGTACTCCAGCCTGGGTGATGAGTGAGACTGTCTAAAAAAAGAAAAAAAGAAAGAAAATTCTCAGAAATTATTTCCATAATTAGCAAGTACATAGAATTGATGTATGATGGGCCGGGCGCGGTGGCTCAAGCCTGTAATCCCAGCACTTTGGGAGGCCGAGACGGGCGGATCACGAGGTCAGGAGATCGAGACCATCCTGGCTAACACGGTGAAACCCCGTCTCTACTAAAAAAATACAAAATCTAGCCGGGCGAGGTGGCGGGCGCCTGTAGTCCCAGCTACTCGGGAGGCTGAGGCAGGAGAATGGCGTAAACCCGGGAGGCGGAGCTTGCAGTGAGCTGAGATCCGGCCACTGCACTCCAGCCTGGGCGACAGAGCGAGACTCCGCCTCAAAAAAAATAATAAAAAAATAAAAAAAGAATTGATGTATGATGAAAGAGACAGAGTCTAAGATAAATTATCACAATTCTGCAAACTATCCAAAAGTAACACTTTACAACATAAAAACATTATATATTAAAGCACATTAAATAGCATACCAGTAAAAGGAACCAGGGCTGTCTGGAAAAAAGGCTAATTTCAGTTTGGGGGTAGGAAAAGTACAACAAGGTAGGCCTGGATCATTTTTGTTTGAGAAGATCAGAAAGCGTTCAAAAACACACAAAGACAAGTAGAAAAGACACAGGAGCCGAGTGCAGTAGCTCACGCCTGTATTCCCAACACTTTAGGTGGTCCAGGTGGGAGGATCCCTTGAGGCCAAGAGTTCAAAACAAGTCTGGGCAACATAGTGAGACCCTATCTGTATACAATTTTTTAAAAATTGGCTGGGCATGGTGGTCCACACCTGTTGTCCTTGGGACAACTTGGGAGCTTGGGGTGGGAGGACCCCTTGATCCCAGGAGTTGGAGGCTGCAGTGAGTAAGCCAGTGCACTCTAGCCTGGGTGACAGAGCAAGACTTTGTCTCCATTTAATAATAATTAAAAAAAAGACACAGGAGTCTACTAGAAGAGGCCTCTGCTGGCCAAATTTGGAAAACTTTGAGCATCCAAAAAAAAAAAAAGACATCTGGCACATAATACCTTAACCAAATGATCAAATATGACATCCCTGACGTTAGGGCAAACTGACATGACACACCTGCTGGTATGAGAAGAACACACTACCACCTGGGCCGGTCAAAGTGAATAATCTGAATTTAATTCCGAGACAGCCTACAAAACAATTGGCCTGGACAGTCACAGGTTGTATCTCAAAAGAAAAAAAAAAAAGGCAGCAGAACCGCTTGAAATTGAAGGAGATGAAAGTTACATGACGTTAAATGCAACACTTCATCCTAGACTGAATCCCTGATTTTTTAAAAAAGAAGAATTTATGAATAGCATTATTGGGAAAACTGGTGAAACTTGATTATTGGTGGTTATTTTAAATATTTCAATAGTAAGTAAATTTTTGATAATAGTATATCAATGTCAAATTGCTTGAATATGATCAAGGTAAAGCGGTTATATAGGAAAAGATCCTTTTTTCTTAGGACTGAGGAATTAAATAGGAATATAGCCTAATGATAGAATTTTTTTGTTTTTTTTTTTTTTTTTTTTTTTTTCTGAGACGGAGTCTCGTTCTGTAGCCCAGGCTGGAGTGCAGTGGCCGGATCTCAGCTCACTGCAAGCTCCGCCTCCCGGGTTTACAGCATTCTCCTGCCTCAGCCTCCCCAGTAGCTGGGACTACAGGCGCCCGCCACCTCGCCCGGCTAGTTTTTTGTATTTTTTAGTAGAGACGGGGTTTCACCGTATTAGCCAGGATGGTCTCGATCTCCTGACCTCGTGATCCGCCCGTCTCGGCCTCCCAAAGTGCTGGGATTACAGGCTTGAGCCACCGCGCCCAGCCTTTGTGCTATTCTTTTAACATGTCTATAGGTTCAAAAATTTTCAAAAGAAAATGGGAAAAATCACATTAACAAAACTCTAGTAAAAGGTTCTTTACTATGCATGTTTGATTTATCCATATGTTTGCTTAACATTGTCTTTGTCTTACCTTGTCAACATAAAAGGAGGAGGCTGTGGCACACAATAAGATTTAAGGAGTTTACCTGAGCCAAAGTGTAGACAGCTGTCCAGAAGACTTAGACCCAAGAAACCTTTGAATGTGAGCTCCGTCCAGCCGCTGTTACAAGCAAGTTTTTAAAGGCAAAAAAAGAGGGACAGGGAGTGAGCTCGTACAAAGTTGTTGTCAGGAATTCTCTCTGGTTTCAGAAATAACAGGGATTAGTGATTGGCTATACACTGCTCGCCTATAGGGTACGGCTTATAGTGTCCAGTGTGGCATTATTAGGGTAATTTATAGCTACTTCTGGCAATAGCAAACAGTTTCAAGAGATGAATACATAGCTTAAGGGGGACGTGATTGTTGTCTCATTTTAATGGCTCTCTGATCCTGATAATTTAAAAGCACTCGCATTCCTCAGATAATAGATTTTTTTCTAAGCCAGGCATTGTGGCTCAATCCTGTAATCCCGGTGACAGGCAGGAGGCTGAGGTGGAAGGATCACCTGTGTTCAACAGCAGGCTGGGCAGCAAAGGGAGGCCTCGTTCCCCATAACCCCAAAATGTAAAGAATTAGCCAGGCATGGTGGCCCATACCTGTAGTCCCAAGCTACTCAAGAAACTGAAGCAGGAGGACCCCTTGAATCCAGGAGTTTGAGACTGCAGTGAGCCATGATCAAACCACCACACTTCAGCCTGAGTGGCAGAGTGAGACCTCAACTCGTGAAAAAACAAGAAAGAAAGAAAATTCTTTTGTTTTGTTTTGTTTTGAAACAGAGTCTTGCTCTGTCGCCATGCTGGAGTGCGGTGGCACAATCTCCGCTCACTGCAACCTTCGCCTCCTGTGTTCAAGCGATTCTCCTGCCTCAACCTCTGGAGTAGATGGGATTACAGGCACGCACAACCACACCCAGCTAATTTTTGTATTTGTAGTAGAGAAGAGGTTTCACCATGTTGGCCAGGATGGTCTCTATCTCCTGACCTTGTGATCCACTCTCCTCGGCCTCCCAAAGTGCTGGGATTACAGGCGTGAGCCACCGAGCCCAGCTTTTCTTTTCTCAGCCTTGTCTTGTGAAATTTTATGTTGAGGTTTGTAAGTTATTTTCTAGTACTTTAAACACAGTAATTGTTTTGGACCACATGTAATAGACAATTAATGCAGTTAAATCTCCCTGGCCTGAAGTTTATGCTTTTGGTAAATTAAGGAAATTGTAAAGAGCAAACATTCTACCTTGTTGGAATTTGGCCGTCATGGGCCATCATGTTGCATGGCTGGATGGTGAATGAGAAGATGAAAATGGGGTCAGGAAATTTTAAAGCTGGAAGAGATCTTAAAGGTTACATTAACAGAAAAACCTTGGCCAAATTAAATTTACCAGACTTTAATTGAGAAAAGAACAATTCATGAACTGAGCAGACTTCCAAGCCCAGAGGAGGCTCAGAGAGACTCCAGTGCAGCCACGTGTTGGAAAGAGGTAAACAGAAAAAGGAAAGTGAGGAATACGAAATGGAAGTGAGGTACAGAAACAGACTGGTTACAGCTCTGTGTTTGCCTTATTTAAACACGGTTTGAACAGTTGGCCCCCTTTAATTTGCCAAAACTTGGTGATAGGCACAAGAGTAGGTTACAGTCTGTTTACTCTTCCATTTAGGTTATGGTTTACTATGTACAGAGAAACCTTTAGGCCAAAGTTAAAATATGTAAGCAGGCTGCTTTGGGCTAAGCTCGATTTAATAGTTACGAAGGCAGCATGGTTTTGCTCTTATGTGGCTCAGTTTCTGCTGGGCCATTCTGACACATGTACCACCTGGTGATGACCTTTGATCTGAGGGGACTGGGAGATCCTTGATAAACAGTATCTTCTTCTGTCCTGCCAGGGGGTAATTCTAGGGTGAATTATACATGGCTCCTCAGACTTTCCAGCAGGATTAAACTCCAGTTACCTAGAGCAATGGACAGTTTGAAAATGTACCCTTCCCCTATTTCATCCTTTCCTGTCCTTCCCACCAGAAGAAGCACTTCCCAACATCAACGATCTGCCTGGGAGCACATTTCTCAGGCTCTGCTTGAAGACACCCACATTCCATAGAGCCTTTCCTCGTGCCTCTGAGTCCTGGGTTTCTCAGTTTCTCTAGAGATAATTGTCTTACTTCTCACGGATGCCCTGCTCTGCCAGGATTAGGAGCTCATCCAAATTCCCTGCCAAGGTAGTAGAAACTCCTTCATAAATTTACCACCTTGCAAATATTAGTGGATATTTGTGGTCTCCTTTTTCCATTCTCTTTACTCTTATAAGTTTCAATATTTTAATTTTGTATTGTTATTTTAGTTGGGGAGCACTGCAATATACAATAACAAAACTTTTTTTTTTTTTTTTTTGAGACGGAGTCTCGCTCTGTCGCCCAGGCTGGAGTGCAGTGGCCGGATGTCAGCTCACTGCAAGCTCCGCCTCCCAGGTTTACGCCATTCTCCTGCCTCAGCCTCCCGAGTAGCTGGGACTACAGGCGCCCGCCACCTCGCCCGGCTAGTTTTTGTATTTTTTTTAGTAGAGACGGGGTTTCACTGTGTTAGCCAGGATGGTCTTGATCTCCTGACCTCGTGATCCGCCCGTCTCGGCCTCCCAAAGTGCTGGGATTACAGGCTTGAGCCACCATGCTCGGCCATAACCAAACATTTTTAAAAACTCAAAGGTGGACTCAATAGCAGAATGGAAGTGACAAAGTGAAGATTTAGTGAGCTTGAAGACAGAACAAAAGATATGACTAACCTAAGGACAGAGAAAGAAAAAAAACAGAGCTTCAGGTTTCAGGTATTATTGGGACTATAACAAAAGATCAATCATTAATATCATTTGCCATGTTTTGGCACCTTTTGAAATGTTCTTATGGTATTTCTCCTTTTCGTTTTGTTATCATTGTTGCTAATATGGTGAATTGCATTGATTGATTTTTTTAAAAACAGTAGGCCAAGCTTGCATTATCTTAGTGAGGATATATTACCCTTTTTGTTTATTAGTTGGATTTTATTTGTTAATATTTTGCTAATATTTACAGCTATATTCATGGAGATATTGAAGGAAATGACATATAATAGAAAAATATGAAAATAACAATAATCTGGATTTACATGCATGTGTTACAATAACAAAGACCAAGGAACACTTGGCTGTTAAGAAATGCAGACATGCATTATGTTTCTTATCTTGAATGGGGGTAGAGAGTTGGGCATAGCACCATGTCACTTTGGCTTTGTCATTTAGAGAAATGCTGATTTATGTGAAAAGCTTAAAGGTAGTCACCGGCAGAATTTAAAAATCAGTTATGAGACAAAATAACATAAGAAAGATCAGCTATCAGTCATAACAATGAGTATAAATAAATTAAACTCCTTATGAAAAGACAAAGATTCTCAGACTGACTCGAAAAAAACAGCATCCAACTCCAAGTATATGGTATTTTACAGGGTTATCATTAAAAACAAGTATCAGAGGCCAGAGGCAGTGGCCCAAGCCTATAATCTCAGCACTTTGGGAGGCCAAGGCAGACAAGGTAAAACTCCGTCTCTACAAAAAATACAAAAACTAGCCGGGTATAGTGGTGAATGCCTGTAATCCCAGCTACTCGGGAGACTGAGGCAGGAGGATCATTTGAGTCCAGGAGGTGGAGGTTGCAGTGAGCAGTGACTGCACCATTGCATTCCAGCCTGGGCAACAGAGCAAGACCCTGTCTCAAAAAAAAAAAAAGAAAATCAGAAAACATTAAAAGTGATTTCTTTCCTAGTTTTCTAACAACTTAAAAGTGCAGATGCTGAATTTTTTTATACTTTCTTAAACATGCTGCTTAAAAAAAAAAAACTGTATTGGACTATTAATATAACACATTATAGCAATTCATTTTCTTTCTTTCTTTTTTATTTTTGAGACAGAGTTCTGCTCTGTCACCCAGGCTGGAGTGCAGTGGCACAATCTCGGCTCACTGCAACCTCCCCCTCCCAGGTTCAAGCGATTCTTATGCCTCAGCCTCCCAAGTAGCTGGGATCACAGGCACCACAGCTGGCTAATTTTTATATTTTTAGTAAAGACAGGGTTTTGCCATGTTGGCCAGGCTGGTCTCAAACTCCTGACCTCAAGCGATCCTCCCACCTCGGCCTCCCAACGTGCTAGGATTACAGGCATGAGTACCACACCCTGCCAGTAACACATTTTTTACTACTGAATTATCATGTAGTTTCTGATATAAATCAGAAAAGAAAAGATGGCCAAAGATTTATCAAACATGCCTAAACAAAAAGTAAATACACAAAGCAAGGATAACAACACTAACATATGAGAAGAAATCAAGGCAAAAGCCTCAAATGAGATATAAATGGCTATTTTATTTCACTGTATTTTTTGCTTATTTCTTTATCTTTTAGAGAGAGAAACTATGCTCTAGGAAGCAGAGATTATATAGAACCTTACAAAATTTAAAGTTTAATTTTACTTTTGCCATACCCATGAACCCAGCTGCTCCTGAAAGGAAACCACTGTCCTGTAAGTTGATAAAGGTTACACTTCATGTACTTGGAAACAGAGAATACTATTGTGTCCAAATATAAATGTGGAAGAAGAAATGAATAGCATGCTACAGGATTTATTTATTTTTAGAGAGGGAGGTCTCACTATGTTGCCCAGAGTGAAGTCCGGTGACTATTCACAGGCCTGATCTCCTGGGTTCAAGCAATCCTCCCACCTCAGCCTCCCAAGTAGCTGGAACTATAGTACAGGATATTTTAATATATCATTCTCAGTCTCTGACAAATTTCACAAGCAACAAATAAACTAGACTATGGATGTTATAGTAATATCAACAAACTTACTTTACTAGCTGCATGTTATGTTGTACAATGGAGAATATACTTTTTTCCTGATATAAATGAAATGTATTGGCCGGGCGCGGTGGCTCAAGCCTGTAATCCCAGCACTTTGGGAGGCCGAGACGGGCGGATCACGAGGTCAGGAGATTGAGACCATCCTGGCGAACACAGTGAAACCCCGTCTCTACTAAAAAAAATACAAAAAAACTAGCCGGGCGAGGTGGCGGGCGCCTGTAATCCCAGCTACTCGGGAGGCTGAGTCAGGAGAATGGCGTAAACCCGGGAGGCGGAGCTTGCAGTGAGCTGAGATCGGGCCACTGCACTCCAGCCTGGGCGACAGAGGGAGACTCCGTCTCAAAAAAAAAAAAAAAAAAGAAATGTATTAGTCAACGGAGAAAATAGTGATAAAATTTAACAGCGGAAAACATATAGCACACATTCTCAGACTACAATGTGCTGAAACAAAAAACTAGTAATGAAATTTTAAATTCTAAATAATCACGATACTTGGAATTTTAACTACAAATGTGTTTAAACATTAATATGCATTACATAAAGGAAGAATTTCTAGATTCCAGAATCAATTTCCTTCAACTTTTTTTCTCGTAGACTTATGTACACAAAAAATTATGAATTGTGAGCTTCAGTTTTACAATGACACAAGAAAACATTGATTTTATCCCATGAAAAAAGGCATATAGATTTTGTTTGTTAACCATATGGAAGTTACAGACCACATGAAGTTATATATAAAAGTACAGTGGACATGCTACTCATGGAAGAAAGTGGCATTTTCCTTGAATGGATTTGTTTTTTGCTAATATTTGTCATCAAAGCCACTGAAATGAGTAAGAGAAAAAAGAAAAAAAATGAAATAGCAAACACTTCAACAATTATCTGGCATGTATACCAGATAATTTATTAGTGATGAAGAAAGAGAAATAAGGCCAGGCATGGTGGCTTATACTTATAATCTCAGCACTTTGGGAGGCCAAGGCAAGAGGATCACTTGAGACCAGGAGTTTGAAGCCAGCCTGGGCCAACATAGCAAGACCCCATCTTCAAAAACAAACAAACAAACAAACAAATTAACCTTTAAAACAGAAAAATTAAAAGAAGAAATAGAAGGGATGAGAGACTCAATAAACAGAAAAACTTGTCAAGATGTGGCTAAATTAAATCATATTTTCCCAACATGATAATATTATTTTGACATCATATTCTACAGTAAGAAGTGGCAGGGTTTTTGTTGTTGAGTCAACATCTCTTGCTACCATGAGATCACATCAATTGTGGCTTCCACATCCATTTTCAATGGTGCCAGCAAGGGTGTTTGATCAGCGGTGAATCAAATGAGGATTTGCTCTTTCCCCATGACAAAGCCTGTTGCTCTAAGTGAACTTTGATTAGTCTACAGCTGTGTGACTTTCAATCTTTTTCTTTTCTTTTAATTAAATTATTTTTTATTTTTGTAAAAATGGGGTCTTGCTATGTTACCCAGGCTGATCTGGAACTTGTGGACTCAAGCAATCCTCCCACCTTGACCTCCCAAAGTGCTGAGATTACAGAAGTGAGCCACCATGCCCGGCTGTGTCTCTTAATCTTAAACTACACCAGAGAAACACTCTGCCCTGAGGACTTCACATTAATATGATTGTTGTTTTAGTGGTTGACTCACTTCTCAGAATTTACCTCTATCTGAGTTGATGCCAGAGTCTCCTGGGTTGTGACTTCACAAATGAGACACCTGAAAAAATGGTGCTCTCTCCAGGAGTCACAGACTAATGAAGTGGAATGGAGGGTCCATTTGGGTTTTCTCCTTTGTGGTTCTTTATATATTTAGGCTTTCTACAATGTTTCCCATGAGTAGTCTACATGTATTCTGTTTTATAGGACAGGTTTTGTTTTTGTTGTGTTTCAAGAACTTATTTAATAAGTCTTCTAATTCATTATTTTGTTTTGTTGCTAATCATTCTTTAAAAAAAAAAAAAAAAAAAAAAGAACATTGCTGTCATCCTTTAAGCATTTTTTATTTGCTTATTGGATTTTTTAAAAACCCTAGACCCCACTTTTAGTGTAATAACCATATATACAACACTTTCTGCAGAATCAGAGGAGATCTGTAAGGAGGAAACTGTCATTCTATGACACTAAAGCCCTCCCTACCACTCAAAGGAAACTGTCTCCAGCACCACAGTTCTATAGATTCTACTGTGTCTGCTTTTTTCCTGAACCTCCTTAAATCTGTCACTGCATTAAAAGATTTCATATTG
Source organism: Rhinopithecus bieti (assembly GCF_001698545.2). Taxonomy (NCBI): domain Eukaryota; kingdom Metazoa; phylum Chordata; class Mammalia; order Primates; family Cercopithecidae; genus Rhinopithecus; species Rhinopithecus bieti. The sequence continues at coordinate 201,372 of NW_016806877.1, read as the reverse complement.
TTCTTATTTGAATTTTTTTTTTTTTTTTTTTTCCTTTTCCTTTTACAGGAGTAAAGTTCTTATTAGGAGTTGCATAGTTTTAAATTCCTACATGTCAGGAGAAACCTTTTGCCTTTTCCCACTTTGATGCTAATAAGACTAAAATAGAAATCTATCTTCAAAAGCTCCATGGAAGGGAAGAGAGAAAGAAAGGGGAAGAGAAAGAAGGGGGAAAAAAGGGGATAGAGTTAAACTGGCCCAAAAATTCCATGACATTCTTGAATAACTTATGATTGCCCCAGGGCCTTTGTTTTGGTTGTGTATGCTATGTAATAATCGTAAAACTTAGTGGCATAAAGCAATGCCCATTTATTTTACTATCTCCAATGATTCTGTGCGTTAACTGGGCTCAGTTGGGCCAGTTTTCTGTCCCCAGTGACGTGGGATGCTTCTGAACTCATCAGGGTTTTCCACTGGGTGGCGCTATTCTGATGGCTCCCTCCAGTGCTGGCAGAGATGCTGGCTGTTGGCTGGAGGACCCTCACTCGGCCCTTCTATGTGGCTTCTGCTTTCCACAGCATGACAACTGGGACTGAGAGTTTCCAGAGGAAGGAAGTGGCAGCTGTCCGTCCTCTTCAAGGCCAGGGCTAGAACTGGGTGCTGCACCTCCCCCTCCAGTACTTTGAATTTGTTGGGTGTAGAGCTTCTCCAGAGGCTTCTTCAGGAAAATTCTCTCTTCCATCTGATATTCTGGGCTGTGGTATTTTCCCTCTTTTTGGTCCTGAAAATTTGTCTACATCTTGCATATTTACTTGTAGCTTTGTAGTCTGCTCTCTTTCTTTGCTTTCCAGCACTCTGCCATTTTATTGTCTTCAGCATCTTTTTTAAAATTTATCTTTCTTTGAGACAGGGTCTCACTCTGTTGTCCAGGCTTGAGTGCAGTGGCCCAATTACGGCTCACTGCAGCCTCAACCTCCCAGGCCCAAGTGAAGTGATCCTCCCACCTCAGCCTCCTGAATAGCTGGGACCATAGGCATGTACTGCCACACTTGGCTAATGTTTTGATTTTTCATAAAAACGGGATCTCCCTATGTTGCCCAAGCTGGTTTTGAACTCCTGGTTCTAGTAATCTTCCTGTCTTAACCTCCCAAGGTGCTGAGATTACAGGTATGAGCCACCTTGCCTAGCCTCCATTTGTAAATTCTTAATTTGGTTCTTCTTTGACAGCAGTTGTTGTTTCACGTACATTCTTTCAGGAAGATTTTATTAATGCTAAAATTATAAAGTTCTTGCACATATATATACACACACATCGATTTTTTTTTTTTTTGAAACGCAGAGTCTCGCTCTGTCACCCAGGCTGGAGTGCAGTGGCATAGTCTCAGCTCACTGCAGCCTCTGCCTCCTGGGTTCAAGTGATTCTTCTACCTCAGCCTCCCAAGTGGCTGGGACTACAAGCGCTTGCCCCCATGCCCAGCTAATTTTTGTATTTTTAGTAGAGATGGGGTTTCACCATATTGGCCAGGCTGGTCTTGAACTCCTGACCTCGTGATCTGCCTGCCGCAGCCTCCCAAGGTGCTGGGATTACAGGCATGAGCCACCGCGCCTGGCCAGTTCTTGCATATTTAAGAATTTATTTCCCATGCCTTTACAATTGAAAGATATCCTGGGTAAGTAAGAATTCTTGTGTTCTATTTTTTCTTCTCAAAATTTCCCATTATCTTGTTCTTCTAGTGTTGCTGTGGATATGGAAGTCTAAAGCCCGCCTGATATATATTCTTTCCCTTTAAAGGTGACAAGTTTCTTCTGCCTGGATGCTTGCAAGACTTTTTCTTATCCTTGAAATTACTTCATCAGGATATGTCTTAACCTTGTTAGAACTCATCAGTTTTTTCTCCATACATTGTTTCAACCTGAAGATTTAGATCTTTTCTTTCAGGAGAATCACCTATGAAATCTTTCAATAATTTTCTGTTCCATTTTTGTTGGTTTTTCCCTGGGAATACGTATTATGTGTGTGCTGAATTTTCCTTGTTTCTTTCCACATCTGTGACTCACATGTTAGCTGAAGTCACTTGGCCCTTTGAGATCTAGATAACTGGTTAAGTCCCAGCCAGCTCCAAGACCTATAAAAACCATAGACCTCACAATTTCCACTAAATCCTGTCCCTGTTTCTCTTCATATTCCCACAGCTATAAAACTCACACCTGTTTTTTAAAATTGGTTTTCACGGCCGGGCGCGGTGGCTCAAGCCTGTAATCCCAGCACTTTGGGAGGCCGAGACGGGCGGATCACGAGGTCAGGAGATCGAGACCATCCTGGCTAATACGGTGAAACCCCGTCTCTATTAAAAAATACAAAAAACTAGCCGGGCGACGAGGCGGGCGCCTGTAGTGCCAGCTCCTGGGGAGGCTGAGAAAGGATACTGGCGTGAACC
>NW_016806877.1:193775-197610 GCF_001698545.2 Rhinopithecus bieti | reverse complement strand
AAAAAAAAAAAAAAAAAAAATACTTTCATGTGTAATATAGCCACCATTTAGTGAGGTCCTGTTGTGTTATATATACTTTATGTACACTATCTCTAATCTTCTGCAGATGAGAACAGAGGTTTTGTTTTTTGTTTTTTGTCTGTTTGGGTTTTTTTGACGGAGTTTCGCTCTTGTTGCCCAGGCTGGAGTGCAATGCCTCACTCTCGGCTCACCGCAACCTCCACCTCCGGTTCAAGCGATTCTCCTGTCTCAGTCTCCCGAGTAGCTGGAATTACAGGCATGCACCACCACGTCCAGCTAATTTTGTATTTCTAGTAAAGATGGGGTTTCTCCATGTTGGTCAGGCTGGCCTCTAACTCCAGACCTCAGGTGATCCACCTGCCTCAGCCTCCCAAAATGCTGGGATTACAGGTGTGAGCGACTGCACCCAGCTGAGAACAGAGGTTTAAGGAGTTAGTCAACTCCTCAAGATCAAGTGGCAGAATTTAAAGGAAATGAAAGCAGTTTCGCAGAGAGATATCTGCACTCCCATGTTTATTGCAGCATATGTTTCAATAGCCAAGGTACAGAAACGACCTGTACAAATGTGGATGAATAAATGGATGAAGACAATGTGGTATATATGTGCAATGGAGTGTTACTGGAGTTTAAGAAGGAAAGAAATCCCATCATTTGTGACAACCTGGAGGATATTATGCTAAGTAGAGTAGGCCAGACACAGAAATGTCCCATGATCTCCCTTATATGAGGAATCTAACAGAGTCAAACTCATAGGAGCCCGGGAGTAGAAGAGTGGTTGCCAGGGGCTGGGGGGTGGGAAAAATGGGAGATATTGGTCAAGAGGTATGAAGTTTCGTTAGAAAATGGGTAAGTTCTGGAGATCTAATGTACAGCCTGCTGACTATGGTTGACAATACCATATTATGCACTTGAAATTTGCAAAGAGAGTGGATCTTAAATATTCTCATCACACCACACAAATGGTAGCTATGTGAGGTAAGATCGTATTGTTAATCAGCTTGATTACGGCAATCATTTCATGATGTATTTCATGATGTATATCAAAACATCGCATTATACTTTAAACACATAAAACTTTTCTTTGTCAATTACAGCTCAACAAAGCTGAGGGACAAAACCAGCTGGCAGAGCCAGGTTGGGAGTTGTAATCTCCAGTCTTTCTCCAACTGTGGTTTCTCCCTCAAAGCTTTTCTTTGCATGTTTTCATCTCTGGTTCCCTAGGGTAGCTGCCTCTTACTCTAATGGTTCCTCTTTGTGACCCAGTTTACCTTTTCCCACTGGCCCACACCACAGTATCTGGCCTGTCTTGGGTCAGGTGTCCATCCTTGGTCCAATCAGTTGTGAGTGGTATGAGAGGGCTTATTAGAGGCAGAAGTCTCCTTAGAAGAGGATGTGAATGCTCATTCTCTCTCCTGCTGCCATGTGAAGAAGGACATGTTTGTTTCCCCTTCCACCATGATTGTTTCTGCTCCAGCCCAGCTCCTGGACTGGCCCCAGGTTCTGGCCCTAAGGGTTTCAATCCAAGCATCATTCACTGTCACACGTGTTTGGCAGCAGGACCCAGCTCACTGTCTTAGGCAAGCCCAAGGCTCCCCGTTTTGTACTCTGTTCCCACCCTCCTCTGAGGAGCTCCAAACTAACAAGGCCACCCTAGTGTGTCTCATGAGTGACTTCTACCTGGGCACCATGACAGTGGCCTGGAAGGCAGACAGCATCATCATCACCCAGGACATGGAGACCACTAAGCCTTCCAAACAGAGCAACAAGTATGCGGCCAGCAGCTACCTGAGCCTGATGCCTGAACAGTGAAGATCCCGCAGCTACAGCTGCTGGGCCATGCATAAGGGGCGCACCATGGAGAAGACAATGGCCCACACAGAATGTTCCTAGGTCCCCGGCCCTCACCCCACCCATGGGGGCCTGGAGCTGCAGGATCCCAGAGGAGGGGTCTCTACTCCCATCCCAAGTCATCCAGCCCTTCTCCCTGCACCCAATAAAACCTCAATAAGTATCCTCACGGTCAAACAGAAAAACAAAAAACAAAAAAAAAGAAGATGTGAATATCAGTGAAAACCACTGGCCTTCAACACAGACATGCCTGAATGCACGATTTCATTAATCTGTTAATATGACTTTATTGGATTTTGCGTGATAGCCGGCAGAGGACTTGCCAAGAGTCATCTCATGCAGATGACAAAGCCAGCCAACATCTGAATGAGATCAGTATCGAAAAGTGACAGGCCAGGCTTGGCAGCACGCACCTGTAGTCCCAGCTACTCAGGAAGCTAGATGGGTGGATTGCTTGAGCCCAGGAGCTGGATTCCAGCTTGGGCAACATAGTGAATCCTGACTCTATTTTTTTTTATTTTTAATTTTAATTTTTTGGGGTAAATGTAGGTATATATATTTAATAGGGTACATGAAATATTTTGATACAGGCAGGCAAAGACTTCAAGTCTTAAAAAAAATGACAATCTGGCCGGGCGCGGTGGCTCAAGCCTGTAATCCCAGCACTTTGGGAGGCCGAGACGGGCGGATCACAAGGTCAGGAAATCGAGACCATCCTGGTTAACATGGTGAAACCCCGTCTCTACTAAAATACAAAAAACTAGCCGGGCGCGGTGGCGGGCGCCTGTAGTCCTAGCTACTCCGGAGGCTGAGGCAGGAGAATGGCGTGAACCCGGGAGGCGGAGCTTGCAGTGAGCTGAGATCCAGCCACTGCACTCTAGCCTGGGCGACAGAGCAAGACTCCGTCTCAAAAAAAAAAAAAAAAAAAAAAAAAAAAAAAAAAAAAATGACAATCTAAATGTCAAAAAAAGAGTGGTTAAGCAATTATACTACATGTTGTGATATTAAATAATTGTCAAGAGTTATATTTTCTTTTCTTTTTTTCTTCTTTTTTTTCTTTTGAGACAGAATTTTGCTCTGGTTGCCCAGGCTGGAGTGCAATGTCACCATCTCGGTTCACCACAACCTCCGCCTCCCGGTTTCAAGCAATTCTTTTGCCTCAGCCTCCCGAGTAGCTGGGATTACAGGCATGTGCTACCACGCCCAGCTAATTTTGTATTTTTAGTAGAGATGGGGTTTCTCCACATTAGTCAGGCTGGTCTTGAACTCCCGACCTCAGGTGATCTGCCCACCTAGGCCTCCCAAAGTGCTGGGATTATAGGCATGAGCCACCACGCCCAGCCAAGAGTTAAATTTTCAAAAGATTTTGATTACATGGAGAAATTCCCAAAATACACTAAGTGAAAAAAAAAAAAGCGCAATAAAATTCTAAATGCATCTTATGTTAAATGAATATAATGTGCATTTTTAATGATTAGAAGGTAATATGAAGTTTAAAAGCGGATAAAGGGCAGGGCACAGTAGCTCAAACGTGTAATCCCAGCACTGTGGGAAGCCAAGGCAGGAGAACAGCTTCAGCCCAGAAGTTCGAGACCAGCATAGGCAACATGGCGAAACCTCGTATCTAACAAATAATACAAAATTAGCTGGGTGTGTGGCACGTGTCTATAGTCCCAGCTACTCAGGAGGCTGAGGTAGGAGGATGGCTAGAGCCTGGGAGATTGAGGCTGCAGTAAGCCAAGACTGTGCCACTGCACTCCAGCTTGGGTAACAGGGCGAGACCTTATCTAAAAAGAAAAACAAAAAGAAAAAAGAAAAAAAGGGAAATTGAGATCATCAAAAGAATTCTAGAAACAGGAAAGAAAGGCAAGAAAACATAGACTTCTCAGCATCGGTGTCAAGAACCAGAGGTAGAGAGATCTCAGAGCAGACAGACACATGATAGACTCTTATATATATATATATA
>NW_016806877.1:185642-193435 GCF_001698545.2 Rhinopithecus bieti | reverse complement strand
CCAGATCTCAGCTCACTGCAAGCTCCGCCTCCCGGGTTCACGCCATTCTCCTGCCTCAGCCTCCCGAGTAGCTAGGACCACAGGCGCCCGCAACCTCGCCCGGCTAGTTTTTTGTATTTTTTAGTAGAGACGGGGTTTCACAGTGTTAGCCAGGATGGTCTCGATCTCCTGACCTCGTGATCCGCCCGTCTCGGCCTCCCAAAGTGCTGGGATTACAGGCTTGAGCCACCGCGCCCGGCCCTGACTCTTATATTTTGGTAAAAATATTTGGTAGCAGAGTTAGCTGCCTTTTTTGGGTTCCACGGAGCTGGTTTATGATTCTTAAGCTTACTAAGTACGTTGGCCTAGGGAAGGTGATGCTTTCCCAAGTATCTCTGACTTTTGGAGAACTTTCCTCTCTCGGCTAGAATACTAGGCTGATCGTCTGGCTTACAAAGTAGCCCCCTGCTTAGATAGAGCGAAATGTTGATCTCAGTTACCTCGTTCACCTCCAAGTTCACCATGGAAGCTCTGAAACTTCAGAGCAGAGAAAGCAAACCCTAAACGGTGCTCACCTTGCTCCAGCAAAAAGAAACCAAACAGGTTCAACCTGTAACTGCCTATCGACCTTTCCCATTTGCTCACCCCAGAGAGTTCTGAGATCGTTCCACAAAGATACTAGCTTTTCATATTTGGAACTAAACGAAATGCTCAGGTCCCAGGACCTCCTATGCTTATAAGTTGGCTCCAAGACACAATGCCTCTACTGTTTGCTACTGACAGTCACACCCACATGCATTCTGAGGTTGTGGAGGTAGATGTTTGTGGATAAGGAAGGAATACATTCCATAAACACAAACTGGAAAACCATTGATTAGATGGAACAGGGAAGAAAGTCTACGAAAGAAGGCAAGCCACAAGGTGGATATGAGTCAACAAAGCAACAGAAACAGGCACACACACAGTGTTTGAGGATGTTCAATAAGAGCATTGTCTGGAAGACAATTCTCTCTCTTTCTCTGGCCCTCTCTAGTGAAGACACAAGTCGAGTATTGTTGCCGACGGAACCACAATGACAGCAGAGAGTCGGAAAAACAAACTGTGAGGAGAGAGTGAATAAAAACTAAGGTATTTATACAAGTGCAATAGTAATCAATAAATATAGGAGTGCTTGCATTTAAAGAAATAACTAGGTAGTGAGAAGAGAATAATTGTGGGGATTAGTTCCCACCATTTGCTGGCAGAAGCATAAGGTCCAATGATCAAATTCAAAGGTTTAAGTTAAGCATCCTGAGCTTAAGGGGAAGGGAAAAGTCTCCCCCAGACTGGGATGAGCTCTATCTTCAGGCTGTTTGGATAAAATAGTGGTTAACATTTGTTGCATTATGCCATTGTCATGCACCCTCCCAAAGCCTTAGGTGTATTAGCTTATTGACTCCTCACAGAAACACTATGAAAAAGGTGTGATTGGGTGCACATGTGACAAATTATGAGACTGAGATAGATGAAGTTTAAGTAGCTTGGCCAAGGTCTTGCTGCTAGTGTCAGGACAAGATTTTGAATCGAGGAACCCAGCTGTTACCCAGGAGACCAGAGCTCCAGTTTTCTTTCTTTCTTTTATTTTTATTTTTTTTTCTATTTTTTTTTTTTTTTTTTTTTTTTTTTTTTTTAGACAGGGTCTTGCTCTGTCACCCAGGCTGGACTGCACTGGTGAGACCTTAGCACACTGCAGCCTCTAGCTCCTGGGTTCAAGCGATTCTCATGCCTCAGCCTCCTGAGTAGCTGGGATTATGTGCGTGCGCCACCATGCCCAGCTAGTTTTTTCTATTTTTAGTACAGACGGATTTCCCTGTGTTACCCAGGATGATCCTGAACTCCTGGCCTCAAGTGATCTACCCACCTTGGCCTCCCAAAGTGCCGGGATCACAGGTGTGAGCCACCGTGCACAGCTGGAGCTCCAGTTTTCATACAAGGCACACACTTGAAAGTTTGCTCTTTGGCCTCCCCTTTTAGTTTATTATTGTGATAGTTAATTTCACATGTCTTAAAATTACTTAATTGCACCAGGAGTGCTCAGATTAAGTATTGTTCTGGGGGGCTAGGCATGGTGCCTCACGCCTGTAATCCCAGCACTTTAGGAGGCCCTGGTGGGCAGATCACGTGAGGTCAGGAGTTCGAGACCAGCCTGGCCAACATGGTGAAACTCTGTCTCTACAAAATACAAAAATTAGCCGGGCATGGTTATGGGTGCCTGTAATCCCAGCTACTTGGGAGGCTGAGGCAGGAGAATCGCTTGAACTCAGGAGACAGAGGTTGCAGCGAGCTGAGATCACGCCATTGCACTCCAGCCTGGGTGACAAGAGTGAAACTCCATCTCAAAAAAAAATAACATAAATAAATAAATATTGTTCTGGGTGTGCCTATGAGGGTGTTTCCGTCCAAGATCAACATTGGGATCTGTGGACTTGGTAAAGTAGACTGCTTTCTCTAATGTGGGTGGGCACCATCCAATTCATTTCCAGCCTGAAAAGAACAAAAGGTGGAGGAAGGAAGAATTTGCCCCATTTTGCTTCCAGCCTGGCTACTTGAGTTGGGGGAGGTCTTCTCCTGCCCCTGGACTGGGATTTACAACGTGGGATTCCCTGGATCTCAGGCCTTCTGAGTAAGACTGGAATTGCACCACCCACTTTCCTGGGTCTCTAGCTTACAGACGGCAAGATCATGGGACTTTTCTCAACCTCCTAATCATGTGAGCCCATTTCTTATAATAAATCTCTGTATCCCATCTATATCTACAGCTGCATCTTTATCTATATCTACCTCCTATTGGTTCTGTTTCTCTGCAGAATCCTGACTGACTAATACAATTATAATACCCCAATCTGCCCAGAAGTCTGACATAACGTTGGGGAACTGGGCAGAGATATTATGAGTGACTCTACCTTCAAAAAGTCCCCCTTTCTTCTTTCCAGTTTCTAACCAGCTTCAAGAAACATCCTGGAATCCATAAAAAATACTTATCACGATATGTCTGCCCATCAGAAGAACTTCTTAGAGTAAACCAAGATTTAGTACTGACAACAGCGTATATTTGCACACAGTTGTATAAGTCCTTACTTTTTTTTAACAAATGTTCTCACTTATTTCTTACAAAACCCCAAAGCACTTTGAGGCTAGTATTATTCTCCTCATTCTATAGGTGAGATAACTAAAGTTCTGAGAGCTTAGGTGACTTGTCCAAGGTCACTTAGCCACCACATAACACAGCCAGCACTAGAATCCAAATTCAGTGAGTGGTCTTATGTGATGGATCCTCTGGAGGCCAGAAAAAGTCCCTGTTCTTTGGGATCTCTCATGTCACTGATATGGTAATACATAACCCATAAGAGATCTTTAATAGATATTGTTGAAAGATTTCAGTAACAGAGACTGGGCACTGTGGCTCACGCCTGTAATCCCAGCACTTTGGGAGGCTGAGGCCGGTGTATCAACTGATGTCAGAAGTTTGAGATCAGCCTGGCCAACATGGTGAAACCCTGTCTCTACTAAAAATAGAAAATTAGCCAGGCATGATGGTGGGCACCTGTGATCCCAGCTACTCGGGAGGCTGAGGCAGGAGAATCACTTGAACCTAGGAGGCAGAGGTTGCAGTGAGTTAAGATCACACCATTGCACTGCAGCCTGGGTGACAAGAGTGAAAATCTAAAAAAAAAAAAAAAAAATTTCAATAGCAGAAAGAATTTTAAAGTGCTAGTTTAAAACTGGAGTGGTGCCTGCATTCTGAAGTAGAAGTTTGGAAGATATTTTTATTTTGTTCTAGAAGGGACCTTTTCTGAGCCCTTTCAGTTCATTTTTCTTAAGGACGGCTAGCAGTTGAATAATCTGAATGCACATATTTCAGACTGAGATGGCAGGTGTTGTTTAATAATATAATGCTGTCATTAATATAACTTTCAATAATGTAAAGGCACAGAATGTTGTGGTTTGAATGTGCCCTTCAAACTTCATGTGTTGGAAATTTAATCCCCCAATTCAAATGCTGATTGGAGGGGAGGCCTTTCAGAGGCAATTAGGATTAAAGAAGGTCATCAGGGTGGGGGCCCCACAATAGGACTGGTGGCTACCCAAGAAGAAGAAGAGAAGCCTCAGATGACACTCACCCTCGTGCCTTCTCACCATGTGATGCTCTCTTTCATGTTATCATGTAGCAAGAAGGCCCTCACCAGAGGCTGGTGCAATGCTCTTGGACTTTCCAGCCTCTAGAACTATAAGAAATAAGTTTCTTTTCTTTATAAATTACCAGTCTTAGGTATTCAGTTAAAGCAACAAAAAATGCACTAAGGCAGGGAGTGTCTTTGTCTTGAGCAGAGATTTTCTTTATAATTTCTACAAGATTTTTGCTTCTTGTACCTGAAAGTGGTAGAAGTGAGGGAGATGAAAAGGAGGAACTGAGCCTGAATAACAAAGTGGTAGGCTGGGGATGGAAAACAGATGGCCCAAGGGGATTTCAACTGAAGGAGTGTGGCCAATGGGTGGCACTAGCAGTGATAATAGATATCCAGACTTAAGGTTCCCTTTTGTGAAGAACAGTTCCCTTGTGCTCATCTCTACCCATGTAAAGTCTTAAACATGGCAGCCTTGCCTTCCATCCTTTGAGAAATAAGGCACAGGACTCTGCACCTAGTGTAGGAGGCAAAGGGTTAGGGAGAAGGGTAGCAGGCTGAGAAATGGTTATGAAACAGCCAGAGGTGAATAGCAGAGAAGCCTTGAGGTGTGGGAATGTAAGATCTGAGACAAGATAACCAGAATGAAAGTGTGAAAAGGATGGGCCAGGCGTGGCGGCTCACGCCTGTAATCCCAGCAACTTGGGAGGCCAAGGTGGGCGGATCACCTGAGATCAGGAGTTCAAGACCAGCCTGGCCAACATGGCAAAATCCCATCTCTACTAAAAAGACAAAAATTAGCCAGGTGTGGTGGTGGGCGCCTGTAATCCCAGCTACTCTGCAGGCTGAGGCAGGAGAATCACTTGAACCTGGAAGGTGGAGGTTGCACTGGGCTGAGATCATGCCACTGCACTCCCGCCTGGGCAACAGAGTGAGACTCTGTCTCAAAAAAAAAAAACAGCAAGTGTGAAAAAGAGAAGCAACCTTCACCCACCCTGAAGGAGACTCAGAAACGGCTGTGGAGGAAATTGGACTTGCTGCAGACAAGTAGGGTGGGAGTTTCAGCTGCTTTGTATAGGCTTTAAATAGAAGCGTTCCCTTGGCCACATACACATACCCAAGTGCATACATACGCCCACAAGCACGTTGAAAGCTGGAGAACCCGGGGAACATTCAGGTTACTTTTATTAAATACATGAACTACCATATATCCTGAATTTTAGAAGAGAAATGTGTATAACCAGAAAATGATATTACCTTATACTCAGGCTATCTTTGTGGATGATGGGGGACGGTGATCGATAGTAAGTGAAGGGAAATGAAACCACAGAAGTAACAGAACTGCAACTAGAGGGAAAATTATGTATTCAAGTCATATGTAAATATGTACCTTTTTGAAAGTACGACTTTGTCACTCTTGATGGTTTTAGACATCTGAGAGGGGCCCTGTGCTATAGCCCAGAGAGATCACTGTTTCGACCAGGGGAATTCAGCTTTTGCTGACATTCATTTTTATAAGGAATACAGTAGATATCTGAATAACAAATAACAGCCTGTAAATATTTACATATATGAAATAATCCTGCTTGTATATGTGAGATAATCTGCTATCTATTAACAGAAAGAAAATATTAGTATACAGTAGGTACATCCAGTCATAATGGGCAGCTCGACATTTCTGGAAGAGCCATCTGCAATCAAACAATAGTATTGTAAATACTTAAAAGACAGTAATTAAACTCAGCCTTGAGGTGAACTCCACACTGATTTTAGTTACTGTTTTTCTTCAGATTCTACAAAGAGGGAAGCACTACAAAGAAATCCTTACACTCTAAAAGATCTAGTTTTTCCCATGATGCGTTGTTTAACACTCTTTTTCTTTTTTTTTTTGAGACGGAGTCTCGCTCTGCCGCCCGGGCTGGAGTGCAGTGGCCTGATCTCAGCTCACTGCAAGCTCCGCCTCCCAGGTTCCCGCCATTCTCCTGCCTCAGCCTCCCGAGTAGCTGGGACTACAGGCGCCCGCCACCTCGCCCAGCTAGTTTTGTATTTTAGTAGAGACGGGGTTTCACCGTGTTAGCCAGGATGGTCTCGATCTCCTGACCTCGTGATCCGCCCGTCTCGGCCTCCCAAAGTGCTGGGATTACAGGCGTGAGCCACCGCGCCCGGCCTGTTCAATACTCTTACACTACTTGTCTGTGAGACTAGGCTTGTTAGGAATGAATGTGATTCTGTTACTTCTAATGTGATAACAGTAACTCCTGGGTACATTTCAATCTTTGCAAAATTTTAACTCAAAATAAAAATCATCCACTAGGGTGAAATATTTCAATGACATGATTCCAATACAGATTCAAGATGAAAACATCAGGTTTCCTTCAAAAGGAATTTTACTCTTCTTTTAGGAAATTGTGTAGGTATTTATATAAGTTAATTTTGAGAATGTTTAGCTGATCATATATTTATTCATCAGTAAGTGATTGAAATTGAGTCCTTTTAGAGAAGGAAACCCAATTAAGATGGTGTTGTGGTTGAATTGTGCCCCCCCAAAAAATATATGTTGAAATCCTAATCCCCAGAACCTCAGAATGTGACCTTATTTGGAAACAGGGTCACTGAAGATCGAATTGGTTAACATGAGATCATACTGGACCGGGAAAGCCTCCTAACCCACTATGACTGGTACAGGACGATAACCATGTGAAGACAGACACACACAGGAAGAATGTCATGTGACCACAGAGGCAGTGATTAGAGTTATGCAGCTACAAGACAAGCACTGCTTGTGACACCAGAAGCTAAGAGAAACGCACGGAACAGATTCTCCCTAGAGCCAGTGAAAGAGCATGGCCCTACCAACGCCTTAATTTCAGACTTCCAGCCTCCAGAACTATGAGATGATAAATTTCTGTGTTCTGAAGCCACCCAGCTGTGATATTTTGCTATCACAATCCTGAGGAATAAAAACAGATGGGAACAGATGTACCCACCTGTCTTTGGGTCTATGACGTAGTACAAAGGGCACAGGCTTTGAGGTCCAGCAGAAGTGGAAATTAACCCCAACCGAGTCAATTCCTTCCTATGTGACTTTACACAAGGTAATTAGGGTAGCCTGCTTCCTCAGCAACATGATAGAAGTAAGATCTTCATAAGATAGTTAGCAGGGCATGGTGGTGCATGCCTGTAATCCCAGCTACTCGGGAGGCTGAAGCAGGAGGATAATTTGAGCCCAGGAGTTAGAGACCAGACTGAGCAACATAGCAAGACTCCATCTCAAAAAAAAAAAGATTATTGAGGGCATCAATCGGTGATTGGTGAATATACAAAAGTTATGGGGCACATAGGTTCTCAAAAAATACTAATTTACAACCCGTATATATGAGCTCATTTAAGTGGTCCGTTAATATTATTTTATGTGGTCATGGAAATTAAGAGCTTTTTTTTATTTTCAATAATTTAAAAAAATAGTATCTATAAATCCGAACTTATAGTGACCTGGATGTTCAGTAACATTTTTGGCAGTAATGATAAAAAAAATGAGTTATTCATAGTAAATGGGAAATAGACAACCATTTTATTTATGTGCTGTACAGTTTTGTTCAGCCAAAGAAACTCTAGTCCCCTAATTTAAAGAACACTCTGGAGGCCGGGTGC
>NW_016806877.1:167609-184508 GCF_001698545.2 Rhinopithecus bieti | reverse complement strand
CAAGACTCCGTCTCAAAAAAAAAAAAAAAAAAAGAAAGAAAGAAAGAAATATGCCACTCTGGCAAACAGACTTTTTTGAGTTAAGGGTCTTGAAAAAAACAGCAAGAACAAGATCATTCTGACCTTCCTACTGTTTATTAAAAGCAGATGATTAAATTCCTGTGTGACAAATATCCTCCCTGTACTGGAAGGAAAACACCACTCTTATCATCATCAAGGATAAGAAGTTGAGGCCAAGGAAAATCTGTACCGACAAACCGTGTTAGACTAATCCTTATCCTCCTAGCCACTTCTCTATTCAACGAACCACCCTAGCTCAAGCTCCTTTGACGTGTCACATTTTCACAATTTACTTTGCGTTGTCTAATTCAGTATCTCTGTGTTTATCTCTAACTGCCTCCTTGAGTCTCCATTTCCTTTTGAAGGCTCCCATGCCGTGTAAAACTTGCAGTAAATAAATGTGCATGCTTTTCTTCCATTGCTACAGCTTATGTCAATTTAATTCCCAGGCTCAGCCACAAAACCCTAAAAGGGTAGAGATAAAATTTTGTTTCCTCTATAAAGGGAATTCCAGCCAGAAGGATGCATGGAGAGACCATATCTGAGAAGGAAGCCAATCCGCCTGCAGGACCCAGTGTGCAAGGGCTCAGAAAATTCACTTCCCACGTTTTCTTTTCTTTGCAAATTACTTGGCAATATGCCTCAAGAATACAAAAGAGTAAACCAAGGAAAAGATACCAGGATCCAGGAAACAGTGGTTTCAAATGAGGTAAGTAATCAAGGGAAGTCCCTGGGTGACAGCTGTGCAGCAGATCAAGGCAGCAAGTAACAAAGGCGGTAGGAGGAAGTTATCTTGAGGAAAACAGAGAGTTGAGTATTTTTCAAAATCTTACACTAAGTTTGAGATATTGTAATAATAGAAAGATACCAACAATGCAAAAATAAAAAAGAAAGAAAGAAAGACAGGAAGACAAGTAGAAAGCCACCTTATTAGGATAATCTGACTGCAAGCAGCAGGAAAACCAAACCAAGGCTTAAAAATAAGACATTTACTCTCTGACATAACAAGAGCTTTATAGGCAGGAAAGCTTTCAGTTGACTGGTTCATTCAGTATCTGATTCTTCAAGTGCGTGGGTTCTTTACATCTTTCTTTTGTTTTTTCTTTTTCTTTTTTACAGTCCAGAGGTTTTTTTTTTTTTTTTTTTTTTTTTTTTTTACACCTATGAAGTCATGAATTCATAGGGAATAGGTTCCAGCAGCTCAGGCTGCTTCCCATTGGTTCTCACGCAGTGTGCGTCCCGGGTGGAGCAGCCCCGCGCTTCCGCCGAACCTGCGTACCTTTCTCTTTGGCTTCTTTCTTTTTCTGACCATTTTCCTTCACGCGTTTCAGGAAGCTATCTCGGCTCTTAGAGTACTTGATGTACTCAATACGCACATTAATTATCTGGCAAGAATCTTGCCCTTAACTTGTTTGTTAACACAATGCCAACAGCATGCTGGGGAACATTGTAGACTCTTCCAGTTTTGCCAAGGTAACACCTGCGGGATATTCCTTTTTGGACAGTACCCTTTCCCTTGATGTCTACACTATCACCTTTCTTACAGATTCGTATCTACGTGGCCAAAGGAACGACGCCATGTTTTCTAAAAGGCCTAGAGAACATATATCAGGTGCCTGTCCTCTTTCCTTTTGTGTTTGTCATTTTGACAAGTTACTGGAAGATGGCGGTTCCGGCCAAAAGGCTACATCTTTCTTTCTGCCATCTTCACTCATCCAAAGGCAGGCTCCCCTCATGGTAACAAGATGCACACGCTCTTTCAGGGTTCATATCCAACATGGCAGAATCCCGAAGAAAATATTCTATCTCCCTTAGAGAAAGGAAAACTTGCCGGAAGCCCCTAGTAGGCATTTTCTCCTGTCTCATTGGCTAAAACTATATCCTGTGCACATCTGAACAACTACTGGAAAGGAGAATGGAACCACTGCAGCAGGGATTGTTAATTGCCCCTCAATATCCATCTCCCCCTCCCTCCTTTCTATGATAGAACTTCTCTAAATCGTATCTTGACACGTAATCACCAAGCTAGAAGCAACTTTTCCCATCCTCTCTTGCACCTAGGTGTGGCCATGTTACTACGTTCTGGCCAATAGGATATGAGTGGAAATGATGTGGGCGATTTGTAAATTTTTCTTTAAAAGAAGTTGTGTGCTCTCCACTGGCTCAATTCCTCCGTTCTGGCTAGCATGAAGATTCGGTGGTAGTGGGTCCGCTTTAAACTTGAGAATGAGGGCAATTCCCAAGGGGATGACAGAGCCATGGATAGAAGGAGCCTGGGGACCCAGGACATTCTCTTGATGCTCAGCCTCTCTATCCTCTTACACTGTCAGCTAGCTAGGAATTCTACCTGACAGACAGGTCCATTCTATTTATTTTGGTGACTATTAAAGTAGTGGCAGGGGCTGGGCATGGTCTCATACCTGTAATCCCAGCACTTTAGGAGGCTGAGGCAGGCAGATCACTTGAGGTCGGGAGTTCGAGACCAGCCTGGTCAACATGGCGAAACCCCATCTCTACTAAAAATACAAAAATTAGCCAGGTGTGGTGACAGGCGCCCGTAATCCCATCTCTCAAGAGGCTAAGGCATGAGAATCACTTGAACCCGAGAGATGAAGGTTGCAGTGAGCCGAGATTGTGCCACTGCACTCTATCTTGAGTGACACAGTAAGACTCTGTCTCATAAATAAATAAAGTAGTGGCGGGTGCTCTGGCTCATGTCTGTAATCCCATCACTTTGGGAGGCCAAGGCGGGTGGATCACCTGAGGTCAGGAGTTTGAGACCAGCCTGGCCAACATGGTGAAATCCTATCTCTACTAAAAATAAAAAAATTAGCCAGGTGTGGTGGCGGGCAGCTGTAATCCCAGCTACTTCGGAGGCTAAGGCATGATAATTGCTTGAATCCAGGAGGCAGAAGTTGCAGTGAGCCAAGATCGTGCCACTGCACTCTGGGCAACTGAGTAAAACTTCGTCTCAAAAAGCAAAACAAAACAATCCAGAAACTTCCTAAAGTAGCCAAAGCAATATCCCAGTTACTGCAGTGGCCATGCTTCCCTTAGGCCAGTGGTTCTCAAAGTATGATTCCCATACTGAGAGTACCAGCATCACGGAAGAACTTGTTGGAAATGTATATTCTTGGGCCTTACCCCAGACCTACTGAATTGGAATGTCTGTGAATGTATCCCAGCAAACTGTTTTTTGTTTTCTTTTTTTGAGACAAAGCGAGACCCTGTCTCAAAACAAATAAAGAAAAGAAAAGAAAAAAGAAACTTAAAAAGAGAAGAGATGAAAGAAAATGGGAAGAGATAATGTCAATAGGCGACATCATGAGAAATGAAGGTGCTAATTTAAAATCATAAATGCAAGGAAAGAGGAATTCAAAATAAGAATATAATTCTATTGTTAGAAGGGGCTGGGTAAAGGTGTACTAAATCTTCATTTTGCATAAAAGAAAGTCAATAGGTAGTTCCCAAAATACTATATTAAGGCCAAACAAGGTGCTGCATGCCTCTAATCCCAAGGCTGTGGGAGGCTTGAGGCAAAAGGATTGTTTGAGGCTTGGAGGCAACATAATGAGACCCCCATTTCTACAAAAAAAAATTAATGAATTAATTATTTTGAGATGGAATCTTACTCTGTCGCCCAGGCTGGAGTGTAGTGGCACGGTATCGGCTCACGGCAACCTCCGCCTCCCAGGTTCAAGCAATTCTCCTGCCTCAGCCTCCCAAGTAGCTGGGACTATAGGCATGCGTCACCACGCCTGGCAAATTTTTTTGTATTTTTTTTCAGTAGAGATGGGGTTTCACCGTGTTGGCCAGGTTGGTCTCGAACTCCTGACCTCAGGTGATCTGCCCACTTCAGCCTTCCAAAGTGCTAGGATTACAGGCAGGAGCCACTACGCCCAGTCAAAAAAAAAAATTACTATTTTTTAAATTAACCAGGCGTGATGATGGCACTTGTAACCTCCCATCAGGCTGAGGTAGGAAGATGGATTGAGCTCAAGAATCTCAAAGTCACAGTGAGCTCTGATTGTGCCACTGCACTCTAGCCTGCATGACAGAATAAGATCCTGTCTCTAAAAACAAAACAAAACTGTAAAATACTGTATCAAGAAACAACTGCCAGGCACGGTGACTCATGCCTGTAATCCCAGCATTCTGGGAGGCCAAGGCAGGTGGATCACTTGAGCTCAGGAGTTTGAGACCAGCCTGGGCAACATGATGAAACTTGATCTCTACAAAAAAATTCAAAAATTAGCCGGGCATGGTGACACGCAGCTATACTCCCAGCGACTCAGGAGGCTGAGGTGGGAAGATTGTTTTAGCCAGAGAGGCCGAGGCTGCAGTGAGCCAAGATGGTGCCACTTCACTCCAGCCTGGGTGATAGAGCAAGACCCTGTCTCACAAAAACATAAATCAAAGCAAAACAATGCCTGCGTCAGCATATTATTTAAGGATATGAGGCAATCACCATAAGAATAAAAACAGACGATTCAACTAGTTAAAAGAACTTTCCCTTTTGGGATGGGGACTGTGAGGAGAGCTGTTGATTTTCATTATAAATCCTTCTGTACCGTTTAATTTTTTTTTTTAACCTAGGGCATGTATGCTTATAATGAACCATTGAAAAATTATACTTTCAGAGGGGCTCTACACAAGGTGGGACAGAGTCCTCCCACTCTGAGAGTCTCTTTGTGAAGTTCTGCTTTGTCCAGGAGGGGGTCACCAGAATGTCTGCAGAGCCTCCGCCAGCCCTGTCTCATGAGGCAGCTTTACAAATGGTCGGATAGGACAGGGTTTGTGACAAAAGGCCCTCTCCTCATTGGCATAATCCTCTAGACAGCTGTACCGGGTGAATGGGAACAGCTCAGAGCAGTCTGTTGGCAGGCTTGCTGCTGTCACTTCTTGTAGAATTTCCTCTCGACCACCCTGCTCTCTCATTCAGATGTCGAACACACAGCCTTAATGGGTAATGGATGTTTTCACCCAGAGAATCCTCCTCATTAGCCTCTCAGATCTGACCAGGAGGCTGAATGTTCACATCATGGAAAGTCATAATATTTCAACAATCATTGGCCCCAAAGCACTTGTTCAAATAGTAATGGTAGTTAGGATGTTGTAAGAAGATCAATTAAACCATGTCTATGTCTTTACATTTAGCTGGTATGTTTCCTCCTACCATACTGTCCTGTTTGTGATTTACTCTGTACCCAAAAGCTGATGTCAGACTTTCTGCTTTCAACACCAAGTAATTATGGGTGGAAATGGGGGAGGTTGAAGTGGTCTGGGAGTGGAGTGACATGTAAGGCAGTAGTTTTCAGATCATTTCCGGTGGCGCCTTGGTGTGCTGCAAAGATACTTTCATGGAAATGTCCCAGGGATTGGTCAGGACCCTGGATCCTACCTCACTCGAATCAGAGTAGCTCATTTTTGGGTTTTTTTTTTTTGAGACTGAGTCTCACTCTGTTGCCCAGGCTGGAGTGCAGTGGCACGATCTCGGCTCCCTGCAACCTCTGCCTCCCAGGGTCAAGCAACTGTCATGTGTCAGCCTCCTGAGTAGCTGGGATTACAGGCACCCACCACCATGCCCAGCTAATTTTTTTTTTTTTTTAGTAGAGATAGGGTTTCGTCATGTTGGCCAGGCTGGTCTGGAACTCCTGACCTCAAGTGATCCGCCCACCTCGGCCTCCCAAAGTGCTGGGATTACAGATGTGAGCCTCCAGGCTCGGCCAGCCCACTTAATCTTAAATGCAGTCTTCCACTTCATACAACACACAGGACATAGGATGCAGCAAGTTGGAAAAATTACTCATACCACCACCCAGATGTGCAAAGAATTTAGAGTGCATTTTCCCTTTGCTTGCTCATTTAGAAGCACACCTGCTCCTCTTCACCTCCCAGGTAGCAGGGGAAAGGCTAGATTTAATCTCATTACAATATTTCCATTTCTTTCCATTTATACAGGCTTGTTTTAGCGTAAACATTTGGTCCATTCGAGGTTCAACTTCCCACTAGGGCTAATGAAAATCTTTACCTGGTTGAGTAAATGTTTTCAGGTAAAATACTCTATCTCTCAAATTTAGTCTCCTCCTCCTTGACCTGGTAGAAAGGGCAGGACTTACTATATCCTTGTGATGCCTATAGGATAAAAGCGTTCCTGAGTGGTATGTATCTCAGGCCTCCTCAGGTCTCAGAGGCAATGCCCCAAGCCTGCCTGGGTACTGTTTGCCCTGCTGCTGTTGGGGGTGAAATTTGCTGCTGGGATCATTCGTGGCTTGGTCAGTGCCCAGCGGGCGGTCTCCAACAAAGTCACTCCCTCTGAGCCTATACCACACCCTCCACCAAAACTCTCCCCTGTTGGGGCCACACAAGCCTTTGCTATCAAGCCCTCTCGCTCTTGCCCCCGGGGACCCACAAGGCCCCTGGTCCTCAAGTCAGCCACCTCTGTGTCTTCCTCCATCCAAAAGACCTGCAGGAGCTTCCGAGCCTGGTGACACTTGTTGGGGACCAAGAGCAGCCTGCACAATGATACTCCATCCTACTCGGCCCCAGCGATCAGCCCAAACACAGACATTAGGAACATCTGACCATCCATCCCTTTCCCTCGCTCTTTCAGGCTACCTGCAGTGACCGCAGCAGCAGGGGCGGGAGTTGCCTCTCCTCTTCCAGCCTGGAAGAGCATCTATACTACGCCCCTCCTTCCAGGGTTGACTCCCGCCCGCCCCTCGGGGTGGGAAGGGTTCAGGAAACACACGCCAGCTTATCTTAAAGAAGCATGGTCAGGAATCTTTCAAAAACATACCTGTTGCAAGGGGGAAAGATACCTCCAGGACAACAGTGATTTGCCTCAGCGGGGCAAAGGCCAGGCCTGATGGAAGAGCCCAGCCTTCGCCGAGCGCCGCAGGGAGCCAGCGACTCGCGCCTGCGGTTCCAGTCCCGCCGCGATCCTGAGGCCTGCGCATGCTCGGTGCTGCGCGGGGCTCCCTCATCGAGAAACCCAGGCAGGCCGCATCCTTCTCGTCGCTGTATTCCCCAGGACCTGTGGTTCCTTATATTGAGTGGCATGACTGCATTCCTGCCCTTGCCGTTGACTCATTCTTTGCCCTTGTCAAGTTTCTTTTTTTTTTTTTTCTTTTTTTTGAGACTGAGTCTCGCTCTGTCGCCCAGGCTAGAGTGCAGTGGCCGGATCTAAGCTCACTGCAAGCTCCGCCTCCCGGGTTCACGCCATTCTCCTGCCTCAGCCTCCCGAGTAGCTGGGACTACAGGCGCCCACCACCTCGCCCGGCTAGTTTTTTGTATTTTTTAGTAGAGACGGGGTTTCACCGTGTTAGCCAGGATGGTCTTGATCTCCCGACCTGGTGATCCCCCCATCTCGGCCTCCCAAAGTGCTGGGATTACAGGCTTGAGCCACTGCGCCCGGCCCCCTTGTCAGGTTTCTTTGCATGAGTCGGTTTTTCCCCCTCTCGTTAGAACTGATAATAAAACAGACTTACCTACCCAGGGCAACATAGGGAGACCCTGTCTCTACAAAAAATAAGAAAATAAAATATTAGCTGAGTGTGGCGTCACACGCCTGTAGTCCTATCTACTTGGGAGGCAGGAGGATCGCTTGAGCCCAGGAGTTCAAGGCTGCAGTGAGCTGTGATGGTGTCACTGCACTCCAGCCTGCACAACAAAACGAGACCCTGTCCCCCAAAACCAAAAACCTCACAAGGCTCTTCCAGGTATGAGCTAAGATAATGTATTCAATGTCCCTTAGTAAATTCAGAAATGCTGGGGATAAAATATACGTAACTCTCAAATACATCCAGATTATTAACAGTGTAATGTCTACAAAGAAATGCTCGTTGTCTCATTAGCGTTCCTTTATTTAATAGAGTAAAAAAGAATGAAGATTTTAAAAAATTAAATTCATGGAACTGTTTTTATGTTAAAGGAGGGAAACATGGCTTATGAACATTTTTATTCTTCTTGACCCAGCCCTTGTACAATAAAGTTTGCTAACTACCATTATCTCATTTGCCAGTCATTAATCCAGAGAGATTTATTTAGAATCATTAAAGTTTCTCCCCCCAAAATTAGGTTGAGATTTGATTTGAATTTTGTTAACCCTGACATCTTTATAATATTGAAACTTTTCAGGAAAATGATAGTTTCCTTTGCTTATTCGAGTTGTTATTTTTCTCTGAGTAGATTTTGGAGTTCTCTTCATACAGTCTAGTATTCTTTATAAAGATTATTCTTGATAATTCTGTAAGTTTCTTTTTAGCCTGGATGGTGGCTCACACCTGTAATCCCAGCACTTTGGGAGGCCAAGGTGGGAGGATCACTTGAACTCAGGAGTTCAAGACTAGGGTGGGCAACACAGGGAGACCTCGTCTCTATAATTTTTTCAATTAAAAAAATGTTTTTTTTCTGATTACAAATGAGACTTTTCTCTCCTTCATGGTTTAACTGTTTATAGAAGATACACAGTTAAGGGAATTATTTTGCAAATTCATCCTATAGCTGCCATAATAAAATAATAAGAGTGATTTTAAAAGTACACCTGTATCTTATAGTATTTAGCAGTTGCCAAATGACAGGCACTATGTCATAGGTTTTAAACGTATTTTCTCAGCAAATTTTCACAATAATCCTATAAATTAATTATAGTTATTATCCTAATGTGTAGATCAAAACGCAAGCCCAGTGAGATGTCATAATTTGCCTAAGGTCACACAGTTCATTACTAAACATGAATTAATTCTCTTAGGTTTTCTAGATACACAATCATATCATTTATACAAAATGACAATTTTGTCTCCTCTTCCCAAGGGCTATGTGTTCAATTTTTGTTCTACACTTTACTGAACTGGTCATAATTATATTAAAATGTTAAGTAATTATTCTCACTTAAATACTTCTAAACCCTTTTCCATTCAGTGGATATGTGTATATGATGCTGTAGTCAATAGAAATAATGATCACAGTAATCCCTAACACTTACTGTGAACCCAGGCAGTCTAAGTCTGGAATTGATGTTCTCAATTACACAACTAATTCAAGAGCTACTGCACCTTGTTATACCATGTTTTAGGCCACTCTAGCATGATCCACATGTTTCAAACCTTCTCTACCACCTCCCTTCAGTTTTCTGGCTTTGTAGCCAAAGTTCATTTCTAAGTCTAGCCCCAGTTGGGTTGGTGATCCTGTCGACCATGAATCTAATCTGGTACTTTCTTATGACCTGTTTCCCGTAATGGTCCATTGGCTCTACTCTGTGAACTTAAATAAACCCATCTGGGCCGGGCGCAGTGGCTCAAGCCTGTAATCCCAGCACTTTGGGAGGCCGAGACGGGCGGATCACGAGGTCAGGAGATCGAGACCATCCTGGCTAACACGGTGAAACCCCGTCTCTACTAAAAAATACAAAAAACTAGCCAGGCAAGGTGGCGGGCGCCTGTAGTCCCAGCTACTCGGGAGGCTGAGGCAGGAGAATGGCGTGAACCCGGGAGGCGGAGCTTGCAGTGAGCTGAGATCCGGCCATTGCACTCCAGCCTGGGCGGCAGAGCCAGACTCCGTCTCAAAAAAAATAAATAAATAAAAATAAACCCATCTGTGTCCTCTCTAGACCTCAGAATCCCGTCCTTTTTAAGTCCAGTTTCCTTTTACCAACAGATCCTGATGAAGTCTCTCTCAACATTCCTTTCAAAGATCTTTGAAAACAGAAAATAAGGAATTTCGAGAATTTGTATTCATCAAAACCCCATAATAGCTATGGCAGCATGGTGGCGCACAGCCGTAGTTCAAGCTACTCTGAGGCTGAGATCAGAGGATCACTTGAACCCAGCATGGTGGTGCAGAGCTGTAGTTCAAGCTACTCTGAGGCTGAGATCAGAGGATCACTTGAACCCGGGAGTTCAAGGCCAGCCTGGGCAAAGTAAAGAGACCTCTTCTCCCCAAGTCTCTAAAAAATAAAAATATTGAAAGCCCCAATGTCCAGTGTCAGAAAGGTCAAGGAGAAAGTGACACTCTTCTACACTACACTTCTAAATTCTTTTTAAAGGGCAATTTGACAACGCATGTAAAACATTTTGCATATTCCTTGACTCAGAAATCTCACTTATTGGCCTCCTTCTCCTCCACCCCTGTCACCACCTCTGTCCTGGAGAAGAAGCTATATTTGGTTTCCCTCAATGGGCAAGACAGAGGCAACGCAGGCACCATGATCCCGGCTCTGCCTTCCAGCAACCCGCAGCTCATTGCTCTCATCCTGGAGCAGCTAAGAGCCAGGCCCGTGTGGCAACTTCTGTCGATGCTGCCTGGCCACTGTGGACACCAATCCAGCTTACCAAAACCCGAGGCGAAAAGCCGAGCATTCGATGTCCACACATCTGGATGAGCAGGATTGGAATCTTATCATGCACAAAAGCCTATTGCGAAATGATCAGGGACAGAGTGAGGTTCAGTCAGGGACATTGGAAGCTGGAGTAGACAGGGTTATTTCTCAGGCAGAGGATCCACAATCAAATCACAACCTCAGGCCACCAATGGAACGAGAAATTCGTGAGATCCTGGGTGCCCAGAAGACAGCAATGTTGCCAGTGCCCCCTTTAGAGCCTGCAGACCAGGACCCTCCAGCTCCAGCCCAGGGTGCTTCCTGGGAACATGCCCAATCCCTTTTGAAAGCTCTATTTAATTACTGGTGAAGAAGTGACTGGTTACATAAGAGTGCAACTTCAGAATGAAGATAGGCCAAGGTCTCACTGATTTCTATATTTCAGCCTTGGCTGTGGGCAGTGTCCAGTTTGAGTGGGGAGCTAGTTTGGCAGTGGGGATGTTGACCCAGTTGTTCCGTGTATTGTGCCGCCATTTGGCCAGCCTGTCCAAGGATACGACACCCAGTAGACACTACAGAGAGATAAAGAAACACTGTAGGAACCTGGGATTGTCCTAAAACAGACTTTTATACTAGAACAAGGAGACTCTATGTGGACTTCAGCGTTTGTGCTCTGGAATACACCAAAGCTACAGTGAGAGAACGTAACCAGTCCCCAAGACAATTTCAAAGACAATTTTCAATTTTATAACAATATAAAGGGTAGTTGGGAGTAGGTATTTGACAGTGCTTATTTGATATTGTGTCTCAGAGTTGCAAACTAGAATGTAGAAACCACTAGCATCAGATATCTAGAAAGTTGTTATGACCTTCTTCCACATGAATCTTCTAGCCAGCTTCCTTTCCCATGTAAGAGGTGACAAAACATGGAACCCTAGAATGTGTGAGGAAGCTTGGACGTTAGGTATAAAGAAAAACATTTGTGGCTGGGCATGGTGGCTCAGGCCTGTAATCCCAGCACTTTCGGAGGCCGAGGTAGGTGGATTGCCTGAGGTCAGGAGTTTGAGACCAGCTGGACAACATGATGAAACTCTGTCTTAACTAAAAATACAAAAATTAGCAGAGTGTTGTGGCATGCGCCTGTAATCCCAGCTACTCAGAGGCTGAGGCAGGAGAATCGCTTGAACTCAGGAGGCAGAGGTTGCAGTGAGGCGAGATCACACCACTGCACTCTAGCCGGGGCGACAGAGCAAGATTCTGTCTCAAAAAGACAAAAGAAAAGCATTCGCAGGCTCTCTGTCCAGTGCCTCTTCCTGTCCTGCAAGGGCTAGTAAGTCTGGGGTGTGTTTAGTTTATTCTCATGCTTGTGTTTTTTAAGAAAAGTAAGTGGTAAATAAATGGCTCAAGATTTATAATAAGGCTGGGCTGGGTGGCTCACGCCTATAATCCCAGCACTTTGGGAGGCCAAGGGGGGCGGATAACCTGAGGTCAGGAGCTCGAGACCAGCTTGGCCAACATGGTGAAAAACCGTCTCTACTAAAAATACAAAAATTAGCTGGGCATGGTGGCGAATCCCTGTAATCCAGCTACTCAGGAGGCTGAGGCAGGAGAATCGCTTGAACTTGGGAGGCAGAGGCTACCGTGAGCTGAGTTCGTCCCGTTGCACTCCAGCCTGGGCGACAGAGCAAGACTTTGTCTCAAAACAACACCACCACCAAAAAGATTTATAATAAAATCAAATAAAATTTGATACTCTTTTTAAAAAAAATCTCACTCGGAATTTATCCTAAGTAAATCATTATGGATAAGCACAAATATGCTTTTACAAAGATGTTTATTTTGATACTACTTATAGAGGTTAAAATTTTGTAGCACTCTAGATGTCCAGCACGGTTTTGTTTGTTTGTTTGTTGTTGTTGTTGTTCATTTGTTTGTTTTGAGATGGAGTCTCACTCTGTGGCCTGGTCTGGAGTGCAGTGGCGCGATCTCAGCTCACTGCAACCTCTGCTTCCCGGGTTCAAGCTATTCTCCAGCCTCAGCCTCCTGAGCAGCTGGGATTACAGGTGTGCACCACCACGTCCGGCTAATTTTTGTATTTTTAGTAGTGGAGGGGTTTCGCCATGTTGGCCAGGCTGATCTCAAACTCCTGACCTCAGGTGATCCACCCGCCTCAGCCTCCCAAAGTGCTGGGATTACAGGCATGGACCACTGTGCTCGGACTGTTTGTTAAATAAATTCTACTACATCCAGAGAAATATTTCCTTACATGGAAACGTTCATGATACACTGTTAGATTAAAAAAGCATATCACAACTCAACATGTAAAGTATAATCCCATTTGTGTTTATATATCTATTATTGTCTATATAACTGTTATTTTAAATTTATCTAGCTACCTATTCATGTATATATCTATCATTATTGAGATCACACAAAACAAAAATAGATAATTCCAAATATTCATTTCTCACTAATGGAATTATTAAGAAATATGCTATATTTCTTCTTTTTGTTCACTGTTTTCTGAATGTTCTACAGTTGGCATATATCACTTTTGGAATAGTAAAACGGTTATTCTGGCCAGGTGCAGTGGTTCACGCCTGTAATCCCAGCACTTTGGGAGGCCAAAGTAGGAAGGTCCCTTGAGCCCAGGAGTTCAAGACCAGCCTGGGCAACAAAGGAAGACTCCATCTCTACAAAAAAAGTGGGGAGTTATTCTTAACAGCTTTCTGTTAGTTAAGCTAAAGGCAGAGAGACAAAACATATAGGGCTTACATATGATAGAAGTTGGTTCTTTTTTCCTCTCCCCAAATTATCTGTCGGTGCAAGGGCCCAGTGTTACGGTGAAGCTGTACTCCACAGAGTTACTCGGGGTCCTGATTTTGTGCTGCTGTTATCTAGGTTGGTGTCTTTTCCACGTGGTAGAAGCTGGCTAACCTCCACTTCCACATTCTAGCCCAAGGAAAAGTCCAAGGTAGGTAGATATTTCTTTAAGGGAATGACCTAGAAGTTGCACACTTCGTTTTCACTCACCATTGGCTTGAACCTAGTCACGTGACCACATCAGTCAAGAAGGCAGGCTAGGATCTATAGTCTCCAGCTGTCAGCCATATGCAGTTGTCCCTTGGTATCCATGGGGAATTGGTTCCAGGATGCTACCTCAGAAACTAAAATGTGCAAACTCTCAAGTTCATTATATAAAATGACATAATAGTTGCATATAACCTGTGCATATCCGCCTAACTTGTAATCATCTTTAGATTACTTATAGTATCTAATACAATGTGAATGCTATACAAATAGTTGTTATACCATATTATTCAGTACAGATGCAACTATAGTAGGCCTAACTACATTTTCTATCCACAGTTGGTTGAATCTGCACATACAGAACCCATGGAAACCCAGGGCCAACTGTGTGTGTGTGTGTGTGTGTGTGTGTGTGTATTCAGCTAAAATTTAGGGGGAAGGGATTATTACCAAAGATGAGTAGGAATAGTGAGAGATGGACTCATTGGACTCTTACTTAGATATTAAAAATTTAGGCTGGGCTCACGCCTGTAATCCCAGTACTTTGGGAGGCCAAGGTGAGCAAATAACCTGAGGTCAGGAGTTTGAGACCAGCCTGGCCAACATGATGAAAACCCATCTCTACTAAAAATTCAACAATTAGATAGGCATGATGGAAGGTGCCTGTAATCCCATCTACTCAGGAGACTGAGGCAGGAGAATCACTTGAACCTGCGAGGCCAAGGTTGTAGTGAGCTGAGATTGTGCCATTACACTCCAGCTTGGGTGACAAGAGCAAAATTCCATCTCAAAAAATTTTTTTAAATAAATTAAAATGTACAATAGCTATAATACTGTGATTTTGGCACAGGAATAAATAAAAAGACTAGGACAACCATAAATACACTGGAACTCATATAAGGTTAAAGCATATAAATTAAGATGGAGGAAAATAAACTCAATAATGTTGAGAGAATTGGAAAACCATTTGGGAAAAACAAAGTTAGATTAAATGACAAAATTCATTCCACATAAAGACTTAACTTTCTGTAGGGAAATATAGATGAAAATGGCAACCAGATTATGACCTCTGCTTTAGTTGGTTCCCCATTCCACAAATTTCTGGACCTTATTGAGAATAATTATCTTTTTCTTGACCTTCAGCAACCAGAACTGCAAACCATACACCACATATAGAAGACATCATGCTTGTATTAGGTCAGGAGAATGCTTTATATTTTTTTTGTGTTTGTTGGTTAGTTGGTTGGTTAGTTGGTTTTTTCTTTACTTTCTTATGAAGCAGTCTTTTTTATGTTGATCTTCTTTTTGTTGATCTTTATTGATAGATAAAATGCACAAAACTCATAATCCACATAATGACTTCTAATTCCCATCAAGGGACTACCCTAGGTGTGTATCTGATTCTATATGCTCCATATACACATTAGTCTCCAACTCAACAAGAAAAGAGCAAGCTGGGCACGGTGGCTCACGCCTGTAATCCCAGCACTGTGGGAGGCCGAGGCGGGGGGGATCACCTGAGGTCAGGCGTTCAAGACCAGCCTGGCCAACATGGTGAAAACCCTCCTCTACTAAATATACGAAAATTAGCAGGGCATGGTGGCGCCTGCCTGTAATCCCAGCTACTCAGGAGACTGAGGCAGGAGAATCACTTGAACCCGGGAGGCAGAGGTTGCAGTGAACCGAGATCATGCCATTGCACTCCAAACTGGGCAACAGAGCAAGACTCCATCTCAAAAAAAACAAAAAAAAAGAAAAAGAAAAAGAAAAAAGAAAATAACCTGATTTAAACATGAGTAAAGGACTTGATATTTCTCCAAAGATAAAATACAAATGGCCAACAAACATAAAAAGATGTTCAATATCAATAATCATTAGAGAAATGCAAATCAAAACCACAATAAGATACCACCTCACACCCATTAGAATAACTACTATCCAAATAAATAAATATATAAATAAGGCCTGGTACGGTGGCTCATGCCTGTAATCCCAGCTCTGGGAGGCTGAGGCGGGAGGATTGCCTGAGGTCAGAAATTTTTGAGACCAGCTTGGCCAATATGGTGAAACTCTATCTCTACTAAAATACTAAAAATGCAAAAAATAGCCGGGTGTGGTGGCACACCTCTGTAATCCCAGCAACTCAGGAGGCTGAGGTGAGGGAATTGCTTGAACCTGGGAGACCGAGGCTGCAGCTAGCCAAGATCATGCCACTGCACTCCAGCCTGGGCAACAGAATGAGACTCTGTTTTAAAAAAGCAAAAAACAAAAAACATACATACATACGTACAATAAGTATTGATGAGGATGTAAAGAAATTGGAAGCCCTGTGCATTGGCGGTAGGGATCTAAAATGGTGCAGCCACTATAGAAAACAATATGGTGGTTCCTCAAAAAATTAATAAACATAGAATTACCATATAATCTAGGAATTCCACTTCTAGGTATGTATCTAAAAGAATGAAAGCAGGGCCTCAAAGAGATATTTGCACACCCATGCTCATAGCAGCATTATTCCCCACAGCCAAGATGTGGAAGCAACCTGAATGTTCGTCAATGAATTAATGGATAAACAAAATGCGTTGTAAATATATAATGGAATCTTATTCAGTCTTTAAAAGAAGGAAATCCTGTCACGTGCTATAACATGGATAAATCTTGAGGATAGGCCGGGCGCGGTGGCTCAAGCCTGTAATCCCAGCACTTTGGGAGGCCGAGACGGGCGGATCACGAGGTCAGGAGATCGAGAACATCCTGGCTAACACGGTGAAACCCCGTCTCTACTAAAAAATACAAAACCTAGCCAGGCGAGGTGGCGGGCGCCTGTAGTCCCAGCTACTTGGGAGGCTGAGGCAGGAGAATGGCGTAAACCCGGGAGGCGGAGCTTGCAGTGAGCTGAGACCCGGCCACTGCACTCCAGCCTGGGCGACACAGTGAGACTCCGTCTAAAAAAAAAAAAAAAAAATCTTGAGGATATTATGGTAAGTGAAATAAGCCAGTCACAAAAAGACAAGTCCTATATGATTTAACTCATATAACATATTTTAAATAGTCAAATCTATAGAGACAAAAAAGTAAAATAGTGGTTACCAGGGGCTTGGGAGAGGTAGAAATAAGGAATTGTTGTTTAATGGGTATAAAGTTTCAATTTTGCAAGATTAAAAATGGCAGAGATCCCTGAACATTAATTCTACAGAACTATACACTTAAAAATAGTTAAGATGGCCGGGCGCGGTGGCTCAAGCCTGTAATCCCAGCACTTTGGGAGGCCGAGACGGGCGGATCACGAGGTCAGGAGATCGAGACCATCCTGGCTAACATGGTGAAACCCCGTCTCTACTAAAAATACAAAAAACTAGCCGGGCGACCTGGCGGGCGCCTGTAGTCCCAGCTACTCGGGAGGCTGAGGCAGGAGAATGGCGTGAACCCGGGAGGCGGAGCTTGCAGTGAGCTGAGATCCGGCCACTGCACTCCAGCCCGGGCGACAGAGC